>NC_057814.1:28866485-29206169 GCF_018294505.1 Triticum aestivum
GCCCCGACCCCGCGCCTCCCCGCCCCAACTCCGGCCGGCCCTCTCGAAGGTGAATATTTTATGTATTTTTTAGTGTTTTTTAGTAATTTTGTAGCTAGTTAGATAGATAGTCAGATAGGTATTTATATACGTATTTAGGTAGGTATTTAGATAGGTATTTAGATAGTTAGATACATAGTTAGATAGATAGTTAGATAGATAGTGAGATAGGTAGTAAAAAAATTGGTTAGATGAGATGCTATATGTTGCATATCTTGAAAAAAAAATTGGTTCGATGAGATGAATCAATGATTATGACGAATAGGTGATAATGATGATGATGAATATGTGATGACGATGATGAATATATTGTTAATGTTGTTATTTTTTTGCCTACATGATGCAAAAATAAATGAATGCATGTTTATATGTTTTAAATATGCTCTATGAGTTGTGATGTTCTAATTTTTTGTCGCGATGGAATTTGCAGGCTTTGTGGTTTCGCATTTCATCGGAGTGACCGTTGTCCGACGCGTTAGTCCCCCTGAGCATCCCTCTGTTGTTCGACTACTTCGTCTACAGCCGAGGGTGAGCTACAAGTCCATCTCCTCCATTTTTTCATATCACTAGATTTCATTCTCAAGTCAACTGGCGTAACCTAGGCGTCTCCCGTCCGAAAGGGTTGCATCGATAAATATGCATTCAATTGCATATTTATCACCGCAGCTCTTTCGGATTGTCCAGCGTTTTCCATGGACAGCCCGAGGATGTGTAGATTGGGTATGTTCTCCATGTTCTACCCCGTTCCGAGACAGGATTTTGGTGGCGCCTCCCCATTGTTCTCCAGAGCACATTCTCTCGGCTATTTGCCGAGACGTGTATCTGGAGAACAGCGGGGAGGTGCTGCCGAAATTTTGTCTCGGAACGGGGTAGAATGGAGAACGTACTCAATCTACACATCCTCGGATGGGATTAGGACCCATCTTTACCTATTAGAGATGTAGGTGGATTCAACGCAGTAGAAATTGAAAATTTGATGTGATTAATTTAAGTGAATCCTTAATTATGTTGTGTGGCTTGCAAAAAAGCAGAGGATGGCAGATAATCAGTGGATGTATAGTGGTTTTATCTGTCGGAATCGAGTAACATCAGAGTGGATCGCGAAAACCGATGTGTATTTGAAGGAGATATTCCGTCGTCCAATGAGAATTATCCCACCATGCCCCTATGCGAGATGTGCCAGACTTCACCGTAGAAATCAGACGGACATGAGTGAGCACCTTCGCACGCACGGATATATGCCAAACTTTGACATGCTGCCGATAAACATAGCCGAGCAGGACCGTGGTAGAGAGGAGGTGATACGACAACGCATCGATGGATATGAGGACGACGGGGTCAGGGACACGCTAGATGATGTCATTGTTGCAGAAACGACAAATGCGACACCTTCAGAGAATGAACCGGAGGAGCCGGAGGCAACCGCAAAGGCCTTCTTGGAGGTCTTGGCCTCGTCGAAGAAACCTCTTTATGCGGGTGCGAAATTATCTCAGCTGGATGCCATCTCGCAACTGATTGCAGTCAAGGCTGAGTATGGCTGTAGCCAGAAATGCTTCGAAGCATTCCTGGGAGTATGGGCTAACAGCCTCCCTGAGGGTCATGAACTGCCGAAAAGCATGTACGATACAAAGAAAATCATGAAGGCACTCTCTATGGGTTATGAGAAAATAGATGTTTGCCCGAAGAATTGCCTTTTGTTTAGGCACAAGTATGCAGATGACAAGTACTGTAGGAAGTGCGGTTCGTCTCGGTACATTGAGGTGGTCGGTGAGGATGGTGAGAAAAAGCATCTAACCATCCCCGTTAAGGTTCTTCGGTATCTTGATTTTATAAAAAGACTGCAGCGCCTTTTCATCACGAAGGAGTCTGCCAAAATGATGAAGTGGCACAAGGAAGGTATAAGGTACAATCCAAAAAAATCGTACATCCATCGGAAGGGGAAGCATGCAAGTCGTTCGATGAAGAATACCCCGAGGAAGCAGCCGAGGCTGGGAATGTCAGAATAGCCATATCATGTGATGGGTTGAATCCATATGGTATGTCGTCCAATCCATACAGCTGCTGGACCGTGTTTGTAATTCCGCTCAATCTTCCTCTCGGTGCCCTAATGCAATGGAAGACCATGTTCTTGTCGCTCATCATTCCGGGGCCTGAATACCCGGGGAAGCAATTGGGTGTGTTTATGCAGCCGCTGGTGGATGCTTTGCACCATTCTTGGTACTTTCCGAGGTTGACATACGATCGGGATCTGCAGAGAAATTTCTTGATGAAAGTTTGGTTGCACTATTGCATGCATGACTTTCCCGGCTATGCTCTATTCTGCGGATGGTGTACAAGTGGGAAGATTCCATGCCCAGTGTGCATGCAGGCTCTGCGAATGATTTGGCTGAGTAAGGGTGGCAAGTATGTAGCCTTTGACCTGCATCGACAGTTCCTCCCTCCAGACCATCCAGACAGGGAAGACAAGAAGAACTTCACGAAAGGCCGGGTTGTTCATGAAGTAACCGAGATTCCAACATTTTCGGGGGCAGATGTTCTTGCTCAGCTAAAAGCTTTCATGCCTAAAGTCAAAGGCAAAGCCAAAGGCTTCGAGGGATATGGTGAGACGCACAACTGGACTCACATTACTCCCTTCTCGCAGCTTCCCTATTTCAAAGACCTCAAACTTCCTTACAATATTGATGTGATGCACACCGAAAAGAATGTGGCAGAGTCCCTTTTCCACACGATCCTCAACATTCCTGATAAGACGAAGGATAACATTAAAGCTAGAGCCGATCAACAGAGAATTTGTGATAGACCACGCCTGAACATGAAGCCTCCCACAGGCGGTCGAAAAAACTGGTTCAAGCCAGATGCTGACTTTGTCCTTAAACCGCCAGAAAAAAGGAAGTACTTATCTGGCTGAAACAAAATTTGAAGTTCACCGATGGTTATGCATTGAATATAAGTAAGGGAGTCAATCTTTCAACGGGCAAAGTGACCGGCCTGAAGAGTCATGACTACCATGTATGGATTGAGCGGATAATGCCGGTGATGGTTCGAGGCTATGTCCCCGAGCATGTCTGGCGAGTGCTTGCCGAGCTTAGCCATTTCTTCCGCACGCTCTGTGCTAAAGAAGTAAGTAAAGAGGTGATTGAAAAATTGCATAAGAAGGCACCGGAGTTGATAGTCAAGCTAGAGAAGATCTTTCTGCCAGGCTTCTTTACTCCGATGACACATCTCATTCTGCACCTCGCGAACGAGGTATTGTTGGGGGGGCCTATGCAGAATCGCTGGCAGTACGGCCCTGAGAGACAGAACAAGCATCTCCGACGGAAATGTGGAAACAAAGCTAAGATTGAAGCTTCCATAGCTGAGGCAGTTATCCTAGAGGAGGTGTCAGACCTCAGGACATCATACTATCCAGACCACGTTCCCCGTCTGCATAACAAGGTGCCTCGATACAATATAGAAGAGCCCAAGTATCAACCTAGGCTCCATCTATTCAACGCGCAAGGTGGGAGGGTTGGGGCCTCGAAATCTTATAACATGCCACGACAAGAGTGGGAGGACCTCATGTTCTATATCTTGCACAACATCAAGGAAGTTGAGGAAGTGTTGATGAGGTAATACCACTACACCATTCCTTTATGTCTTCCACATCATCATGTTCCATGTTCACTTAGTCCCGGTCTAACACCGCTTTTCTTTTTTTTTAGTGATTTCGTTCAAGAGGAATGGATGGGAATGAATCCTCCTACTGAGGCGGAGGCACTTACTCTTCTCCGTCATGGAAACCCTGGACGTAAAAATTTGTTGCTTGGTTCATGGAGAAAGTAATTTTGCACACTCCCCTATTAAATACCTAGTTCAACATTTATTAGTTAACCGAACTAATGCACGCAGCAATTTCAATTATACTTGTAGGGAAAAGATCCGAACATATCTATGGATGATGAATTGAGATGGGTTTCCATGGGTTTTGACCCTGCCATCATGACATGTAAAAAGTATGATGTGAATGGGTATCGCTTCCATACAGAGGAGCACCAAAACAGCCGGCCCGATCCCAAAACTATAAATACCGGAGTGTACACCCCCTGTCAAAATTCAGTAGACTACTACGGAAGGGTACAAAATATATACGAGGTTAAATTCCGCCAGGGGCGTGAGACCCTAAGTCTGCCTGTGTTCAAATGCCGATGGTTCGATCCGCGGGAGGGGGTAAAACATACGCCTTCCATTGGTTTGGTCGAAGTTAAACCATCAACCGTCTATGCCGGAGCCGATCTCTTCATTGCGGCTACCCAAGCTACACAAGTATATTATCTGCCTTACCCATACCAGAAAGAGTATCTAAAGGTTGGGAAGTTGTGTTCAAGGTGTCACCACATGGTAAGCTACCGGACCCGAATGAAGACGATTACTACAACATTAACCCCATGACATACGAGGGAGTGTTCTATCAAGAGCAACCTGATGATGATGATGATGTGGTTAGAAACGATGACGCTAGACCATTGGGTGATGATGATGTGGATCCAAACGTCGACGATGCGCGGAATGATGGTGAGACCATTGTCAATGAAAATGACATACTTATGCTAGAAAAGTTTAGGAATATGCCTTTTTATGCATTTTTATTAATGTGTTTATTATCATGCCTTTTCCTTCATTTCACTAATTTACTAATTGCTTATTCTCTTTTCAATGCAGGTTCGTGGAACATGGGCAAGGGGAAGTCCGACGGCGTGGGTTTCCTACGCGAGGTCGTCGGCCTGCCTAGTCGGAGTGGTCGAGCACGTAATCCTCCCCCTCAGCTACTTGACGATGACTCCTCACAGGGAGGTCAAGGGAAAGGTGCCCCTAGAGGAGGAGGGGGCAGGGGGAGAGCCTCTAGAGGGCGAGGTGGTGGGGGAGAGCCACTACAGGGGGTCGCGGCCAGAAAGAGCGCACCCTCACCGACATAGGGGTGTTGTCTTCGAGGCCCTCCTCTAGTGAGGTACCCTCCTCTAGTGAGGTACCCTCTGGCGAGGAGGAGGTGGAGGAGGAGGTAGGCGAGGAGGAGGAGGAGGAGGTTGGAGAGGGGGAGGCAGGCGAGGAGGAGGGTGGTGGCGGGGATGATGGTGGTGACGGGAAGGGGGTTGACAACAAGGGGTGGCTGCGTGGTAACACAAAGCTACCAAAGCAGGTTCCTGCTACTGAGGAGCAGAAGTGGCTCATTGAGCCCACGGGGAAAGAGTAAGTGCCACTTTATAATAATTTCATTATTTTGCTTGTCACATGCTTATTCCGGTTGTTATTTATTTTGCTTGTCACATGCTAATAGTTCATTCTTTTGCAGCAACTGGGTATATTCTAAAGGGGTCCATATTCCCAATGGCCTCATCACCGTCTTGCTGAAGTTATACTGGCCGGGGTTGTACTGTCCGGATCCAGTCAGGCACCCGGACCGTCGAGTTTTGGCCACGAGCTAGGACCACTGGGAAGCGGCCCTCCACGCGGACCATGAGACCCATGCCAAGGCCGTGATCACTACTTTCTGGGTGAGTTCTCTTCAGAAGCACAAGTCCATTCTGTAGGAGATATGCCCTAGAGGCAATAATAAATGTTATTGATTATCTCCCTGTTCATAATTATGTTTATGTTCCATGCTATAACTGCTGTGGTTCCCGAGCCCGTATATCCATAAAGGCTCTGGGGAGAACCCATATGCACGTGTGGAATAATAAATGGTAAAATGTATTCCTAGTCGTGCCTCTAAGACTAGCTCAAGTGTTGCATGATGATTATGTTTTCCCAATCATGGGCATGTCTATGCCAAGCAACTTTGTGGGCACAATGTCAGGAAGGACATTTGTGTTGAATCGACCTGAATTGATGTTATGCTATGAGATACATTCGTCACAAGTTAATGGTTTATAACACAGAGATAGTTAATGTTTGCATAATTCCTTAGACCATGAGAGTATCGAGTTTCTTCATGAACTTTGGGGTTTGTTAAACGTCATCCGTAACTGGATGGCTATTACGACGGCTTACGGGTTCATGGGAAAGTATGTTAAGTAACTTGATAGCTCGAGATTGGGATTTGCTCCTCCGACGATGGAGAGATATACTCGGGCCCTCTCGGTGTTACGGTGTCCATCATCGTCTGGCCAAACACTTTGTGATTTGATCACGGGGATGCCGGAACACGAAACGAGAAAAGAGAACAAAACCGGTAACGAGGTAACTTGCATAGTGGACAAAGTGTTGGCCCACGGGGATGCAATAAATCTCACCTCAGGTGTTTGTGATATATCGTGAAGCAATAGGAATAGCTCACCTCAACTGGAGGTTCACTCGAATATTCATTCGTGTGGGTATAGGGGTCAATATGGGTGTCCACGGCTCCGATGTTGATCATTGATCGGAAGGGGTTCCAGGTCATGTCTATACTTCACCGAACCTATAGGGTCACACGCTTAAGGGTCATCTATCTGCTGAATACTAGACAGGGAGTCTGAGAGAAAATCACCGAAAAAGTTTCGGACACCGAAAAGTTTCGGACAGCGGAATCGTACCGCAGAGAGAGGTCACCGTATGAGTTTCGGTGAAACCAAAAAAGTTGTTTCAGGGTATGCCATTAAGTCAAAATGGTTTCGGCACATGCCTGATAATTCTTGGAGGGTGCCAGAATCATTCTGGAAACTTTTTGGAATTTTCAGAAATAAAAACCGAAAATGTTTCGGAGCTGCCAGTACCGCTTTGGCTGTTTTTCGCAGATGAAATTCACTAATCTGAAATTGTTTCAGAACGAATCCAAAATCATTTTAGTGGGTACTGGAATTATTCTAAGACCCACAGAAATATTTTCGGATTTAGTGGACGCGAAAAATTGTCTTCATGAATAGTGAAAACGCATTCTTGTTTGCTTTTCACAGATGAAAATCACTAAACCGAAATTGTTTCGGAACGCGTTGAAAATTATTTTAGTGGGTACTGGAAATGTTCTGAGCCCACATAAATATTTTCAGTTCGAACGGACGCTGAAAAATGTCGTCATGAATAGTGAAAGTGCTTTTTGCTTGGCTTCTTGGAGAAGCCACCTTGAGGGCCTTTTTGGTATTTCCCCCCTTGGCTTCTTGGAGAAGCCACCCTTGGGCTTGGCCTATAAATAGGGGTGGAGGGGGCTGCCTAAAGGATCATCCCTTCTCACATACAAGTGCCATGCATGATCTGGCTTCTCTCTCCCTCCCAGCGAAACAGTTTCGTAGAGCCGAAAGGCTGTCTGGGTTCCGGTGGGAACTAGTTCTGGACGGCGAAGCCCTGCCGGATAGATGACACCGTATGTGTGCAACTCTGTAGAGAGATCGTAGTTTCGGTCTTAGTTCGTGAGTGCCTCCCAAAGGGCTGTCCGTGTGACCGTCCGAGTTTCGAAGGTCCTCCCGAAGGGATGTCCGCGACACCGTCCGGGGGGCTGTTCGACCGCCTCCCGGAGGGCTGTCTGAGGAGCAGATGAGGGTATACATCCTCGCGGTTGGGAGGTTGTAAATCCTAGCTGCGGGGATCTGCACCGCCGATCGTCATAGACTCTACTTCCCGCTGCGCTACGAGTCGGTAACGAAAAGGATCAAACCATGTATGCAGTCTATATAGTGGTCCTGGGCTGGTGCGTAGGTCGGAATTTTTTTGTTTTCTGTCGCGTTACCCTACACATTCTAGTTTCATGAATGATTTAACTCATGACTTCTTCCATTCTTGTTTCATGCATGATTATAGAAATTCTATTGGGTTCTTCCGGAGCACAGGGCCAGAGCGGACCAGATCGTGCTGCGCCAATGCAAGAAGAAGGCCCGCCAGATGCAGTACGAGGTGCGCTATGTGGCCATCTCGACATACTACCACGACTATCTTGGTGTGAAGATGACCAAGGAAGAAGCGCGGAGGATGGGCATTACCTTGGAGAGGGACGAGTTCTTGGCGGTAAGTATAAAAGATTTTTCATTATGCTTTCATTACCTTGTGGTACATTTCACCATTTCGTGTTGACATGCCATTATGCTTTTATTATGTAGGTGTGTCCAAATTGGTGTTATGGAAAAGACGAGTCCTGGGCGACATTGGTGGATCTTCGGTGTGATGAGGCTGGAGCGTGGGCGGCTATGAGAATCAAAAACAAGGCTAACCGAGGGAAGGAGGGAGTACATGCTCAGGGAAACCGAAACCACTATCTCCACAAGGTAGTTAATGTATGACTAACCCCATTAAACATTCTTCTTCTTCTATTTACCATCACTTTCTTATGTATGACTAACCTCTGTTTGGTGGTGCAGGAGGAGAAACTGAAGCGGCCGCTCTCAGACATGCAGGCGTGGGAGATCGCCCATATGCGGAAGGACCCCAACCCTGGCAAGCCCAAGTACTATGGCAAGAAGACCGCGGGGAGGAAGAAGGCCTACTCCGAAGGGTATTTGAGGTTACATCCTGACACACCTGACCCCATTGCGGCGGATCTGGACGAGAGGGTGGTGGTGGGCATGGGGCCTAAGGAGCACGGTCGGGAGGCGGTTCTCGATGTTGTGATCACTCCTACTATCTCCTACACACAGCTCCGTCGGATCGACCCGAGCCTGAGCCAGTGCACGAGCCAGCCAGTGACGAGTGCACAGTCACAGTCCCTCCTTCAGGAGCAACAATCTGTAAGTATTTTCCCTCTTATCTTCATTGCTCACTTTATTTTCCGCATTTAGTAGTTTTATGAGTTCCATCATGTCATACCGTAGGCCTACCTGGAGTACACACGCCAGGAGACCATGGCGTGGCATGAGAGGCTTTATGAACACCAAGTGCAGAGGGATCGCCAGATGCAGTAGGCTTTTCAGGAAATGGCGGCCGGCAGGTGTCCTCAGTTGCAGCCAGCACAATGTCCTCCAGCACAACCAGTGCTGCTGACCTTTGAGGAGTTTGTGGCACAGAACGCTGGCCCCTCGCTGGTTAGTTCATCCCCAATCTATTCACCCAAAGCATGTCATGCCTTTCAACACAGTCATATATCCCGTTAATATGTCTTTTCAACATCCAGGGAAATAGGTGGATCTACCGTTGGCGGTGGTCTTCGCAGCACTCCCGAGACACGGAGCCCGACCACTCCGATCCACGGAGGCGGAGGCGGAGGTGGAGGCGGTCTTGGCGGTAGCGCTGCCGCTAGCAGTGACGACCTGGGCTTCGGCGGTCTTGGCGGGGACGACCTCCGCGGTGCTCGACGTCCTGGCGCTTAAGCCTTTGGGTCACATTGTGGCGGTCTTGGTGGTGATGATACTTATATGCTAGTGATGTTTCTTATTGTTGTTTGTGAGATTCTTATATGCTTTGGTGGTGATGATACTTATATGTTTATGCTTTGCGATGCTTCTTATGATGTGTGGTGATGAATTTGTTGTGTGATGCTGCTCCTTATTGTTATGTGATGCATATATTGCTGTATGATCCTTATATATGCTGTATATATTCAAATGAATTGAGCTGAAACAAAACAGAAAAAAGAAAAAAAAAGCAGACAGAAACTATGCCGACGGCTAGGCCGTCGGCATAGAGCTGGCGTGAGTTCCCAGTGGCTGACACGTGGCAGGTCTATGCCGACGGCCTAGCCGTCGGCACAGTTTCAAACTAAGCCGACGGCCAGGCTGTCGGCATAGCCCTGCCCCAGGAGAGCCCAGTTGCTGCCACGTGGCAGGCCTATGCCGACGGCCTGGCCGTCGGCTTAGTTTGAAACTGTGCCGACGGCTAGGCCGTTGGCATAGACCTGCCCCAGGGGTGACGCCTACTCGCCACGTGGCAGGCCTATGCCGACGGCCTAGCCGTCGGCATAGTTTCATACGAAGCCGACGGCCAGGCCGTCGGCATAGGCCTGCCACATGGCGAGCAGGCGTTGGTCAGCACTTGACGGCGGCCGCCGTTAGGAGGTAACGTTGCCGACGGCCAGGGCCATCGGCATAGATGTACGGACACCATCGGGATAGGTCCTATGTCGACGGCCTTTATATGCAGACGGCCACCCGGGCTACGCCGACGGATATGTTGCCGACGGCCCTATGCCGACGGGGGCCGTCGGCATAGGCTTGTCCCGACGGCCAGTCAGGGCTATGCCGACGGCCCTGGCCGTCGGCATAGGGTGCGATTCCGGTAGTGGCTAGAGTGAACAAACTGTCTTACCTTTCAAAAACAGAGTGCCTCCGAGCTGTCAACATGCACATTACTTTAGTTCACGGGAGAATTGTACATGAACCTTACATTGTTTAAGACATATATCAATTCTAAGATGTTACGCACGACAAACGGTTGTGATAAAAAAAATTCCGACCTTTGTTGAAAGAGGAGCAAAAAACAACCATTGTTTGAATCATTTTTAGATGAAAATTTGCTAATTAAGTAAGGCAGTTAAACTCCACACCTATGATTTTTTGCAAGCTTCCGGAGACTAAACAAGCAACAAACGTCGAAGGCGAAGTGTAGGCAACTTTGAGAACTCATGGCTAAACCTATTTTGAATCTCTGACCACACTTGTGACCATTAGGTTCTCTTCTCTTGAAGAACTAGACATTGATGCCATGATTTCTTCTTGTCATGCGCTTGGACCATTGTTATGGCACATTAAGATGATGAAACCCATCACTTCTGCAGGTAACATATTTTCTTATTATGCCATAAAAATTATCTTACTACTATAGCGGATAGTATACGAGTTAATTTCTACTCACGTAGCTTATTTGTGCCTCTATGGCCCAAGCTATGCAACAACAGGTGCGAGCCAGGCTTCGAGAGTCACTCATATGTCTTATTTTAAAGTGCGGGAGGACCGAGTCATATCTTTTGCACCTTAAATAAACCTAACAATTCGTAGTCCTCAAGAGATAAAGTGGTTTAGCTCAATTGCGCTAGAGCCATTGTATATGGTAAACTTTTAATGAATAGTTCATTTATATCTCTGGCCTAATTATTAACAATATACTCATGAGTTGTGTAATACATTTTTTAACTTAATGAGTTTTTTTAACTTGATGTCATGCTTCCCACATGTTTTTTTCTTCTCTCTCAGTTTCTTTAGCATTGAGCTCCCTATATACCCTCACATATTTCACAGGATGTTTGCACTCTCAGTTTAGACCTCTGGTTACTTGGCTTACAATCAAAATGTAAATTTGATCTACCACACATCATCTTTAGCTAGGTAACAAATCTAATTTTTTAATCATGGTGCCACTTGAGATATTAGAAGAAATTGGCCACCTAGTATGAAGTCCAGACTGGCTCTCGCTTCTTAGCATTATCTT
Organism: Triticum aestivum; assembly: GCF_018294505.1. NCBI lineage: Eukaryota > Viridiplantae > Streptophyta > Magnoliopsida > Poales > Poaceae > Triticum > Triticum aestivum. The sequence goes on from NC_057814.1 coordinate 28,877,823, forward strand.
GGCGATAACTAAGCAATGCAACATTGATGGAGATGCAATTTATTAGTCCCTTTCTTTAGTAGTGCAAGTACAACCTGAAATTCAATGCAGGACGAGTCATATGACCCTGACAGAGCAACTACTTCTAATCTAAACAAATTGAGCTTGACCGGTAGCTATCGATTGCGTTCCTTGGCAGAGGAATTGTATTTAGTGTAGAATTTCTTTCTTTCTTTGTTTGAACTCTAGTGTACATTTTCTTTGTGTGTCAAACGCAGTATGCTGAGAAAACCAAGGGGGAAAAGAGCTTTGCATCAAAGTGCATTATGTGTGATCCTGTTATTTAGTCTAAAAATCCAATGCATGCATGATAGAATTTCAAAACCATGATAAACAGTTTTGGTCAAAATTAAAGTCGAACTTGTCGAGAGAAAAAAAATCTAAACCCGAGCCGGCGAGGAGGGCTACTACCTTGGCTGGCCAACGGCCAGATCCACAAGTCGGTGTACATGATGGAAATGGGGGTGAGGGGGGGGGGGGGGGGGGGGGGGTTCTCTTTGTCACATGTAATCTGGGGTAATATCTTCCAAGTTGGGACAAATATGTTTCTCCACAATGGATTAAAAATGCTGCTAGCAGGCAGAGGATGTTGCGAATGTAGAAGATGGTTAGTCTCTTAGGTCTGCCCCAAGCTACCACAACAAGTACAAGTCATCCTACATGTGCTTTGTATGTTATTATCAGTGACCGGCTGGTGGTTGAGTTCTGAGGTCATCACTAAATAGAAGGCACTGACGGGCCACTGGCACATCAGTGATGATACCTTTTGGCCGGTCGGTGTTATGTGATCATGTTGTAGTACTTGGGCTCCACTACGGTTTAATATAACTTTGTTAGATCAAACCAACATGGACTTTATTAGTCTGGCTTGTTTCTTCTTCTATTTTGGTCTTCAACTGAACAATTTTTTTCCAGACACTTTTTCTTAATTAAACAGTAAACCACTTGTTGGACAGAGCTAAAAAATTGAATGATCCAAATTAGAATATCAGGAGACTACCTGTTAGTCTGTTCCATCTCTAAATCAAGCACAACGTCGTCGAGTGTGTTGCAACCGCCACTGGAGATTTATCTTTTGTTTGGTCTAGGTCTAAAGTCGGTTCATTTTGTTTAATTTTCATTATAGTGGTGCTAAGGAATCAACGGGATGTAAGCTGAGGATCTGTAATTGGCCGCTCCATGTGTGATTGGCTCTAAACCAATATAGTCCACCCATGCCCATGCTCATCATCGGGCCTCCATCTACGAAAGCACGTCATCAATGGAAAAAATGTGTGTTTTATCGCCCTAAGGAATGTTTGTTTCCTTGTTTGTTTCGGATCTGACTTTTCAACAATACATTGTCATTTTTCACTTGGTCATGGAACTTGATTAATCTTATGGGGCATTAACATGTGAGAAGGCAGAGTGTTGTCGTTTCATTTATGAAACTATAGGAACTAGACTACCACCTACGACATTTGATCCACCTGAGCAATTATACAACATCACCGCCATTCCACACACAAAAGAGCCGTTGTACACAAAGTAGAGTGATAGAAGTTTACTAAATATTTCTGCTTAGGGAGGTGGGTTCGGCTTAAGTGCCAACAGGAAAAGTGTCATAAACTTAATCTAGTATATCCATCTAAAATTCAATCTATTGTACTGCAGTGGTTAGTTTGCATAACATGCATATTTTTAATGAAGGGCTTATGTAGCTTTTTTCTTTTCTTCGAAGGGCTATGATTCCTTTGCAGTAGTGAACGCACGGGCTAGACTTGGAGACTCATACATTTTCTCAGTTTGAAGTGCGAGACGAATGAGTCGTATCTCTCACGCCTCTAAATAAACTGAACCAACAGTAGTGATCATGAGTTTTGTACCTTGGTATCATACTTGTCACATGCCTCTGATCCTTTGTGTAGTTTCTTCCATGTTCGGCTCAATATATAGACTCGTGTTTCTCCATCAATGTTTGCACTATTTGTTTATCTCTCTTGTCTGATTTCTTAAATCAGAATGCTTTCTGTTATGTACCAAACACCATCTTCAATATGCTAGCTATTAAATCTACAACTTTTTGCTTGTCATTGTACATGTTGAGATATTAGAGGAAACTGACCGGCTTGTATACTCTGATGTGGTTCATAGATTTGGTCTTGAAAAGAGTTTCCAAAACTTTACAGCTGAGGAGCTTTCACTTTATTCAATCCTTCTAAGAATGGCTCTCAAACATGTGAGTACGTTGAGTCGATATATGAATCCAAGCATTCTTTTAGTTAGTATGGTGTGGTTCGAAGTACTAGATAGAACGGACTACCACCGAGCTGTCAGCATGCATTAGCTTAGTTCATGAGAGAATTGCACTTGTATAGTAACTTATATTAAGCCTTACATTGTCCAAGACATATATCAGTTTTAAGATGTTACACGGAGTAGACTACTCAAAGAAAGAGCAACCAACATTTGTGTGGATGGAGGAGATAAAATATTCAGCCATCATGGAATATTTTTTATATGAGATTTTGTCGATTAAGCTGAGTTTCTGCCTCGCAGATGGCGGCGAAAAAAATCCCTAAAATGAACATAGGATTTTTTGGGTAATTTAGGACCAGGGGTGCCGGAGAGAAGCCCGGTAGGTGGGATTCCCTATGGACCTAGAGAGCAGCCGGGTAGGTGGGATTCCCTATGGACCCAGAGAGCAGCCGAGTGGGTGTTCTATGGGCTCCACACGGTTTGTTCGTGCAACCCAAGGGTTGGCCATGTGGTGGGTTCGCGTGGGCCTTAGCCCCGGGCTCTCGTCCCGCATGAAAATAAGTAAATAACTCTAGTATTTTTCTTGTACTGGTTTGTTCTTTAGAAGAAAAAAATCATCGTTGATCCTTGTTTTAGTGCTTCTATGAAACTTTCTAACAATTTACCCTTCTCTTGTACAACATGTAAGTTAAGAGGAAAATGGATTACGTTGATGCAATAATGTGCAAAATCTCATTAATAATAAGCACTTTATAAAAAGAAATTGTGATGCAAAACGGATGTATCAGGCACACAAAACTGCTACATTGAAGGCACCGTTTAATATTCAGCATGGACTCCAAATAGCATATCAGTTAATTGCAGAAAACCGCTACATTGAAGGCACCGTTTACATGAAACTAGCACGTTTCGTTTTCGTTGCAGAAAACAACAATGCTGCTATCAAAAGGTCGCCAAAGTGGATCAACAATGCTGCTAGCAGGCTGAGAGCCAGGATCGGATGACACAGGAGAGTGGAGGTGTCAGAGGGCCGCTAACTGCATGGTTATAAATTATAACCCCTTAAATTAATAATCACAAATTAAAACAGATCACTGCAACAAAAAAACTGACCTCATACGAAACTATTCTCCCCCATCATCAGACCGAAGCTATGTTCCTCTCGTGCTCTCTCATCTTTCGACTGGCGGCATCCGAATGCCGAAAAGCCTCCTACAGTTCCAAGAACTCCCGCTGCTGCATCCCTTTCTTTCCTGAATAACCTGACACAAAACAAAATGAACGTTGCAAATTACAGAATGTATCTGCTCCCATGTGCAGTACATATGAATTTATGATAACTTTTGTGGCTTTATTAGTGGAAAGCAGCTGATACAAAACGGAGACGGTGAAGTTTGTTTTGGTTTGCTATGTTGAGAGGTAGCGACATTCAGCTTAATTGCCACGGGAGAAAGTGTTGTTAACTTAATTTATCTAGTGCACTATAGCTGTTGCATGTGGTTGGCTTTAAACCGATGGTTCATTTATATGTCCTGCTTAATTACTAACAGTACTGCTCATGATTTGTGTCATGCATTTTTTAACTTCATGAGTTGTGCAACTTGGTGTCATGCTTCCCACATGATTTCATTTTCTCGCTAAGTTCCTTCATCACTGGGCCTCAATATATACCCTCACATGTTTCACCGGGTGTTTGCATTATCCATTTAGCCCTCTGATTACTTAGCTAAGAATCAGAATGCAACTTTTATCCACCCCACAATATCTTTAGCTAGGTGCCATATCTACACTATTTTTTGTTATCATGGTGCCAGTTGAGATGTTAGAGGAAACTGACCGGCTCTTATATTTCATCTAGGCAAGTTCTCGTTTCTTAGTACTATCTTGGCGGTATCTCGACAAGGTGGCATTGATGCATTGTTTGGTGGTTTTCTTTTATCAGCCCCTTTCTGTATACATGCAAGAAAAACGAGAGTTTCATATAAGGGTCCGATTGTCCATATTCTAAGCCTCACTTCACCCTCATGTCCAGAGAAGATGAGAGGAGACATCAAAACTACGATGACAATCAAGGTTGCCATCCTACTGTGGAAAAGAGAACACATTATCAGACTTAACATGCTGAATTCGGTCAAATTGTATTTAGATTACACTTTCGTTGTGGGTGGCATGGCTCCCCAGCCCTCAAACTAGTCTGAATGTTCAATTATGTGTGATTCTATTCTTCAATCCAAAAACAAATCCAATGCATGCCTAACTGAATATGCTCGCCACATGTAATCTCCAAACATGATCAACAACACCAGGTTACAGAATGTGTCGCTCCCAACACATGTACAGGTAGGCAGTCCCTCTAGGTCTGCTCGTCCGCGGACAGCTCCAGAAGACATTCCGCCTCCCTAAGGAACATCATTGTCAGCTGCTTCTGCCCTCTCCAGTACACTATACACGACCCTCTGTTCACTCTCGACTTCGCCGCTTCGTAGCTCTGGACGGTTGCACTGCAAGAAGACAAGGAAACGGTAAGAGGTCAAAGAGGCTGTGTGGTTTTGTTGAGTGTAACGCTGAACCCAAAAGGAAATGCACTCTAAGATCCAGAACCAGGGTATTATTTTGTTTGAGGCAAAGATTACTTGTTTATGGCACCTACATACAGATCACTGCGGGTACCAAAGAGGTTAGGCGGTTGAGCCGATTGATTTAACGAATGAAACATATTTCTAGTTTCCCCTGGGCAATAAAGGTCTCAGTTGGCATTCCAGTGATATCAGCTCCATGCCCGTGTTGATACAGTGGCAATCGTGTGCTTTCTCCACAAAAACACCGCTGATAGTCACCAGTAGTAAATTGTAGAGAAGTATCATATTAATAAGATGTGTCCATGCAGATTAAGAATTGAGAAATAAAAACAGGGAGCAGTAAACGGTAGGTAACAAGTATGTAAGGATTTGATAAGCATTGGAAATAAAAACAGATATCAATGTTAACCCATAAATGCCGAGAAGAAAAAAAAGAGCTTCATGCCAGTGTGTGTGATCCTATTTGTGTGAAAAATGCAATGCAAGCATAACATAATTTGAAGTATGTGTTAACCAGTTTTAATCAATCGAACTCATTGAGAAACATAATTGGACTTCAGCCGGTGAGGAATGACCACTAGTTTATGCGTTAACACAGATCAAGCGTTGAGAAACATAATCGAGCTAATTTGCCCAGCCCAGATCCACAAGTCGGTACATAATTATTCAACAGCCCAAACAGAGCAGACTATCTGGCACAATGGATATGCTCATCACATGTAAGCTGGGTAGTATGTCCCAAGTTTGGGACAGCTGTATTTCTCCAAACTAGATCAACAGTGCTACTAGCAGGAGGAGAGCGAGAGAGCTGCTCGACAACTAAATTAATTAGAGAAAAGTATGTTTTTGGTCCCTAAAGTTCCCCAAAAGCATAGACTTCGCCCCTTGAGATTTTTTGGTATACAACTGGTCATTCAAGTCTCAAAACCGGATAAGTTTGATCCAAAACCAGATTTTAAATACGTTGACCGGGTTTGACCACATTTCACCAGGTCTGACCATATTGATCAGGTTTGACTGATGAATAGTAAATTCAAAAATTCTGAAATTTTGGGGCAACGAAGATGCTTGGGTGCGCTAGGTGCATGAAAATTCGTGTGCTGTTTCGACATTCGAGGAGCTCATGGCCAAAAAAACAAATTTTGGCTAAAAATGCCTCTTTTTGCTAGAGCTCCTTGTATGTTATTTGACCATAAAAATTTACATGCACCTGGCGCACCCGAGCATGTTGGTTGTCACAAAATTTCAAAACCTGGTCAACATGGTCAAACCCAGGTCAAGATGCTCAAAATCTGGTTTTGGACCAAACTTATCCAGTTTTGACACTTGAAGGACCAAATGTATAGCAAAAAATCTTGAGGGACCAAGTCTATACTTTTGGGGAAATTGAGGGACGAAAAACATAATTTTCTCACTCAATTATGATGTCTGTAATAATGAGGCAAAACAAGTAACCACAAAAGAACATGGTAGCATTAACAACCGCAAGACGGAAAAACTAACGTCGTCTGAAACTATTCGGCCCTTCATGTGACTCAAGCTATCTTCCTCCTGTGCTCTTTCATCTCTTGATTGACGGCATCTGAAGGCCCCATGTAGTTCCAAAACCTTCGGCTATTGCATCCATTTCGTTCCTGAATAACCACAACGGAGGACAAATGAACATTGAAGATTACATAATGTGTCTACTCCCACGCACAATACTAAACTGAGAGAATGATGCTAGTTTAGGTCTGCTATGTTGAGAGGTCGTGAGGTTCAGCTTAATTGCCATGCGAGAAAGTGTTGTTAACTTAATTTATCAAGTGCACTGTAGCCATTCAATATGGTTAATTTTAACGGATGGTTTGTTTATATCTCCAGTGTAATTACTAACGGTACTGCTCATGAGTTGTGTCACAGATATTTTAACTTCATGAGTTGTGAAACTTGGTGTCATGCTTCCCACATGCTTTCATTTTCTTGGTAGGTTTCTTAGCATTGGGCTCGGTACATAACCTCACATATTTCACAAGATGTTTGCACTACTCATTTAACCCTCTGGTTACTTAGCTAAGAATCAGGATGAACCTTCTAACTACCAAACATCACCTTTAGCTATGTCTCGTATCTATAATTTTTGGTTATCATGGCGCCACTTGAGATATTAGAGGAAACTGACCAACTCTTATATTCCGTATGAGCTGCTTCTTTTTTCTTATCATAATCTTAGCGGTATCTAGAGAAGGTAGAAATGATGCATTGCACGTGTGGGACCAGTTTCTTTTCATTGGTCACTCTCTCTACAGATCCAAGCACAACATGACTTTGTAGAAGGGCCCAATTACCTGCAGCATGAGCTTCGCCATAAAACGGGTGATATTACTCTCCTTGCAGCATGAGCAGTGACAGATTCAACACCATGCTTACCCGATGATCTCCTTTCTTTCCAGGCAAAGCAAGTATTAATTTGAATGATGCATCTATTGGTAGATGAATTTGTGTTTATGTACATTTCCTTTCTTTGTGTGTGTGACATAGCTCCCCTGCCGTCGATCTGGTCTGCGTGTTCACACCACAAACACCAACATCCGAGAGAGAAAAAATAGCTTTGATTACATCAAAGTGCATTATGTATGATCCTATTTTTCAATCCAAAATACCAAATGCATGCACAACAGAACTGGATGCCTATGTTTACTAGGTTTAACCAAAATCAAACTCGTCGAGAAACAAAAACTAGGCTAGCGCCGGCAATGAGTGGCCTACTACTAACTAGGCCCAGATCCACAAGTTGGTGTAGACTGATGTAATGAGGAAGGTATCAACAAAAGGCCAACAGAGAACTCTTTGACACATGTAATTGCCAGTGCCGCTTCTTCTCTACGTTGCAACCCTCTCAGCTCAAGGATTCTCTCAAGAAAACATGCAAGTGCTTAAGGTAGAAGAAGATCACACATGGAGTTTTGCGGCACCGCACACACTTGTTCCTTTTCACTGTTTCTTCTCAACACGACGCAACTGGTTACAAGTCCTATTAACAGAGATACATGCACACGTACTTACTGCTACTGCTGATCCACTATTTGCTCTCCACTAGCCGGTAGCTAAAGCCACGAGTAACAACCTTCAGATAAGGCCACACTATTCGGCCGGTTCCGTCCTCTTCGTGGCTGATTACTCGGTCACATCTGAGCCACACCAACGGCCATGCAGCTTGGTCATGCAACAGCCCGCGTACGTGCGTGCTACTACTCTGCTGAATACCCGCACAAGCATCCACTCTCCACTATCTCAACTAAGGACTAACCCACACACTTAGCTTGCTTGTGTACACGTGCTCACATCTCTCCGTGCACACACTGCCGCAGCCTCATGTCTATGCAACTCAACTACATGCATGAACGAACTAATGCGGCGAAATAAACATGATGGACACCTAGACTACAAGGTTAACTCTAACAGTAATGTAGAGTAATATCTCACAAGTTTGGGACAAATATATTTCCCCAAAGTGGATCACCAATGCAACTAGCGGGCTGAGAGCCATCTGTGTAGTAATAATGCTCTAAATTAATAATCACAACACAAAACAAATCACAACAACATAAATGGTGGCATTAAACACTGCAACGTGGAAATGCTGATGGCATCCGGAACTATTCTCACCACATCATCATATATACTGAAGCTTACTTCCTCTCATGCTCTCTCAACTCTGAGTAAATAGCATAAAACTATCGGTTATAAGGTTAGGGCTCCGAAAAACTACCCCCTGCAGCCAACCGCCACTGATGTTTCTATTCCACGGCTAATTCTGTGAAAACTTAGAAATGGCAGATGACGGCTACAGCCAGCCACTGCTGAGCATTCAGTAGTGGTCAGCACTTTTTTCCACCCACCACTGAGCTCTCCCAAAATAGTTGTGGCGGGTCCCAGGCTATGCCCGCCACTAAAGTGACCCCACCTATAAGCCTTTTCCCAGTAGGGGGTGGCTTATGTAGCTTGTTGGTGCCTCCTCCACGTGAGAAAAAAAATGTTTTTCCTACAAGGAAAAAAACCATGCATTTGCCTAATTTGAAGTCTGAGAAGAATGATTGGTATATCCCGTACATCAAAATCAATCTAACTAACTCTGCTTCTCATGAGTTTTATAACTTGGTGTCACACTTGCAACATACTTTCGTTCCCTTGGTTAATTTTGTTTGTGTTGGGCTCTATATATACACTCTCTTATTTGGCCATAGATGTTTGCACTATCTGTTTAGCTCTTTGATTGCGTACCTAGATATCATAATGCAATTTCTTCGCTACCAAGCACCATCTTCAGTGAGAAGACTCTCATATCTACAACATTTCTTTATGTCATGACATTAATTGAGATATTAGAGGAAACTGACCACCTCATGTATTCCGTTTGGGCTCATGAATCCAGTCTTTCAGCAGGTTTTCATAACCTTACAGTGGAATGAGTTTCACTTCATTTAATTTATCTAAGGACAGTTCTCAAATATGTCGTGGCGCAAAGTGCTAGATAGGTCTGAGTTCCTGTAGATTATCAACTTGCATTAGTTAAGTTCATGGGAGAATTGTACAGGAACTTACATTAAGATTTACATTGGCCATGTTACATAGTCCTGGCAACAGACAAAAAGAAAAGAAAAGAATATCCAACCTTTGTCGAAAGAGGTGTGAAAAGTTTGCCATTGTGTGAATCGTTTTTAGATGAGATTTTATCAATTAAGTGAGGGTGTTAAACTCCACACCTATGATTTGTGCATGCTTTAGTAAACTAAACAAGCAACAACAAGTTGAAGGCGAAGTGCAGGCAACTTTGATAAGTGATTGCTAACCTATTTTGAATCTCTGACCATGATGCTAATGTCCCTGTGACCACTCTCCTCTCTTGAAGAACTAGACATGGATGCTGCGATTTCTTCTTGTCATGTTCTTGGACCATCACTATGGCACATTAATTAACATGATAAAACCACTCACTTCTGCAAGTAACCTATTTTTTTGGTATGCGATAAAAAACTTAGTCTAGCACTACTATTGCGGTATAGCCATTCCATAGTAGTATACGAGTAAATTTCTGCTTATGTAGCTTATTCGTGCCTTTAAGGCCAAACTTTGAACAATGGATGAATGAGTCAGGCTTCGAGATTCACACATCTGCCTTAATTTGAAGCGTGGGGGGGCTGAGTGGTATCTTCCTCACTATAAATAAACCTAACTAATGGTACTCCTCAAGGGATAAATTGTTGTTAGCTCAAATTATCTAGTGCGCTAGAGCCGTTGCATGCATATGGTTAACTTTTAACTTATGATTGAGTTATATTTTTCGTCTAAGTTTCATATGCGTTGTGTAACACATTTTTTAACATCATGAGTTTTATAACTTGGTGAAATGATTCACTTTCCAGCTAAGTTTCATATGTGTTGGGCTCATTACATATCCTCCAATATTTCACCAAATGTTTGGACTACCCATTTAGTCCTCTGGTTACTTGGCTAAGAATTAGAATGCAACTTTTCTGTACCATTATTAGCTGTGAATCATATCTATATTTTTTGAAATATTAGAATTAACTGACCAACTACTATACGGTTTGGACTGGTTCTCGTTTCTTAGCATCATCTCGGCCGTACCTAGATAAGGTAACACTCATGCATTTGTGTAGGTGCGGTTTCTTAGTCCCTCTCCCAAGAGGTGCGAGCATAACATGACTGTCATACCATGGTCCATTTCTCCAAAGACGTGAGTACCATAATAAAACGGATCATATGACCCCTCACCTCGCCCTCAGGTCCACATCAAAACAAAATCTGTGTTGAACAACTACATGGATTCAGTACCATGCTTACCTGATGATCTGCCCGTCCAACAAGATGAAATTGGCGGTGTTACTCAGTGGATCCTCCTCCCCTCTTAATAAAGCGGGCTTGACCATCACGTTCCAGGTAGTTTACTTTATTTCTTTGAACTCTAGCGTACACTTTATTTGTGCGACATGGTCGATATGTGTTAAACACACAAATGGCGAGAAGAAAAAAGAGCTTCATGCCAGTGTGTGTGATCCTATCTGTGTGAAAAATACAGTACAAACATAACAGAGTTTGAAGCATGTGTTAACCAGTTTTAATCAATTGAACTCAACAAGAAACAGAGCTATACTTGAGCCGGCCAGGAGTTAGGCTGGCCAACGCCCAGATCCACAAGTCAGTATAGAAAGATATAAATGAGGGGGTGTCAACACTCAACACTCAAGTAGAGCAGGGACTCTGGTAAAATAGATACAGTCGTCACATGTTATCTGGGGTAATATCTCCCAAGTTTGGGACAAATTAATATATTTCTCCAAAGGGGATCGACAATCCTGCTAGCAGGCGGAGAGCCAAGATCGGACGGCATAGGATAGTGGACCCATAAGAGGGATGCTAGACTGCACAGTTAATGCCTCAAAATCAAAACGCAAAAATAAAAACACAACAGAAAATGGTGCCAATAAACACCGCAAGGAGGAAAAACTGACGCCATCCGGAAGTATTTCCCCCATCATCAGTCCCAAGCTATAGTCCTTTCGTGCTCGTTTGTTTTGGGGTAAAAACTTGTATTACTCAACTAACATCTACCGTAGTTACAATCTGCTTTGCTAAGATCAACCGCACCTGGTGGTCCTGAGCCCAACCAAACCACATTTCTGCTCTCGGTACTAGCTAGGAGAGTTAGCCTAATAAAATCAGCTACACCAATCTATCAGGAGTTCCATCCATGAGTGGATTCACCACCGCAACTGAGTCAATCTCCCAAAAAAATGGGCGCCTCTGAACGTCGGAGAGACAAAAGAGATACCTTTCATACAAGCACACGGTTCAGCTTCCGTAGCATCTCTACACGAGAACAGTGTTCTGCAGTGTTGAGTAACGTGATTGATTAGAAAACATAGATTAGACTACGCAATATTCTAGCTTGCCTTATACTCCAAGTAGATCATGTGCTCCTATATATATGCCCACGAGGCTCAAGCAATAGAACAACTATTTCATCAAATCTCTCTCCCTTCTAACATGATATCAGCCTAATCACGATCCAAACCCGAGCCGCCGTCGCTTCCGCACCCGCGCGCCGCCCCTGGGGCGGTCGGCCTCCATGACCGCCGCCGGGGGCCGCGCCGCCCATACCTAGGGTTCGTCCGCCGGTTGTGTTAACCGGCTACCCTAGAGAGTGTCTTCCCCGAGCCCTTGCTCCGGGTTTTCTCTCTCCCGCCGGTCATCTTGATCGGTGTTTTCTTTTTGGTTTTCCGATCTATGCTTGATCGGTTTGCGTCGCCCGCCGTCGCTGTCGACCCCCGTGCGCCTCTACTCCGACCTCGGCGCGACGAGCCGGCCTCTCCTTCGACCCGGCGGCCACGCGCGCCGACACGGCCCGTTAGGGCCAGCCGCCATCCGCGCGTCGGTCCGTCCTTCGCCCTGCGCCGGCCATCACCGCCCTGCTCCGACCGAGAAACTTGCATCGCCCCGACCCGGCGGCCTCGCGCCATGCGACGACAAATCGTAGCCGTCGCTCGCGCGCCGGCCCACCTATCGATCCATGTCACCCGCCTCCGCCACGTCTGCACTTCGGCCCGGCAGTCTACCTCGCCAGCCTCGTCCTCGACTGCGTCGGGACGGCTGCATCAGGCTCGTCGGCTGCCTCAACTCGGGTGCCGCTGCTCCGTTGGTCTCTTGGGTCTCGCTGCCCGGGCGCCGGCTCTGCTTTGGCAGCCCAGGTGCCGGTGCTGACAAGCTCGTTCGCACGACGTCCCACGCCGTCCGTCGTCGCCGGCCTCATCCCGGACTCCGCCGCCACCTCGCCTCCACCGAGCGGCGTCCTCGACCTCGCGCGCGATCGGCTTGATCACCCGCTCACCGCCGCGATCCGCCTCATCTACGCCGCGCGACCGACCTGGCCCGTTGGTTACCCGCGCCTCCGCAGGTCCCGTGAAGATCGTCCCCGAGTTCAGCGCGCCCCTCCACCAATCGAGCAACGGGCTGCCGTTGCGTCGCCCCGTCGGGCCGCAGCGCCGCCGCCCCGTGGTTCTCCTCGCGGCTGCATCGACTCGTGCGTCGCCGCTGCGTCACCCCTACAGGCCGTAGTGCCGTGATCACGGTCCCAGGCGCCGCCCCGAGGCCGTCCCCGCGGTTGCACCGACCCATGCTCCGCCGCTGCACCGCCCCTTCAGGCCGTAGCGTCGCGGCCCGCAGTCCCCGCCGCCGCCCCGAGGTCTTCCTGTCGTCGCCCCGACCTGCCCGCCGCCGCTGCGTCGCCCCTTCGGGCCGTAGCGCCGCGGCCCGCGGTCCACTCAGCCATCACCGCGCGTCGCCTCTCGTGGTATGCGCCACGCCGTCTCCCTTGGCGCGGGAACGCCACCGTCCGCGCCGGTCTTCTTCACGCTGTCAGGGTTCTTCGCCTACTTCAAGCATCGCCGCCGCACTCCTAACCTAGCCGCCGCCGCCTTCTTTGGCCGCCGCCGCTACCTCCGTAGCCGCCGCAGCTGCCCGTCCACCCCCTTCGTCTTCGTCCAGCACCAGCCCGTCGCCAGCGTCGCCGTCATCTACCCCGACCGCTTCATCTACTCTGACAACCGCGGGTGAAATTGGCCCCGCGCCGATTGGCGCCGCAACCGTCGTCGAGTCCTTCTCTGTTGGCCTCTCCGAATTCTTCGACATGGCGTACAGCTCGTGCAGGTCCCTCATCTACGCATGCCCGGTGCTGGCAACACCGATGCGTGCCTTCATCCACGACGTGTCCCCGGGCCTGGCAAGCCTGGTCGGCGCTTCGTCAACTTCGTCTTCGTCCGTCTACGCATGCCCGATGTTGGCAACACCGGTGCGTGCCTTAGTCCACGATGTGTCCCCGGGGTTGGCAAACCCGCCGCGACGCGTCGTCAACAACATTTTCTTCCCGGCTCACCCCTACTTCGTCACCACTGCGCCCATGCTAACTCGGCGCCCTCTTGAGCCCGCGGCTCCACGGCGACTTCCTCGACACCGGCCACCCCGACTCGACATCGACCACGGCATTCTTCGCATGGCTACCTCGACCACGGCTCCACCACCCACGCTCTTGGCTACATCGACAAACGGCACAAAGGGCTACCGCCTGCTTGAGCAACCTCGTTGGTTTCCACTCCAGCCACGACTCCGCGATGCATCGACCGTTACGACTGTGTGTGTGGGGGGGGGGGTCCGTCGGCTTGCCTTCGGATTCTTCTCCAGTCTCACCGTCTGCGTTGCTACCGTTGTGACTGCGGGGGATGTTGAGTAACGTGATTGTATTAGGAAACATAGGTTAGACTAGGAAATATATTCTGGCTTGCCTTGTACTCCAAGTAGATCATGTACTCTTATATATATACCCACGAGGCTCAAGCAATACAACAACTATTTCACCAAATCTCTCTCTCCCTTCTAACATGCAGGATGAGAAGATTATGTTTCGAAGCTCATCACGGAGTATCATTCATGCACCGGCGCTTCCATCAGGAGACTAGGAGCCATCCATATTCAACTTGACACAGCTCGCAGGTGGAGCAGTCCATTTAAGTTGGTTTTCAACCATAGTCACGGTAATTCCTGGAGTTGCATCGTAAACACCCATAGCACGCTCCTTCCCTTTAACTGGGTCGCATATACACCCTCGTTTAATATTCATCATGGACTCCAAATAGCTTATCAGTTAATTGCTGAAAACCACCTACACTGAAGGCATAGTTTGCAGGAAACTTCACGTTTCGTTTTCGTTGCAAAAAACAACAATGCTGCTATGTTGAGAGCTAGGGTCATTCAGCTTAATAATGACGGGATGAAGTGTTGTTAACTTAATTTATCTAGTGCCTACAGCCAATTGCATATGGTCAACTTTTAACAGATGGTTTATTTATATCCCCGCGTAATTATTAGGGTACTGCCCATGAGTTGTGTAACACATTTATGAACTTCATGTGTTGTGTAACCTGGTGTCACCCTTTCCACATGCTTCCATTTTGTTGCTAAGTTTTGTAAGTGTTGGGCCTATATATAGCCTTGCATATTTCACAAGATGTCTGCACCATCCGTTTAGCCCTCTGATTACTCAACTAAGAATCAGAATGCAACTTTTATATACCAAACATATCATCCTTAGCTAGGTATCATATCTACAGTTACGTTGTTATCATGGTGTCACTTGAGATATTAGAGGAAACTGACTGGCTCTTATATTCCACCCAGGCTGTTTCTCGTGTCCTATCAAGGTCAGTTTCTCTAGAGGTGCAAGCACAACATGAGTTTCATAAAAGGACCCACTTGTGGGCAGTGAGAGCTTCATCAGTGTATATACGGGTTATATTGATACCCTCCCCTCACCCCCCACAGATTACAAAGAGACAAGAGAATACGTCAAAACTATGATGACAGTCCAGGCCGACACAATCCCGTGGAAAACTAAAATGAGAATGCATAGCGACATTATCAGACTGAACTACACGAATTCAGTGTACACTTTCTAATTTAGTATACCTACAATTTCTTTACTTGTGTGTATGTGACATGGCGTCCCAACCCTCGATCTACTCTGCATGTTCAATTATGTGTGATTCCTTTTTTCAATCTAGAAACAAATCTAATGAGTGCATAACAGAATATGCTCGTCACATGTAATCTCCATAAGTGGATTAACAGCAAAGGGTTACAGAATGTGTCGCTCCCAACAAGGTAAGCAGAGTCTCTCTAGGTCTGCTCGTCTGCAGACAGCTCCAGAAGGTGTTCCGCCTCTCTCAGGAACATCCTCGTCAGCTGCTTCTGACCTCTCCGGTACACTATACAGAACCTCATGTTCGCTCTCGACTTTGTCGCTTCGTTTCTCTCAACGGTTGCACTCCGAAAAGAGGACAAGGAAACAAGAGTAAGAGATCAAAGAGGTAGTATCATATTAAGATGTGTCCATGCAGATTAAGCATTGACAAATGAAAACAGAAAGCACTAAACAGCTAGAGAACAATTATATGAAAATTTGTCCATGGAGAGTAAGCGTTGGAAATGAAAAATGTATCGTCCAAGCAACATAAAAAAGTCCCAGCACACAACCTACCTCGAGGAGTCTTCCGCATCAATGGAATCAAATTTCTCCAGCAGTTGACTGTCAGATGCTTCCGTTCCAGTGCCTTCTTCAAGTTCAGCCATTCTTGAAAAATGAAATGATTGATCAACAAAGTGTTGACACTTGACAGGGTTCAATCAAATATAAAAAGTGGGAGTATTACTTCACTCTAAGAAGATCCACAAGCAATGCTAGTGCTCCATGATCACCGCACACCTCCCATATAGCACTTTCGATCTCTGCATCAGATGGTTCTCTATGCTCACTAGATCCAACCTAGTAAGAACATGGCCAAGGAAGGGGCTTATATCGATATGGTCCTAAAAAGACAACACTTACTGTCCTTCAAGCCCCAACAGAATGCATCCTAACACGTTTCTAGACTCAGCCTTTTTTTAACAAACTGGTCATTGTAAAGAAGCCATACAAGATAATGCTAAGAAGAAAGATGTAATTCAAAATGAGTTAGATCAGCAAACGAATAAAATTGCTATGAAACTAGAGTGTGTGTGTGTGTGTGTGTGTGTGTGTGTGTGTGTGTGTGTGTGTGTGTGTTTGCGGGTGAAACTAGAGTGTTGTTGCTTCATGAACAGTTCTTTCATACAATAAAATACAGTGATTAACTAGGTTTCGCTTGCTTATATAAATATACCTCGCCGGTAGTCTTTGTTATTTCAAGATCAACATTGTATTCGTCATCATAATTATTGTCTGCGTCATCATAATCATAATCATAGTTCATGACTTCATCAGCTCGGTTGTCGAGATCGAATATCTTATCATCACCCTCCCCGGTATTGTTCAGATATTGGGAGCCGTCATTTGCTTCATTCAGATCATCTGGCCTGCTAGGGCTGCGTATGATCTCGAACAGGGCCTCTTCTCCCTCTCTGCCGGTATTGTCCGCCATAGCTTTTATTTAACTAATACAGAAGAAATATAAAACAATTTAGTATTCAAATTACAATGCATGGATGCAATCAATAAGGAAAAACGGAATCATATAGTACATAATATGCATCGTCTCGAATAATATATAATCTCGAATACATCGTCTCGAATAATATATAATCTCGAATACATCGTCTCGAATAATATATAATCTCGAATACATCGTCTCGAATAATATATAATCTCGAATACATCGTCTCAAATAATATATAATCTCGAATACATCACTGGCTAGGTAGCTAATAAAGATCAAATACTATAGAAGAATCTAGGCCACTCGCGGTTCCTGGGGCGCGGGCGGTGGACACCCAAAGACAAGGAACCATCACAGGATCATATCTCCGGTCATCTGCCCAAAGAACCTGCCAGGTATTGGAGAACCTGACGTCCATAGCAGCCATGTAGCGATGGACGTGCTCGTCCTCCTCCCTGACATGACGACGCACCACCTCCGGCGGGGCCGGCTCCCTCTGCACCGAATGTGGCCCACGCGAACGCCACCAAAGGAGATCAGGGTCGACGACGGGAGCCGAGGCCGGGTTCCTCACCAAGCGTCGCGCCCCTCCAGGTAGCACCTCCCAATGCCAGCCCGGCGGAGCCCAATCCCGGACATGGGTCCTCTGAAGCAGGACGTCGTCGCGAATGGGTCGACGGCGAGGATGCGGGCTGGGCATCGTCGACAACAAATACTATATGCCGCAAAACTAAAGTAACATTTTTTAAATGATTGGATTGTGATTTCTTATATGCAAATTCTAAATTTTATAACTAAAAATATAATAAACTAAAAAAACATCGACCATATCTAAAACTAACATTTCTAACATTTCTATAACTAAAATTGTATAACTAATTTTTCTTTAACATTTCTATATAACAAACATTTCTATAACATTAATACAGAAAAAACTAACATTTCTATATATAACTAACATTTCTATATAACTAACATTTCTATAACATTAATACAGAAAAAACTGAAAAAACTAAAAACTAAATACTAATAACAGAAAAACTAAAAACTAAAAACAGAAAAACTAAAAACTAAAAACAGAACAAAAAATGTGTATGTGTGTGTATGGTGTGTGTGTGTGTATGTGTGTGTATGTGTTGTGTGTGCAGGCGACGGCGACGGCGAGCCAAGGCGACGGCGCCGGCGGCGCGCGCGGCGGCTTCGATTGGAGGGAGAGGAGAGGGGGGACAGAGGCTCACAGCGCGGGCGAGGTCGAGGCGACGGCGACGTGGGCCGGTGCGGGGACGGGGACGCGGGCCGGTGCGGGGATGGGGACGGGCCGGCGACGCGGACGGCGCGACGAGGACGGGGGCGGCGCGGAGTCGACGGGACGGCGCGACGGCACGGGACGGGGCGGCGGCGATGAAGCAGAGAGAAGTGGGAGGAAACTGACGAAATTTTCGTAAGTGTTTCTTATATAGGATGGTCCTTTAGTACCGGTTGGAGCCACCAACCGGTACTAAAGGTCGATTTTGGCCAGGCCAAGCGGCGGGAAGCGCCCACCTTTAGTACCGGGTGGTGGCACCAACCGGTACTAAAGGCCCACCCTTTAGTACCGGTTGGTGCCACCACCCGGTACTAAAGGGTGTGTGCTGCCAGGCGAGGGGCGCAGAAGTTTAGTCCCACCTCGCTAGTTGAGGAGCGCCAGGACCAGTTTATTAGCCCCGACGCGGGCACTGCATTGAGCTCCTCTCAACAGCAGGCCTTCTGGGCCTACCTCTCCTACTCTGCCTGTGGGCCTACTGGGCTTGCGGGCCTGCATCCTGGCCCAACTACAGGTTGGGTTTCTAGTCGTATGCAGGCCGCTCTGGCCCAGTAGGTGGGCTTTTTTATTTTCTTATTTTTTTGCTTTATTTATTTTTGGTTTATTTATTTTTGAGTTGTTTTTTGCTGTATTTAGAGTTTCCTTGGGAATGTTTTTGCTTTAGGTACAAAAAATTACAAACTTTCTGTTAGTGCCGGTAGTTTACAAATTTGAATAGTTTACATTTTGAATTATTTGAAATTTGTGTGAATCACTAGTTTGTGAATAACTTAACTTTGAAAATAGATTTTCAGTGATTCTTTTTTCTTATGTTTAATATTAGTGTGTTTTATCATTATATTCAATTTGGTAATGCTTAGGTTATTTAAAAAATGAAATCCCTTTGTAACGGATGAGTTTTCGTCCGAAACCCTGATACTTCGAAAGAGATTGTCCATTTTATACACGAAGTGCATCCAGTTTTTGCGGTAACCCTCTCTACTTTTTTGCACATGCTATGTGGGTGAAATTATGATACCATGCCAACTTTCAACCTTTTCTGAGTTCATTTGAAATGCTTTTCAATTTCAGGGTCATTTAGCTGAAAAAATCAGTAAATGCATGAAAGAATTTGTTTGCACATAAAATTTCTTCGCGTTTCAAATGCCAAAACACATAACTACCCTAACTATTACAGAGATTCCCTCCTGGGTGTGAAACACAGAAGAAATGATGATAGTGAAGCCGATCACATCCCAGATCTTTGGGTGTGAAACTTTTTCTTCGCGTATGTCCCTTTGCGCCGTAGCCATGGAAAATCTTCATCATTTAACTGGATGCTCGGGTCAATATTCACTGTGAATGGAGCAATTTCATCAAACTTTTCATAATCTTCTGACATGTCTGTCTTGTCATCCACTCCCACGATGTTTCTCTTCCCAGAAAGAACTATGTGGCGCTTTGGCTCATCGTATGATGCATTCGCTTCCTTATCTTTTCTTTTTCTCGGCTTGGTAGACATATCCTTCACATAGAAAACCTGTGCCACATCATTAGCTAGGACGAATGGTTCGTCTGCATACGCAAGATTGTTGAGATCCACTGTTGTCATTCCATACTGCGGGTCTTCCGTTACCCCATATCGTGTCATATTGACCCATTTGCACCGAAACAAAGGGACCTTCAAATCACGTCCATAGTCAAGTTCCCATATCTCCTCTATGTAACCATAATATGTTTCCTTTCCCGTCTTGGTTGTTGCATCAAAGCGGACACCACTGTTTTGGTTGGTGCTCTTCTTATCTTGGGCGATCGTGTAAAATGTATTACCATTTATCTCGTACCCTTTGAAAGTCATTATATTCGAAGATGGTAACTGGGACAGCGAGTACAGGTCATCTTCAATAGAGGCGTCATGCATGGTACGTGTCTGCAACCAGCCGGCGAAACTCCTGGTTTGTTCACGTGTAATCCAGTCATCAGACCGCTCCGGGTGTTTGGAGCGTAGAAAATTCTTGTGTTCGTCCATATACGGAGCCACCAAGGCGGAATTCTGTATAACTGTGTAGTGTGCTTCAGTGAGAGAATGTCCGTCCATACATATTTTTTGATTCCCTCCTAGCGTGCCTTTTCCATCCAGTCTGCCCTTATGCCGCGATTCAGGAACACCAATCGGCTTAAGGTCAGGAATAAAGTCAATACAAAACTCAATGACCTCCTCATTTTCATGGCCCTTGGAGATGCTTCCTTCTGGCCTAGCACGGTTATGAACATATTTCTTTAAGACTCCCATGAACCTCTCAAAGGGGAACATATTGTGTAGAAATACAGGACCCAAAACGCTAATCTCTTCGCATAGGTGAACTAGGACGTGCGTCATGATGTTGAAGAAGGATGGTGGGAACACCAACTCGAAACTGACAAGACATTGCACCAAATCATTCTCTAACCTTGGTATGATTTCTGGATCGATTACCTTCTGAGAGATTGCATTGAGGAATGCACATAGCTTCACAATGGCTAATCGAACGTTATCCGGTAGAAGCCCCCTCAATGCAACCGGAAGCAGTTGCGTCATAATCACGTGGCAGTCATGAGACTTTAGGTTCTGGAACTTTTTCTCTGCCATGTTTATTATTCCCTTTATATTCGACGAGAAGCCAGACGGTACCTTAATACTGAGCAGGCATTCAAAGAAGATTTCCTTCTCTTCTTTGGTAAGAGCGTAGCTGGCATGACCCTGATGTATGCCGTCTTTTCCATGCATACGTTGCTGGTCCTCCCGTGCCTCAGGTGTATCTTTTGTCTTCCCATACACGCCCAAGAAGCCAAGCAGGGTCACGCAAAGATTCTTCGTCACGTGCATCACGTCGATTGCAGAGCGGACCTCTAGATCTTTCCAATAGGGCAGGTCCCAAAATATAGATTTCTTCTTCCACATGGGTGCGCGTCCGTCAGCGTCATTCGGAACAGGTTGTCCGCCAGGACCCTTTCCAAAGACTACCTTCAAATCCTTGACCATATCATGTACATCAGCACCAGTACGGTGGCGAGGCTTCGTCCGGTGATCCGCCTCACCTTTGAAATGCTTGCCTTTCTTTCTTACGGGATGCCTGCTCGGAAGAAATCGACGATGTCCCAGGTACACATTCTTCCTACAATTGTCCAAATATATACTGTCGGTATCATCCAAACAGTGCGTGCATGCGCGGTATCCCTTGTTTGTCTGTCCTGAAAGGTTACTGAGAGCAGGCCAATCATTGATGGTCACGAACAGCAAGGCCTTTAGGTCAAATTCTTCCCCCATGTGCTCATCCCACGCACGTACACCTGTTCCATTCCACAGCTGTAAGAGTTCTTCAACTAATGGCCTTAGGTACACATCAATGTCGTTGCCGGGTTGCTTAGGGCCTTGGATGAGCACTGGCATCATAATGAACTTCCGCTTCATGCACAACCAAGGAGGAAGGTTATACAAACATAGAGTCACAGGCCAGGTGCTATGGTTGCTGCTCTGCTCCCCAAAAGGATTAATGCCATCTGCGCTTAGACCAAACCATACGTTCCTTGCGTCATCTGCAAACTCCTTCCCGTACTTTCTCTCAATTTTTCTCCACTGCGACCCGTCAGCGGGTACTCTCAACTTTCCGTCTTTCTTACGGTCTTCTCTGTGCCATCGCATCGCCTTGGCATGCTCTTTGTTTTGGAACAAACGTTTCAACCGTGGTATTATAGGAGCATACCACATCACCTTGGCAGGAATCTTCTTCCTGGGGCGCTCGCCCTCGACATCACCAGGGTCATCGCGCCTGATCTTATAGCGCAATGCACCGCATACCGGGCAAGCGTTCAAATCCTCGTACTCACCGCGGTAGAGGATGCAGTCATTAGGGCATGCATGTATCTTCTGCACCTCTAACCCTAGAGGGCAGACAGCCTTCTTTGCTTCGTACGTACTCTCGGGCAATTCGTTGTCCTTTGGAAGCATATTCTTTATCATTACCAGCAACTTTCCAAATCCCTTGTCAGATACACCATTCTCTGCCTTCCATTGCAGCAATTCCAGTGTGGTGCCCAACTTTTTCTTGTCAGCTTCGCAATTCGGGTACAACAATTTCTTGTGATCCTCTAACATGCGCTGCAACTTCTTCTTCTCCAAATCACTTGCGCAGTTTCTCTTTGCATCGGC
This sequence comes from Triticum aestivum, assembly GCF_018294505.1. NCBI lineage: Eukaryota > Viridiplantae > Streptophyta > Magnoliopsida > Poales > Poaceae > Triticum > Triticum aestivum. The sequence goes on from NC_057814.1 coordinate 28,900,176, forward strand.
AATGGCCCGACCTAGATCATCAGCGGGCTCATCTGATGCCTCTTCTTCAGCTTCTTCCCGCATTGCCGGCTCAGCTTCTTCCCCCATTGTTGTATCATCGTATTCAGGGAACCCATGGCCAGGATAGTTGTCGTCGTCCTCTTCTTCTTCATTGTCTTCCATCATAACCCCTCTTTCTCCGTGCTTGGTCCAAACATTATAGTGGGGCATGAAACCGGACTTAAACAGGTGGACGTGAATGGTTCTTGACGTAGAGTAATTGTGATCATTCTTACAGACTAAACATGGACAAGGCATAAAACCATCCGCCCGCTTGTTTGCCTCAGCCGCAAGCAGAAAAGTTTGCACGCCATTAATGAACTCGGGAGAGCATCGGTCATCGTACATCCATTGTCGGCTCATCTTCATTACACAACACCGAATAGACCAAATTAATACAAGTTCATACATAAAGTTCATACAAGACTTAAATGCAACAAACAAATAACTCTCTAACTAAAGAATTTAAATGCAACAACAAATGCGATCAAGATCGCAACTAAGGTAACAATTGATCCAACAGCATAATGATACCAAGCCTCACTATCAATGGCATATTTTCTAATCTTTCTAATCTTCAAGCGCATTTTCTCCATCTTGATCTTGTGATCATCGACGACATCGGCAACATGCAACTCCAATTCCATCTTCTCCCCCTCAATTCTTTTCAATTTTTCTTTCAAATACTCGTTTTCTCTTTCAACTAAATTTAACCTCTCGACAATAGGGTCGGTTGGAATTTCCGGTTCACAAACCTCCTAGACAAAAATATCTATGTCAACTTGATGGGCATAATTTGTCATAAACACGAAATGCAACAACTAGTTTTAAAAGAGAATATACCACATCCGAATCATAACAAGGACGAGGGCCGACGGGGACGGATATCAAAACCATGGCACTATGTATAACAAACAACGTACGGGTAAGATAATTATACGAGTAACTATATATCCAAATCACACAAACATCAATTTGGTAATGTAAAACATTCATGAACAAGAGGCTCACCACAAGGTGGTGCCGGCGACGGAACGGTGCGGGCGATCGACTGTGGTTACGACGGAGATTTAGAAGGCACTAAGTAAACCACACCTACATATGCAAACTAAGTGTTAGTTTTGACCACAAATTGCATATAAATCAAATACTAGCACATATATTTTCTACCAAATTACTAAACTCATAAATTAATCACTATACAAAGCATTGCAAGAGCTAATCTAGCAATGAGAGATGAAAGGACAAAGTTGCTAACCTTTGTGATCATTTGAATGGATGGGGGCCTTCAAATCTTGACAAATTTTGGGCAAAATGTGTGATAAGAGGGGAAGAACAGAGAGGAGAGGGGAAAGGGGAAGAACAGAGCGAGCTCGGGTGGACGAAGGGCTTATGTAGGACGACCTTTAGCACCAGTTCGTGCCATGAACCGGTACTAAAGGTGCTGGAGGGGCCCCGGACTGACAACATCCTGCCACCACTCACTTTAGTACCGGTCCGTGGCACGAACCGGTGCTAAAGGTCGGCCACGAACCGGTACTAATGAAAGCGGCTGGCTAGCCGTTGGAACCGGCACTAATGCACACATTAGTGCCGGCTCAAAAGCAAACCGGCACTAATGTGCTTGACATTTGACCCTTTTTCTACTAGTGTCCAACGAGGTCATGCTCCGGTTTAACTCTCAGCGTCAAAGTATCCCTCCCCCCAGACTCTCTGCAGGTTTTCATGTACCAATCATGTAATCTTCGCATCATCGTTGTTAGAGATCTTTCATCTTTGACGAGAGGCTTCCCGTAATGGTATTTGTGTTCGTCCACCTCCAAGATATCATAATGTACATCGTCGGGCAGGTAATCTCCAAGATTTCTATAACCGGGCACCATCCTCGGATCATTAGCGACGATGTCGCTAGACACCTTGAGAGGGGGGCACGATTGGTTCGCTTGTTCGCCGAGCTGGGCAATTTTTTTCCCAGCTCGTCGTTCTTTTAACCTTTGATCACTGACAGTACTTCCCGACCGCTCCGCTTCGTCAAATGTCTTTGCAAGAATGCGCTCATAGTTGCCTTTCGGCGGAGACTTTGGTGGTTTTGTCAGAGCAGCCAGAGTGCGCTTCGCTTTCACCGGATCTACCTTCTCCTCCGGAGGTGGATGTTTATTTGCTTTCACCCCTTCAAAGAAGTTCGTCACTTGGCTCGCACGATATTCGTGGTTTCCTCCTCGGTCCTCTCGTATGGTAACTTCTCTGGAGTCTTCAGAGAAGGACCGAATCTGTATTGCCTCCCGCCTCTGGCTGTATTGCTAGACGCCGGCAGAGCAGAGGGAGCGGCTGCGGCTATCTTCTTTCCTTGCTTACGAGGCGGAGGAGAAGGACTACGACGCGCCAGAGCAGCCGGAGCGGCGGCAGGTCTCTTCCGCCCTTGCTGACGAGGCGGAGAAGGAGGAGGCTGGCTGCTCTGGCGCGCCGGCGCAGGCGGAGAAGGAGGCGGAGTGCCGCCACGCGCCGGAGAAGGAGGCTGACTGCCCTGATCACTCGCCGGAGGAGGAGGCGGAGGAGGAGGCGGAGTGCCGCCACACGCTGGAGAAGGAGGCTGAGTGCCCTGATCACTTGCCAGAGGAGGGGGCGGAGGAGGAGGCGGAGTGCCCTTACTCGCCGGAGGCGTCCAATTCGGAAGGTTGATGAGCTCCTTCCGCCATAGGCATGGAGTCTTCAGAGCAGAACCCAGCCGAGTCTCCCCTTCACCGGTAGGGTGGTCAAGCCGGAGGTCCTCAAATCCCTCCGTAATTTCATCCACCATCACCCTAGCATAGCCTTCTGGAATCGGCCGGCAGTGGTAGGTTGCGCCGGGTTCAGGAGGTAAAACAGAGCCAACAGCCGCCTTGACTTTGAAGTTCTGCCATTGCGTCATAAGGTGGCAATGTTGAGACTCCGTGATAGCATCCATGGGGTAGCTAGCAGGAGCCGTCAAGACATGCTCCGGCTGAAGCAGCTCGGTGGAAGCCATGTTGCTTCTCCGCTGAGATGGCGGGGTAGTTTCGGCATGTCGATTGCCGTCTCGTTCCTCTAGCGCTTGAACCCTTTCGTGCAGCTTCTGAATTTGGATCTGCTCCACTATTTTCCTCCTCTCCTGGCTTTTGTAACCGCCTGCGTCCGGAAAACCAGCCTTCCACGGAACGGAGCCTAGCGTGCCTCGTGTCCGTCCAGGGTGCTCAGGATTCCCGAGGGCCATTGTGAGCTCGTCGTTCTCTCTGTCTGGAATGAACGTCCCTTCCTGCGCTGCATTGATATACTGCTGAAGCCTCTTGACTGGTATTCTCAAAAGCTCGTCCATCCAAACGCACCTCCCTGATACAGGGTCCAATTTTCCGCCAGCCCCGAAGAACCAAGTCCGGCAACGGTCTGGCCAGTTCATTGTCTGTGGTTCGATCCCTTTATCAAGCAGATCATTCTCAGCCTTGGCCCACTTAGGTGGGGCTTTGAGGTAGCCACCTGACCCCGTGCGATGGTGAAGCTTCTTCTTCGCAGCATTCTTCTTGTTTGTCGCTGACATCTTCTTACTCTTTTCCAATGTCTTGTGGGCCACAAATGCGGGCCAGTGATCTCTGATCTTCTCATACCGGCCGATGAATTCAGGTGTCTCTTCTTTGTCGACAAATGTTTTCAGCTCATTCTTCCACCTCCTGAATAGGTCTGCCATCTTCTTAAGAGCATGAGACTTGATTAATTTCTCTTTATCTGGCTTCTCCGGATCCTCCTCTCGCGGTAGGGTGAAATTTGCCTTCAGCTCAGTCCAAAGATCATCTTTCTGCATATCATTGACATAAGACACCTCAGGGTCTTCCTTCTTAGGCTTATACCATTGGTGGATGCTGATCGGGATCTTGTCCCTAACTAGAACCCCGCACTGAGCAGCAAATGCATCCTTTGTCCGGATGGGTTCAATCGGTTGGCCATCGCGCGCGATTGCTGTGATCTCAAACCTTTCATCCGAGCGCAAATTTCTCTTCAGGCCTCGTCTCTTTACCGAAGTTGTGCTCGATCCGGAGGGCTAGAAAAAAGAAGAAAGACGAGAGTTAATTAATATGTGTACATACCAAAACAATGAATGCATCAATTAGCTAGTCAGCACAGGCTTAACTAATATATTTACCTGGCCGGACTCTGTTCGGTCACCGGAGCCGTCACCACGGGCTCCTTCTTGCACCAGCATTGGGTCACCGGAGCCATCATAATCATGTCTTTCCTCCTCCACTCTTCGATCACCGTAGCATGCTTCTTCACCCTGTTCTTCCAGACCATCATTGTCGTTAAGATACGACAAGATATCACCTCCGGCTAAGATTATGTCCCCCAAGACCTCTTCTGCTTGCTCGTCTCGTCCATGCTCCATTGTTTCTGCAAATATTACAACATGGCAATTATTACACAAACATGACAGCAGGTGGATATATTAGTGCAAACGTAGACCTAGCTTATTCCGGGTTTCGGGTGGCCTCGGCAACGCTTCAAGGGTAGGGGTGCGGCGGGAGGGGGTAGGAGACCGACATCGTTTTTTTCTAGGGTTTGGGTGTCCTCGAGAGTTTTGGTCGAGCGAGAGGGCCGGGGAGTGCTCCCGTGGCATAAGTTATCACGGTCGAGAGGGGGTATAAATATCGACCGTCCATCATGTCGAAGTTATCTGGGAGGGAGTTATATATATATCGACAACAACGACATACATACATGGGAAAATAATGTTATCGGGGAGGGGGTATATCGACAATGACATACATCTATTTTCTTCTTCTTCTCCTCTATTCCTCTCTTCTTCTCCTCTTCTTTTTCTTCTTTTTTCCTCTTCTTATTTCTTTCTCCTCTTCTTCCTATCCTCTTCTTCTCCTTTCTTCCTCTTCTTATTTTTGTTTTTCCTCTCCATCTTTTTCTTCTTCTTCCTTTCCTAGCTAGATACATAAAACTTTTCTAAAAATGTAACTTTTGCATATATAAAACTTTTCCTAACTCTTTTACAACCACAAAAATTACTCCAACTCCATGACAGTACCCACACTCCATTTCACCAAAAACCTTCTGATCCATAGTTCAAAAATTTCAAATTTCATTCAAATGAAATTTGAACCAGATTCAAATTCCTTGCTGAAAACCTATTCAAATTCCTTTCTAAAAATCTAACTTTTGCATATATGTATTTTTAAAACATCATTACAGTTGAAAAAATACATACATACATACAAAAAATATGTAAAAAAACACATACATACATATATGAACATACATAAAAAATACATATATCTAAAAAATATATTTAAAACATCACTACAGTCGGCGACGGCGACGGCGCGGGCGACGGCGACGACGGTTGTGGGTGACGGCGACGGGCGAGGGCGCGGGCGACGGCGACGACGGTTGCGGGCGACGGCGACGGGCGAGGGCGCGGCGACGGTGATGACGGGCGACGGCGACGGGCGAGGGCGCGGCGACGGCGAGGGCGCGGGGCAGGGGCGGCGCGCGTCGACGACGTCGGGCGAGGGCGCGGGCGACGGCGACGGCGGGCGCGGGCAACGGCGATGGCGGGGGCGGCGGGCGGCGTCGGGGCAGCCTGGCGGCGTCGATGTGGTCAAGGGGTCGTCAGGGGCAACTGGGAGATGAAGATGAAAAATTTCACAAGTGTTGGTTATATACCAAGAGTTTTGGTCCCGGTTCGTGGCACCAACCGGGACCAATGCACCCTTTAGTCCCGGTTGGTGCCACCAACCGGGACCAAAGGTCTCTTTTCAGCAGCCTAAAGGCGGGAAGCGGCGGCCTTTGGTCCCGGTTGGTGGCACCAACCGGGACTAAAGGGGGGGCATTGGTTCCGGTTGGTGCCATGAACCGGGACCAATACACCCCTTTAGTCCCGGTTGGTGCCACCAACCGGGACCAAAGGACATGTGCTGCCCGCGTCGCGGCCAAAGTTTAGTCCCACCTCGCTAGTTGAGAGAGCTCGAGAGTGGTTTATAAGCGCTGCTGCGCCAACCCTCTCGAGCTCCTCTCCATTGCAGGCTTACGGGCCTAATCTTGCACTGCTATCCCTGTGGGCCTGCTGGGCCTTCTGCGGGCCTGAATCCTGGCCCATTGATGGGTTTCTAGTCGTATTCAGGCCGTGGTGGCCCAGTAGGTGGCATTTTTTTCCCCAGTTTTTTTGTTTTCTTTTTTGCTTTATTTATTTTATTTTGTTTCTACTTACAACAAAATACTTATTTATTTTATTTTATTTTGTTTCTAATTACTTATTTATTTTACTTTATGATAATTCTTTTTGCTATTAAAGTTTCTATCAAAAAAAGTTTTTTATGAAAATTCTTTTTGCTTTTAATGATTTTGAACAGAAAATACTTCGATAATTTTAGTGGCATCAATTTTATATGATTTTAGTTTCAATAATACTAGAAGTTTCTTATAATGTTTTGAACAGAAAATACTTTGTTAATTTTAGTTTCATAAATTTTATTAAAGTTTATTTTATTTTGTTTCTACTTATATATTTTAATAAATTTTATATTATTTTGTTTCTAATTACTTATTTATTTTATTTGTTATTTTTCATGCACCATTTTCATGCATTTACTAATTATTTTGAGCTATAAGACCCTAAAATTGAAAAGTATTTCAAATGAACTCTGAAAAGGTTGAAAGTTGGCATGGTATCATCATTTCATCCACATAGCATGTGCAAGAAAGTTGAGAGGATTACGGCAAAAACTAGATGCACTTCGTGTACAAAATGGACGATGGTATCATACTCGTCGGTTACAAAGTTGGCATGGTATCATCATAATAGTTGCGGGAGAAAGTCTTCACTTTTTCTTCGCTTGTGTCATTTGCTTATTGCGCCGTAACCATGGATAATCTTCATCGTTTATCAAGATGCTTGGGTCAGCCTTGACTTTGTAGGGAGGAATTTCATGAAACTTTTCATAATCTTCAGACATGTCTGTCTTGCCCTCCACTCCCACAATGTCCCTTTTTCCTGAAAGAACTATGTGGCACTTTGGCTCATCGTATGATGTATTCGCTTCCTTATCTTTTCTTTTTCTCGGTCTGGTAGACATGTCCTTCACATAGATAACCTGTGCCACATCATTGGCTAGGACGAACGGTTCGTCAGTGTACCCAAGAGTGTTCAGATCCACTGTTGTCATTCCGTACTGTGGGTCTACCTGTACCCCGCCTCCTGACAGATTGACCCATTTGCACTTAAACAAAGGGACCTTAAAATCATATCTGTAGTCAAGTTCCCATATGTCCATTATGCAACCATAATACGTGTCCTTTCCCCTCTCGGTTGCTGCATCAAAGCGGACACCGCTGTTTTGGTTGGTGCTCTTTTGATCTTGGGCGATCGTGTAAAATGTATTCTCATTTATCTCGTATCCTTTGTAAGTCAATACAGTCGAAGATGGTCCCCTGGACAACGAGTACAACTCATCACAAACAGTGGTGTCACCTCTGAGACGTGTTTCCAACCAACTGCTGAAAGTCCTGATGTGTTCACACTATTAGGAAAAGGGCTATAGACAATATGCACACTAATAGCGCACCAGACATGCGGTGCGCCACTACTATATAGCAGTGGCGCACCGTGTGCTGGTGCGCCATTAGTGTGATAGACACTAATGGCGCACCACAACTATGGTGCGCCACTACTAACAATTTTTTTCTTTTTTCCAAAAATACTAATGGCGCACCGTGTGCCGGTGCGCCATTAGTGTCTATCACACTAATGGCGCACCACAACCATGGTGCACCACTACTAACAAATTTTTTTTCTTTTCTTTTTTCCAAAAATACTAATGGCGCACCGGGGCGCAGTGCGCCATTACTAGTTAAAACTAGTAATGGCGCACCAGTCACCCCGTGCGCCACTACTATCATTTTTTTTGCAAAACTACTAATGGCGCACCGGCAGCTGGTGCGCCATTAGTAACCAGGGTTACTAATGGCGCATTTGTTGGTGGTGCGCCATTAGTAACCTGGGACCAGCTAGATATTTTGGACAGCCACCTACACACTCACTTTCCCCACTTCATTCTCTCCACCTCCTCCTCCAAGCTTGTCTCGGGTGCCTCCTCCTCCTCACCTCATTTGCATCATAGATTCATCCAAATTAAGTGGTTAAATTACCTTTTTTGATAGGTAAGTAAGGGGAAAGCTTTCTTTATGTTGTAGATCTACTTTTTTCTCCCTCCAACAACGTGCACATGCACTTTTTATGGCCTAGCTAGATCTATGTATGTTTGTGGTGTTGCATATGTTTGTGGTGTTGCATATATGTTTGTGTTTGCAGGTACCGGTATTTGAAATGCGATAGTTGCCAATATTTTGCCGGAATGTTGATTCATTTCCGTTTCGGCGAGAATTTTGGCACTATGCATTCTTTTTGGTCCTATTTTTAGGCAAAGTCATGCCAAATTTTTTCTTGGTTATAAAATATCGTTTTGCTCTACCCCGCAGGCGACCATGGTCCGCACGATGACCGAAGGCATCGTGAATAGGTTTTTGAGCTCCGCGAAGGCCGAGATGCTTCTAAATAACGAGACGGAGATAAGATGTCCGTGTCGAAGATGCAAGCTGAGGAGCCTTATGGACTCGGATTCCGTACAGGTGCGGGACCACCTGCTCTTGCGTGGTTTCATGGATGGCTATCGGTGGCAAGCTGATGAAGATGATTATGAAGTCATCCATGGGGGGCGGCCGGCAAGAAATGAGGAAGGGCAGCAAGACAACCGCGGCGAGGGCGGGCGAGAAGACGAAGAATCTCCAGGACATGATCACGAAGTAGATGCAGTACACAGTCATCATGTAGAAGATGCCGGACATGATGATGAGGAAGATGCCGGAGCAGACGAAGGGCATGATCATGAAGAGAAGATGCCGGAGCAGACGACGATGGACCATCGATGGGCTGGGTGTAGGACCCTCATATTCAAGAGCTGCTTCTCAAGCAGACGGATAACGCAAGAGCTGCCGCCCGAGAGAAAGCCAAGCTGGATCAACTGGAGATAGACGCGGTTACTCCCTTGTATGAAGGATGCAGGCCCGAGGATACCCGCCTGAAAGTAACGCTCATGGCTCTGCAGATGAAGGTAAAACACAAAATGACCGACGCATGCTTCGACGAGAACATGTCATTCTGGCACGAACGTCTTCCCAAGGGGAACAAGTGCCCGACCAGTTTAGAGGAGGCGAAGAAAATCGTGTGTCCTCTGGATTTACCACACGTGAAATACCATGTGTGCATGAACAATTGCATCATTTATCGGGACGAGCACGCGGAGTCTACCATATGTCCGGTGTGCGGCGTCACTCGATACAAGAAGAGGAAGAAAGCTCCTCGAAAAGTGGTGTGGTATTTTCCGATCACTCCTCGTCTGCAGCGGTATTTCGTGGACCCTAAGGTAGCAAAGCTCTTGCGTTGGCACGCGGATAGGGAGGAGAAGAAGCGAGAAGATGACGCAAATGATCCGGAGATAAATAAAAAAGACAAGATGCTGAGTCACCCTAAGGATGGGAGCTAGTGGCAAGCGTTGAACTTCGAACACCCAGAATTTGGGAACGATCCAAGGAACATCGTGCTGGGCGCGAGCACCGATGGAGTCAATCCGTTTGGCAGCTAGAGAAGCACACATAGCACCTGGCCTGTGTTTGTGTGGATGTACAACCTTCCCCCTGGTTGTGCATGAAGAGGAAGTACATTCACATGAGTATGCTAATTGAAGGGCCGAAACAACCAGGGAATGACATCAATCTGTATCTGGGGCTGCTGAAAGAGGAGCTAGACACGCTGTGGAAAACGCCAGCCAATACGTGGGATGCCGCAGAGAAAGAATATTTCCCTATGAGAGCCGCACTGCTCACGACGGTGCACGACTATCTCGGTTACGGATATCTCGCGGGGCAGGTGGTCCACGGATTTTCTGGATGCGTCAGGTGCATGGATGACACAACGTATCGCCATCTAGATAGAGATCTCGGGTCTTCGAAAACCATGTTCATGGGACATCGAAGGTGGCTTCGCGACGGTGACCCATGGAGAAAACGCAAGGATCTGTTCGATGGTGAAACCGAACCCCGAAGACGCCCGCGTATGAGGAGCGGCGACGAAATAGACGAGCTGTTGAAAAATTGGAAAGATTGCCCACTGCCGGGAAAGAAGCAAAAGGCGCCAGAGCCGAGAAAGAAGCGAAAGGCGCAAGAGCCGCTGCTGAAGGTATGGAAAACGAGGTCTGTTTTCTGGGACTTGCCGTACTGGAAGATCCACCGTGTGCCTCACAGCCTTGATGTCATGCATATCACGAAGAACATATGCGAGAGTCTGCTTGGTACCCTGCTCAACATGCCGGAGAGGACCAAAGATGGGCCAAAAGCAAGGGCAGACTTGAAATCAATGGGCATCAGGGAGGAGCTTCACGCTAATGATGATGATGATGAGGCGAAGCAGGACACGGAAAGTCGTCGCAAAGGCAAGAAGGCCAAGAAGACCAGAAATGACTTCCCTCCCGCGTGCTTCACTCTAAGTCAGGAGGAGATCGATCAGTTTTTCACCTGCCTCGTAGGAGTAAAACTTCCTTATGGTTACGTGGGGAAGATAAACAGATACCTAGACTCAGCGAAGCAGAAGTTCAGCGGGATGAAGTCTCACGACTGTCACGTGCTGATGACGCAGATACTTCCAGTTGCAATCCGTGGGATCATGGACGCGCACGTCCGTGAAACGCTATTTGGCCTATGCAACTTTTTCGACGTCATCTCTCGGAAGTCGGTTGGCGTGAGGCAACTCAGAAGGCTACAGGAAGAGATCGTGGTGATACTATGCGAGCTTGAGATGTACTTCCCGCCCGCATTCTTCGACGTTATGGTGCATCTGCTGGTCCATATCGTGGAGGATATCATCCAACTTGGGCCGACGTTCCTGCACAGCATGATGCCGTTCGAAAGGATGAATGGTGTCATCAAAGGATACGTTCGCAACATGTCACATCCAGAGGGAAGCATAGCCAGGGCTTTCTGACCGAAGAGTGCATCTCCTACTGCACGAATTATCTAGGCATCGAGAACCCCGTTGGTCTGCCCGTCAACAGGCACCTCGGCAGGCTCGCTGGATGGGGTCACCGTGAGGGTCGCCGCGAAATGCATGTCGACTTCGAGGGTCGACTCGCCGACTTTGAAAGAGCAAACCTAGTCGCGCTACAACACATAGACGTGGTCGATCCTTGGGTGGTAGAGCACAAAACCTTTATTGAGAAGACGTACAATGACCGAGGCCAACAGAGGACGGACGGAGATATAATCAAAGAGCACAACTCATGTTTCACGCGTTGGTTCAAGCAGAAGCTTCTGTCGTACCCTTTACATGAGGATTCTTCCGCGGAAGAACAACTCATATTCGCCTTGTCACAGGGCGCCGAGCACAACCTGATGACGTATGAGGCGTACGATATCAACGGCTACACATTCTACACCGAGGGAAAGGACATGAAGAGCGATGGTTATCAGAACTCCGGGGTAACGATGGAATCCTACACCGGTAACGACAAGGACAGATACTACGGAAGGATCGAGGAGATCTGGGAGCTGAGCTACGCTGGAGAGAAGGTCCCGATGTTCCGTGTCAGATGGGCCAAGAGCGTCCTAAAAGAAGACCGGTATTTCACCACCATGGTTATACCCGAAGCCAAATCCAAGACCGCGGGCGCAAACGTCACCGCGAAAAATGAGCCATGGGTACTGGCTTCCCAAGTGGACCAATGCTTCTTCATTACCGACCCGTCAAAGCCCAGTCGTGTTGTCGTGAGGAGAGGCAAAAGGAAGATCATCGGAATGGATGGAGTCGCCAATGAGCAAGACTTCGACAAGTACGGCGACCCGAAGATGGAACATGACGACGACGATGAAGTACCAGCATACACCACAAGAAGAAGCAGGACCACCCTACCTAAAGGACGTCCGTTCAAGAGAAGAACTCCATTTACGAAAAATAAGGGCAAGAAGATTGTGAACAGATAGCTAGCTAAGATCGATTGTATTTAAATTGTAGCGTTCATTTCTCGATTGTATTTCATGGGAACTTTTTGAACTCATGAATATTTTTAAATTTCATGGGCACTTTCTGAATTCATGTATATTTTTTCAAATTTCACCGCCGCAGACGACCCCCCGCACCCTCCCCCGCTCCACCGCCACCGACGACCCACCGCACCCTCCCCCGCTCCACCGCCGACGACGACCCCCCGCACCCTCCCCCGCTCCACCGCGCCGACGACCCCCCGCACCCTCCCCGGCCCGCTCCACCGCCGCCGAGCACCCCTCGCACCCTCCCCCGCTCCACCACCGCCGACGACCCACCGCACCCTACCCCGCTCCACCGCCGCTGCATAACAAATTTGATGATATTTTTAAAAAAATTATTATTGTTTTATAAAAAATTATTACTGTTTCATATTCATATTCATTTTCTAAAAAATTATTAGATGCAACAAAAAATAATAATAATAAGTTACTTATGGCGCACCGCTGGGTGGTGCGCCATTGCTATCTAAAAAAGATTACTAATGGCGCACCGCTGGGTGGTGCCCCATTGCTATCTAAAAAAAGATTACTAATGGCGCACCGCTAGGGGGTGCGCCATTGCTATCAAAAAAACATTCTAATGGCGCACCGCTAGGGGGGTGCGCCATTACTAACCTTCCCCCTAGCTAATTCGCCCGATCCCTTCGTCCCTCCCTCGCCAGATCCACTACCCCCCTCGCCACACCCTCACGCCCCCTTCCGCCGCCCGGTCGTCGTCCCCCGACGCCATAGCCGCGCCACCGTGCTCCCCTCGCTCTACCGCTGATCCCAGAAGCATCGCCGCGTCTCCCTCGTCCTCCCCGATGGCTCACGCGACCGGAAGAGCCCCGAAGCGTCGTCCCCGACCCCTTCTTCCTCTTTCGGCCACGGAGATCGCCGGCGACCCCACGCCGTTCCCAGCCCTCCCCAGTAAGCCCCCTGCCTCCCCTCCCCCGCGCCCCTCACTTCTCCGTGGCTCGTGCCTGCCGCATGCCCTTGGTCTGACTTCTTGGGCTTACCTCGAGCAGGGCCACGCGCTAGGGTTCCAGCGCCGCCGCTGACCTCGCCGCCGCCGTTCCGGACCTCGCCGCCGCGCCGCTCTGCACCGGCTGCCCACGGCACCTCCGTCCCGAAGCCGCAGCCCAAGTGCCCACCACTCATCCAGTCCTCCACTCCTCCACAATGAGCCATCCTCTCTGTCCCAACTCTCTGTTCTTCTTTTTTAGCTATATAAATTGGATAGATGCAAATACTTTGTTGCATATATGGATGAATCGATGTGTCAGTTGGATAGATGGATGAATGTATTGCTTTTTTAATTTGTTAGATGGATGAATGATGCCAGTTACTTAGACGCAAGTAACTTAGACGCAAGTTACTTGATGCAAGTATCTCATAGGACGTTGATGCAAGTTACTTAGATGCAAACTGCCGCATGCCCCTTTTGTTCTGCTTAATGCAGACTATGCTCTTCACTTTGGCATGTATGACTGGTTTCACTAGTCAATTTTTGTTTAGCTGAAGTCAAGTGCACTTGAAGTGTGCAGAGGATGCTCAACAATTATCAGTCATGAAGCTGAATATCTGATAATACTAGCTGCAATCTGTCATTAGAGAGGACACAGTAATCTACCAATGTGCCACACGCTACTAATGTCCTTGCAAATTTGCCAGTTTATAAACTTGTCTACTGTTGTTCCAATCTAGTGAAGCTGATGCTTCCAGATTTTTTTTCTTTCGGTTGGGTGGCTTAACTAAAACTAGTGTAGGCCATCATACTCAGATATTGTTCCTCTTGCTGAATATTTTGTGATCATTTATGTTTTAGCCTAATCTCTATCAGCCTGGTTACCTGATAATGTTCCTGACATGGATCTACTACTTGTCTGTCTGCATGTGACACTAGCACCTTCCTGGAAAAGCCTGTTAAACAAATGATACTAGCACATTCTCGGTTAAATGCAGGTGCTAAAGACTTTTAGATGAATATTTTTTCAAGATTAGACTTTGCACTTGCAAACCCCTAACATCTTTACAAGCCTTGTAGTCCAACAATAGATTTACCAACTTAGAACAGTCAGTTGGTTTTGCTGCTGCTGCTGATAGTATGTCCTCCACTCATACACCATGTATTCACCTACTATAAAACCTGTAACAAAATGTTTTCTCAATGACAGATTTCCATCTTGAGCAGTCAACTTATCTGATATAGGTATGAAATCTTAAATTCTGTTGATCCTTATGAGGGATAGTACTGAATAACACTCTGAAAGATAATCTTCGAGCAGTTCACTATCTGGCATAGGTATCTTACATACTGTTCTGTCACATGATGGATAGCACTGAAGAATATCTTGAAATGTAAGATTCGAGTAGTTCACTTACCATGACTATCAATTAATAAGCATGATACTGTACCCTTCTTTTAAAAAAGAATTCCCCTGTGGTTGAGATCCTATAAAACGGTGCCCCTCATGAAGCATCCACCTTACTAAGCCATTACTTGTGTGCATCTCTAGTTTCCTTGCAGGTTGTAAGTTTTTATTAGGATAGCTGTAAATTTCTTCTGTTTTCTAGTAGTACAACCTGTACTGGTTGGGACAAAAACACTGCTTTTGGTGTACCTGTACTGTTCTTTCTAGCTGTAAATTTCTTCTTTCTTCACTTTACTGATGAGTACACAAAGCAAGTGTGAGTGAACTGAATGAATTCAGTGTGCACTGTAGTATAAGTACCATCTAGTCAAGTCAAGCTTTGGTCATGGTCCAGCAGATGAGATTTTCTCTTCTGAGGAAAAGCAGATGAGAATTGAGAAGCATATGCCACACAATGATTCAGCAATATCTTTAAGGCAAATCTGGCTGGCAATTTGGCCCTCTGTGTCCATCACCATGGCCACTACTATTTCAAACTGAAGAAAGAAAGGAAGAGATGATTTTGCAGGTACCCCGAGAGGCCCTTGAGTTTGCCGGAATGTCGATTAACTTCCGTTCCGGCAAATTCGGGTACTCCATATGTCCTATTTTCAGCAAAGGTCATGCTGAAATTTTCCGTGAATTTTAGCATGACTTTGCTAAAAATAGGACATATGGGGTACTTGCGACTAATGCATGGGCCGGGGTATCTTAGTACTTAATTAAGTAGGATCAACTGCCCCTTTATTCTTGCTGCATTAAACCATAGGTGGCAATAGAGCCAAGTGATTAGGCCCAACTTAGAGTCGACAAACCCTAAATTATAAAACCTTGGCTTTTAGGGTGCCTCGGTGTCGATAAAAACCTAAATGATGAAAGCTTAGGCTTTTAGGGTGCCTCGGCGTCGACAAACCCTAAATGATAAAAGCTTAGCTTTTAGGATGCCTCGGTGTCGACAAACCCTAAATGATGAGACCATGATCTTGTTCCTTGACAATAACCAACTTTTTGACCAAACTTTTTTCCTATTTAGAGCGAAACATGGCCCACAACGATGAGGCCGGCGGTTCGGGCGGCAAGGCATTCTGGGAGCTGTCCCAGGAGATGGAGGAAGAACCTCACCGCTATGAGGACGCCGCGGAAGACACCGATCCTGACTACACAACCCCTAGTGGCGTCGGGGATGACACCACTGATGGTGCCGCCGAGGATGCCACCACTGATGATGGCAGCGCACGCACAGATGGCAGCCAACCGAAGAGGCAACGGAAGGACCGGCGCCCGAACGTGCTCGGCACCGTCAAGGAGGAATTTACTGAAGTGAACTGCGACGGGGATCCAACGGCGCCCAAAGAATTAGTCAAGGGGTACTCGGTTCAGCTCGGGTGCATTCTCCGGAGCACCGTCTCGATCAACACCGAGAACCTAAGGCATAAGGACCGAGGGAATTTGCGCAACCTCCTCTTCACGAAGCTGCACGAACGATACAAGTTCCCCGCTGAGTTTGCAAACACACGCCTCTCAGGGAATAAAGTGAACAGTGCCGCCCTCACGAAGATGAGCACGGCCCTGTCTACTTGGAGAAGCGCGGTGAAGAGAATGATTAACAAAGGTGATAGTTATGAGAAGATCAAGGCGAAAAATCCTTCGATCAGCGAAGATGACTACAAGGAGTTCAAGATCAAGTGCGAGAGCGGCGCATCCGAGGAATCAAGTCAGTGGGGGAAAGAGATGCGGGACTTGAACTTAGGGGTCCACAAACTCGGTCCCGGCGGTTACAGAGTGGCGGAACCTATATGGGACAAGGAGGACGCGGAGCGTGCCGAGCAAGGCCTACCGCCCCGCTTCGAGAAATACCGTGAGAAGCAGACCAGGAACTATGTCAGGGCCCGGTACAAGGAGGACCCGGTAACAAAGGAGCTTACCACGGATCCGAAGACCAAGGCGCTTGAGAAAGTTCTGGTAAGGAATACACCCCCGCGTAATTAGCTACATATATGGTTGCATTCTAGTTAATGAAGCCAAATTTCTAAATGGTTCACATTCCTTCCGCAGGAGACTGAAAGCAGTAGCGCGGGGTCGTCTCAGAGCTCCCCAGCTTGGGACAGCACTCTAAATAGGGCGTTGAACATAATGAAAAACAAGGATAAGCTCAGTAAGCCGTCGTCAGCTGGTCGTGTGGCCGGCAAAGGCTTGTCCACAAAATGGTCGTCATACTATAACGCTGGTGGGCGAAAGGAGAAAAAGACCAGCTCGGAAAGCCAGTCGCGCGAGGTTCAAGAACTCAAGGCACAAGTGGCGCGGATTCCGGAGATTGTCCAAGAGCAAGTGCAACAACAACTGGGAACGACGCTCACCGCCATTGTGCCTAGCTTGATTGAGGGGCTGCAGGCGTGGATTGCGGGCGGCCAACAGGGGCCGCCCCCGGTTCCCAGCTTCACGGCCAGCAACTCGCACAACGCGCAGGCGGCGCCATTGGTGTCTCCGGCGGAGGCGGTATTGGTGTCTCCGGCGCCGGCACGGGCATTGGAGCTTAATGCACCCGGGTGTACGCCGGCCGGCACCTCGGCAGCAAGCGGCCCCTCCGTCAGTTGCACGCCCGCCGTTGGCGGTGCCTCGACATTAGCCGAGCTCGACGCCATCACGGTAACTAAGCCTCTCGGCCGATGACTTCATCTCCTTGCCTTTGACTGGGCATCCCTGACGCCCTACATGTTTTCGCAGGGCGCCGCAGACGTTCCATGCACTCTCCTGCACTTCGTGGGCGGCGAGTTGATCAATATCGCCAAGGGCAGAATCGTTCAACTAGGCAACCCCGTGTTCCACGGTAATCCGATGCCACCCACCGTGTATAGGGTTGAACTGGTTCGGGTGCTGCCAGGCTGCGACGAGTTGTTACCTCCGATTCGACCCGCTGGGGCCGACGAAGATGATGTGATGACCCTCAGCGCATGCGTAAGCTGGCCCCTGCTTTGGCCGAAGAGCCAGATTCGTTTGGGGGCGGGGGACACCACCCCACAGACAACACCGCCAGTCATGCCGGCGCCAAGCCATGGCAAGACCGCCGCAACGCTACCGGACATGCCGGACATCCCTATGGCATAGGATCCGGACATGCATATGGCACAGGATCCGGACGATGACGCCAACGACGACGGTACATTTACCAACGTCGATAAGTACTTTGCCGAACATGGGTACGGTGACGAATTCTTCGGGCCTCCTTCTCAAGAACCCAACCCTGAAAAAGACGACCGCGATCGAGCTGGTACCGCGGAGAAACCCAATTGCAACAGGCGTCGTCTGGCGTTCAGTTCTCAGGAGACGCCTCCAGCTGCCGCCTTCACCGAGCCTCAGATAGCCGAGGTGCGGAATATTATCAGCCCCAACACACTCAAGAAGGCGGTCTCTGAGCAGAACTCGATCCCATTACAGGAGATGAGGAAGAAGGGACGGAAACGAAAGAATAACAAGGGCGGTGCGAGCCAGCCGGCACCGAGTACGATCCGTGCTCAGGACGGGCCACCTTCACCTAAGGATATCTCGAGGAGGGTGCATGTGGCGGGTAGGCCGATGCTACCGACTAATCTGCTCAATGCTGCAACCGGTGCTATGCGGAGTCTGCATGACAGTGTTCTTTCTTTGGAGAAGCGGCGTCTCTCCGAGAATGATGTGGCATACCCGGTTTTCGTGGCCAAGGTGCCAGAGGGCAAGGGCTTTGTGGATAGCGCCATCGGGGGTACGATCGTCCTGCGGTTTGATGACATCTTCGCTATGTTTAACCTTCATCCGCTGCACTACACCTTCGTTCGGCTATTTTCGCTGAGTATGGAGATGCGGATCATTAGAGACAAGACCCCGGACATCGTGATAGTCGACCCCTTCTACATGCGTGCCAAGATCTTGGGCAGCGCTGGGGACCGGCAAGTCGCGAGTTCATACCTCGAAGGCGTCATTCTGGCAAACCCAGATAAGGATAACTTCCTCGTGCCTTACTTTCCCGAGTAAGTCATCCCCTCACCGCCCCGTAACATATGATTTCTTAGATTTCGATCGTTCTTTTTTTCTAACATTCCGTGTTTTGTGCAGTGACACACATTGCACACTCATCCTCTTAAGCCCGAAATATTCCATGGCCACGTATTTCGACCCGGACCGTCAGTCGAAGATAGACTACACAAATATCAAGAAAGTTCTTGATGATGTTCTCCCCGGCTACGCCAGATCTGGAGGCACCTTCAGCAGGCCAGTTCGTAAGTACGGCAAGCACATCTTCAGCCACAATACGACGTTCTCCTGCGTCAAGCAGCCGCCTGGCGGTCAGAAGGATGCCTACTACGCCCTCCATCACATGCGGGCGATCGTACGGGACCATAATCACCTTCTGCTACCAAATAATCTCAAAGATTGGGCCGCACGCTTGTCGGCAATCCAGGACGCGGACATCAGACAAGAATTCTTTCGCATCCAGTCGGAGTTTGCGGAAATCATCCATCAAGATGTCCTTCGTACCTCGGGGCAGTTCTATCTCAGACATCAACCGTCCAACAGTGAGATAGAAACAACGCTACAAATGCAGGCTGACAACGCCCGCGATTTCATGACCATCACGAAAGACGGCGGCTTCATCCACGCTCCGGTCCCTGAGTCGAGTCGAAAGTAGTGATGCTATGTAGTTCTGAAATGTCGATTGGCTCATGTTGTAATATTAAACTTTAATGAACTTGTATGTCTCTTTGGTTTGGACAGTCGTTCAACTTATATGTAATCGATGCTATTTATTAGTAGGACCATGAATCGTGCTATTAATGTGTTGCTTTTCTCTTCCGATCCTTTTGTTGCATACTTATATATTGCTTATGTATTGTCTGTGAATTGCTACTAACGTTTTGTTTGGCTAGTGCATATATAGAGATGCCGTCGTATGTCGTGTACAAGGGTAAGGTTCCCGGAGTCTACGACGACTGGGAGGAGTGTCGGAGACAGGTTCACCGTTTCAGCGGTAACAGTTACAAAGGGTACACCACTAGGGCGGAGGCGGAAGTTAGATACGCGCGCTATCTAGCGGGAGAGAGGAGGGAGCGGAGGAGGAACCGGATGAAGACCAGTTTTATCGCGATGATGCTAATCGTGATGACCGCAGCTCTCTTCTATGTGATGGTAGTTTAGATGATCGATATCGACTTGTAATGTGAAGACAAACTCGCTACTCACGGTTTCGAGACTTGTAATGTTATAACTTTGTTCGGTATTTGAAATTCGGAGACTAATATGATGAATTGTATTCGGAGACTAATCTTCTATTGTATTCGATAAATCTGCTGTTTATATGTTGTGCTCTCTATATTATGTGCAGTAATATGTTTTGTAACATGTGCAAATATCAGAAAAGAAAAGAAAATAATCCCTAATATTCATACTAATGGCGCACCACTCAGCACACTAATGTCGCACTGCAGAAAGGACACTAATGGCGCATCACCCCCTAGTGCGCCATTAGTATGCCAAGGCACATGGGTAAATGGCCCCTGGGAGGCATACTAATGGCGCACGGTGGGCTATACTAATGGCGCACTGCGTGGTGCGCCATTAGTATACCAGATACTAATGGCGCACCAGGGGTGCGCCATTAGTATACCAGATACTAATGGCGCACCAGGGGTGCGCCATTAGTATTTAATTCTAATGGCGTGGTACTAGTGGCGCACCAGTAGTGCGCCATTAGTAGGCAAAACTGGTGCGCCACTAGCAAGCCTTTTCCTAGTAGTGTCACATGTAATCTAGTCGTCACACTGCTCCGGGTGTTTGGAGCGCAGACTGTTCTTGTGTTCATCGACATACGGGGTCACCAAGGTAGAGTTCTGTAGAACTGTGTAGTGTGCTTGAGACCAAGAATGCCCATCCCTGCATATTATTGAGTCCGCTCCTGGCGTGCCTTTTCCAGTCAGTCTCCCCTCATACCGCGATTTAGGGAGACCTATCTTCTTAAGGCCAGGAATGAAGTCAACACAAAACCCAATGACATCCTCTGTTTGATGGTCCATGGAGATGCTTCCTTCTGGCCTAGCGTAGTTACGGACATATTTCTTTAGGACTCCCATGAACCTCTCAAAGGGGAACATATTGTGTAGAAATACGGGCTCCAGAATGACAATCTCGTCGACTAGATGAACTAGGACGTGCGTCATGATATTGAAGAAGGATGGTGGGAACACCAGCTCGAAACTAACAAGACATTGCGCCACATCACTCCTTAGCCTTGGTATGATTTCTGGATCGATCACCTTCTGAGAGATTGCATTGAGGAATGCACATAGCTTCACAATGGCTAATCGGACGTTTTCCGGTAGAAGCCCCTCAATGCAACCGGAAGCAGTTGCGTCATAATCACGTGGCAGTCATGAGACTTTAGGTTCTGAAACTTTTTCTCTGGCATATTTATTATTCCCTTTATATTCGACGAGAAGCCAGTCGGGACCTTCATACTGAGCAGGCATTCAAAGAAGATTTCTTTCTCTTCTTTCGTAAGAGCGTAGCTGGCAGGACCTTGATACTGCTTCGGAGGCATGCCGTCTTTTTCGTGCAAACGTTGCAGGTCCTCCCGTGCCTCAGGTGTATCTTTTGTCTTCCCATACACGCCCAAGAAGCCTAGCAGGTTCACGCAAAGGTTCTTCGTCACGTGCATCACGTCGATTGAAGAGCGGACCTCTAGGTCTTTCCAGTAGGGTAGGTCCCAAAATATAGATTTCTTCTTCCACATGGGTGCGTGTCCCTCAGCGTCATTCAGAACAGCTAGTCCGCCGGGACCCTTTCCAAAGATTACGTGTAAATCATTGACCATAGCAAGTACGTGATCACCGGTACGCATGGCGGGATTCTTCCGGTGATCTGCCTCGCCTTTGAAATGCTTGCCTTTCTTTCGACATTGATGGTTGGTCGGAAGAAATCGACGATGGCCCAGGTACACATTCTTCCTGCATTTGTCCAGGTATATACTTTCAGTGTCATCTAAACAGTGCGTGCATGCGTGGTATCCCTTGTTTGTCTGTCCTGAAAGGTTACTGAGAGCGGGCCAATCGTTGATGGTTACAAACAGCAACGCGTGCAGGTTAAATTCCTCCTGTTTGTGCTCATCCCACGTACGTACACCGTTTCCATTCCACATCTGTAAAAGTTCTTCAACTAATGGCCTTAGGTACACATCAATGTCGTTGCCGGGTTGCTTAGGGCCTTGGATGAGAAATGGCATCATAATGAACTTCCGCTTCATGCACATCCAAGGAGGAAGGTTATACATAATAGAGTCACGGGCCAGGTGTTGTGATTGCTGCTCTGCTCCCCGAAAGGATTAATGCCATCCGCGCTTAAACCAAACCATACGTTCCTTGGGTCAGCTGCAAACTCAGCCCAGTACTTTCTCTCGATTTTTCTCCACTGCGACCCGTCAGCGGGTGCTCTCAACTTCCCGTCTTTCTGACGGTCCTCACTGTGCCATCGCATCAACTTGGCATGCTCTTCGTTTCTGAACAGACGTTTCAACCGTGGTATTATAGGAGCATACCACATCACCTTCGCAGGAACCCTCTTCCTGGGGGCTCGCCGTCAACATCACCAGGGTCATCTCGTCTGATCTTATACCGCAATGCACCGCATACCGGGCATGCGTTCAGATCCTTGTACGCACCGCGGCAGAGGATGCAGTCATTAGGGCATGCATGTATCTTCTGCACCTCCAATCCTAGAGGGCATACGACCTTCTTTGTTGCGTATGTACTGTCGGGCAATTCGTTATTCTTTGGAAGCTTCTTCTTCAATATTTTCAATAGCTTCTCAAGTCCTTTGTCAGGAACAGCATTCTCTGCCTTCCACTGCAGCAATTCCAGTATGGTACCGAGCTTTGTGTTGCCATCTTCGCAATTGGGGTACACCCTTTTTTGTGATCCTCTAACATGCGATCGAATTTCAGCTTCTCCTTTTGACTTTCGCATTGCGTCCTTGCATCGACAATGACCCGGCGGAGATCATCATCATCGGGCACTGGTTCCTCTTGATCTTCAGCAGCTTCCCCCCTTGCAGCATCATTGGGCACATCGTCTGGTTCCTCTTGATCTTCAGCAGCTTCCCCCGTTGCAGCATCACCATATTCAGGGGGCACATAGTTGTCATCGTCCTCTTCTTCTTCGCCGTCTTCCATCATAACCCCTATTTCTCCGTGCCTCGTCCAAACATTATAGTGTGGCATGAAACCCTTGTAAAGCAGGTGGGTGTGAAGGATTTTCCGGTCAGAGTAAGACTTCGTATTCCCACATGTAGGGCATGGACAACACATAAAACCATTTTGCTTGTTTGCATCAGCCACTTCGAGAAAATCATGCACGCCCTTAATGTACTCAGAGGTGTGTCTGTCACCGTACATCCATTGTCGGTTCATCTGCGTGCATTATATATAATTAAGTGTGTCAAAAACCATTACAGAACATCATGAATAGATAATTAAGTGACCAAATTAATAGAAGTTCATCATCACATTAAAACCAAAGTACATACATAGTTCTCATCTAAGAACATATAGCTCTCCAGAGCATCTAATTAATTAAACCATACATTGAAACTATGTAAAACATTTCAATGCGAAAACAAATGCGATCATAATCGCAACCAAGGTAACAATTGATCCAACGGCATAATGATACCAAGCCTCGGTATGAATGGCATATTTTCTAATCTTTCTAATCTTCAAGCGCATTGCATCCATCTTGATCTTGTGATCATCGACGTCATCCGCAACATGCAACTCCAATATCATCTTCTCCTCCTCAATTTTTTTTATTTTTTCCTTCAAGTAATTGTTTTCTTCTTCAACTAAATTTAACCTCTCGACAATAGGGTCGGTTGGAATTTCCGGTTCAACCACCTCCTAGATAAATAAAATCTATGTCACGTTGGTCGGCATATTTGTCATGAACAATAAATGAACCAAATAGTTATAAAAAGATAATATATACCACATCCGAATCATAGACAGGACGAGGGCCGACGGGGGCGGATACCAAAACCATCGCACTATGTAATAAGAAGGAATAATAAAAGTAACAAAATTAGACAAGTATCTATCTAAAGTAAGAATTTTTTTTTCTTTCAGAAAGAAGATAAGAACAAGAGGCCCACCACGGTGGTGCTGGCGACGAGATCGGCGCGGGCGACCGACGGCGGTGAAGACGGGGACGGGACGTGACGGACCGCTAAACCTAGACAAATCTCGGGGAAAATGGAGCTCGGAGGTCGAGTTTCGAGAGGAGAAAGATTAACTAGTGTGGCTCAGACATTTCATCGAACACCTCATGTGCATAGGAGGTGAGCTAGAGCACCCAAATGCCCTCCCCTCGCCGGCCAGAAAAAACAGAGCACTGTGGAGTGCTCTGCTGTGGCGATGGGGTATATATAGGCAACTCATTTGTCCCGGTTCGTGGTAGAAACCGGGACTAAAGCTCAGCCTTCTGTCCCGGTTCGAGCCACGAACCGGGACCAATTGTTGTGAGCCAGGAGCGAGGACCATTGGTCCCGGTTCGTGCCTAGAACCGGGACAAATGGGTCCATACGAACCGGGACCAATGCCCACGAGGCCCCGGCCGGCCCCCTGGGCTCACGGGACGAATGCCCCTATGGGTCCCGGTTCGTGATTGAACCGGGACTAATGGGCTTGCCATGCCCGAACGAAAGCCCTGTTTTCTACTAGTGTAAGTTTCTTCAGTGTTGGGCTTTATATACACCATCGCAAGTTTCACAAGATGTTTGCACCATCCGTTTAGCCGACTACTTAGCTAAGAATCAGAATGCAGCTTTTACTTAGCTGAGCATCAGAATGCAACTCTTCTCTACCAAACATCACCTTCATCGTACCATATCTACAAGTTTTTTCGTTATCATAGTGCCAATTTTGATATTAGAGTAAACTGACCGGCTCTTATATTCCGCCCATTTTCGTTCTTGTTTCTTAGCATCATCTTGGCAGTAACTAGACAAGATCTTGGTTCTTGTTTTTTAACATCATCTTGGAGATTTCTAGACAAGGTGATGATTCTTCTTTCTGAACATCATCTTGGCGGTAGCTAGAGAAGATGATATTGATGCATTGTGTGTTTCAACAGCCACTTTCTCGAGAGGTGCAAGCACATGGCTTTCATAGGAGGGTCCACTTGTCCGCAACATGAACTTCATCATAAAATGGATCATATGACCCTCTCCCTCACCCTAAAGTTAGGAGGAGATGACAAAAGACGTCAAATCTATGATGACAATCATCCCACGGGAATGCATAAAGGCATTAGTCATATTATCAGACTAAATAAAGTGAGCTTGATGGGCAGCTGTCGCGTTCTATGTATATATTGGCATACTGATTGTATTTAGTGCACACTTTCCTTGTGTGAGTGTGATCCTATTTTTAAGTCTGAAAAAACCCAATACAAGGATGACAATATTTGTCCAAAGTTTGGGTGGAGCAAATATATTTCTCCAAAGCGGATCAACACAAGTCTTGTTAGAGATGTGTCGCTACCAACACATGTTGTACCAGGTAAGCAAAGTCTCTATATCTGCTCCTCCGCGGACAGCTCCAGAAGACGTTCCGCCTCCCTGAGGAACATCCTCGTCAGCTGCTTCTGCCCTCTACGGTACACTATACACGACCTTCTGTTCACTCTTGACTTCGTCGCTTCGATGCTCTCGACGGTTGCACTGTGAAAAGGAGGACAAGGAAACAGTAAGAAATCATCGACGTCGTGGCAGATTTAAAGGGCAATGCTGACAAAACATGCACTCTAGCTAAGATCAGAAACTAGCGTATTGTGCGGTTTTGAGTCAATCACTTGTTTACGGCACAATACAGTTACACAGACTTCTTTATGTACAGATAACTGCAGGAACCAAAGCGGTTAGGCAATTGAACTGATTGATGTAACGAATGAAACATATTTCTAGTTTTCCCTGGACGATGAAAATATCAGGCGGCATTCCAGCAATATCAGCTACATTGCTCACGTTGACACTGTGGCAATCGAGTGCTTTCTCCACAAGAACACATTGCTTATTGTGGCTCTTAAAATAGTCACTGTTGCTAGTGCCCAGAAGTAAATTTGGAGAACTATATTATGTTAAGATCTATACAAGAAGAGTAAGCATTGGAAATAAAAACAGGCATCTTCCCAGCAACATAAAAAAACCTACCTCGAGGAGTCGTCTGGATCATTGGAATCAAATTTCTCCAGCAGTTGACTGTCAGATGCTTCTGTTCCAGTGCCTTCTTCAAGTTCAGCCATTCTTGCAAAATGAAAGGATTGATCAACTAACTGTTCACACTTGACAGGGCTCTATCAAATATAACAAGTGCACACGAAGGAGGAAAAAGGAGTCAGTTGTTTGTATTACTTCACCCTAAGAAGATCCACAAGCAATCCTAGCGCTCCATTATCACCGCACACCTCCCATATAGCGCTTTTGATCTCTGCATCAGATGGTTCTCCATCCTCACTAGACCCAACCTAGTAAGAGCAAGTTCAAAGAAGGGTCTCAAAACCAGATGATCACAAAAAGACAACACTTACTGTCCTTCAAGCCCAGATGCAATGCATCCTAAAACGGTTCCTGACTCGCCCTTTTTTTTAAAGAAAAAAGCCATATGTCATAATGCTAAGAACAAAAATCTAATTCAAAATGAGTTAGATCAGCAAACGAAACAAATTGATAAGAAACTAGAGCGCCGTTCCTCCATGAACAACTCTTCAAAAAAGGGAGAATACACAGGTTTAACTGTGTGTCTTTATAGCAGGCACTCTTGTTAACAGGTTAACCAGATGGTCTACAACGATGTTTTTTATGGTATTTTTTTAACACCAATAATGATAGATAGTAAAGCTACTCCAAACAGAAATATAAGGAGCTCATCATCTCATCCAGCAGTTGGTAATGTAGCATGATGCCTAAAATATGAAGCTAATACTCACTTTACATCTTTTGTTTTCAGAGTACCCAGTTTGTCATCTAGGAGTCAACCCACGCTGTTTATACTTCAGAATACAGTATGTGAAAGAAAAACACCAACCTCTCCAAGCAGGGAAGCAACCTGTTCAAGTTCATGTTCTTGCATGGCAATTGTGCGAAGAGTACTTAAAAATTCTTGAGGGAAAACATTTTTTTGGAGATATGATGGAACTTTGCGTTGACCACTCCAACTGTAACTAGAAAAATGCTTTTTCTTGTTATCATCATCTTCACCAGAACTGGTACTGGTTCCGAAAAATCCCCTATCAAGCAAACTTGTAGGTAGAAGACATCTCAATTCAGCCTTCTGCAAACATTAAATACATACAAAGTGAGAGCCATGATGGCAAGTGGCAACAGCTGCTCAGATGGCTTGAATTCATTAGAAAAGTCATCACAATCTCGAGCCATGTTTTTTCTAAATAAAAAAAAACTTGGCCATTCAGTAAATATCAAATACCCTATACAAGATAAATCAAAGGCGGCAGGGTATAGATAGTAAGTGCAATCAAATTTCGACTCAATTCCAGAAAACTTTGTGTTGGGTAAATTCATCTAAATAGAACATAGTTGAAGCCATACAAGATAAACGCTTGCTGTAAGTTCAAAAGAAGATGAACACATAATTGTACCTGCATCTCAATTAGCTTCATTTTAATGTCAGCAGACTGAAGCTGTCTAAGAGCTTCTACTGGATAATGAACCTGCAGTTAAAGCAAGGAAATCAGAGGATAAAACAGCTACTTCTTACATAAATATGCTATAAGAGGTTCTTAAAAAAGGTATTGATCTATTATTAAACTTAGAAGACGCTGAAGGCATTGATGTACCGTTTATCAAACTTTATTTCCTAATTCTAAAATCCCAGTGAATAATGAATTTCATGTTCCTCCTTTTAGTGTGAGCCAGTTCTTTTTGTTTCGTTGTAATCAGTCACTTTAATGGGATCACATTTATCATGCAATCTATACGTTAACCAGAAAATGATTCCCAATATATATCCTACAGATTTATTACAAACTTTTAGCACATACATCAATGTGAGGGTTACCATGAGATAATCATCTGGATTGTTGTCAACCACAAATCCATATAGGTATAGCAGTTCCTGCGGATAAACACAAAATACATTTCCTCATTAATTTTGTTCTGATAACCATACATAAATCATGGCGACTTTGCTGATATCTTTAATGACTGCATGTTGTTTCAAACCCACGCAGAGATGGTAAATCATGAAACACACTACAGATTCTCAATAACAAGCATGATAGTCATAGTAGTAAAACTTCTTGTTATTCACCAATGAGGTGCAGAAGTATCTTCCCTGTCTGTACCCTGAAAGATCTAGTGTAAATATGCACTCTTAATCTAGCATATGTATATCGAAAGTAAATCCATGTAGAAAATCACAGATCCAATGGACAATACAAAATGAACACCGGGCCCATGGACTGGAGTGTGTACTTCCCCCATTCAAATATTTCTCCTTTCGTTATGCATGCTGTGAGACCTCAATCACATGATATTCTTCTCTGGGGTATTCACCCCACGTGTAACTGTGTGTGCAACTCCAAAGAATCTTCATGTGAGAAGTTTTACTGTTCTAGAAGAAATGTACCATGATGTGTACTAGCTAAACTGTGATATAAAAAAAGTATGGAGACAGGTGACAAATACTAACACCAGGAAATTTGATAATAATGGAAAGAATTGTTATATAAAGTGAAGGCAAGAAAAGAAATACTTAGTATATAGGTAATATTTGGCTGTCTCTGGTGGGCTATACCATACCTACATCTAGTGTCAGTTTATGATTTGAGATTCGCATGTTCTCGCTATTTTCATCACAGCAAATCTTATTCACACCTTGATAAAGTCAACTCTTAAGATTAGTTTTGTTAATAATTGTACCTCATTTCCTTTGTTGCCATAATTTATGTAGATCTCTGTCCCAGTCTCAACAGAGCTTTTACCAGCTTGCGCTTCAGGAAGAAAAAAAGGAAAGTTAGATCAGTAGATCAGTGACATTGCTAAACTGTCTAAATTGGAAAACACCATATGCTGTGAGGCTGGCACACTGATCCCTATGGCCACTTGTAACTGAGTGACACACAACAGACCGATGCTGTTTTTTGTTATTTTACTGAGCAATATGCCTCCACAAAGAAGAAGACACAATCATAGTGGGAACTGTAATCTACTAATATAAATAAGTTTGAACGAAAGCTTAACGAAGAACTATGGGATAGAAATTTTGGATCAGCATAATTACCAAGTATGAGGTACATTGAAGCAGGAATTCCTGTTAAATTTCCCTCCGAATCAACTTCCCATGTCGCCAGAGCCTTTACATCTAGAGAGGACAATCAAGCTAGCTTAGAATGAGGAAAGAGCAACGGTTATTTAATAGCGAAAGCTTCACTTTCTTCATCACTAGTGAAATTCAACTCTTGGCAAATACAAACTGAAGGAGTTGTTGAAATGTAGATATCCTCCAATATGTCCTGTCAACTGAATAATTAAATTTATATAATGCATATACTTTACTTTCGACTCTTACTATGGTTACAGAAATCGATTCCTGGCACGAGGCCCTCGACCCATATTGACTCCATATTATGAGATTCAGAATTCTCGTCGCAGCTACTATTCTTTGTTGTAGTGTCAGTTTCCTGCAAATAAACAGCAAGCATTGTAGATTGGTAGATAAGATATCAATGAAAAATAGCAATTAGCTTATTGAAATAAATTAAAATAAGATGCCAGAAGCCATAATTATATATGATGAGTCGATGATTGACACTGGCCCATTAATCATCAAGAAGTTTTTCCAAGTATTGCTATACACGAGTATTAAGGTACTCCCTCCGTCCCATAATATAAGAGCGTTTTTGACACTCAATAATTAGACTATGTTTTACAAGTTGAACTATTCGGTATGACTTATGCAATAATCGGAATATGGATACCCATTATTTCAGCAGTTACAGGAAACCATTATTTAATCAGAATCAGTTCTCTAGTTCTTACAGATAAAAATCAGTGTGCTCTAAACCTGCATTTTTCCAACTGTTTTGCTGTGCCGCCCTCCCCCCCCCCCCCCCCCCAAAAAAAAACCAGATTAAAATGATAATTAGTTTAGACAGCAGAAACAAATGCCACTAGTTGTGTCATTTCAATGTTTTTGACGGTAGTGTCATTTCAATGTTATCCTAGGATGTGCGGGGCACGTAAGTTGCACCTAAGTCTATGACTATTCACCAGTCACCACAGTAAATAGTTGATACTTGATAGTGATAAGAATAGTAGCTACGCTTCTTCTCTTTGTGGTTAAACATTCATTAACTAGTTCCACTAATGTTTGGCCATATTCCACAAAGGTTGGGCATAAGAAATGAATCCAGAACCAGCGGTTATAACAGAGGAAAGCTAATATACATGCATGACAAATACTTATAATTAAACTTGAGTCCCTAGCATGTTCTTGTTCAGGACAGTTGCAACTAACCTGTTGGGTGGTGAGATCAGAATCACCCAAAACTTCCCCAGTTCTGATCTGCTGTCCATCAAGTGAGCCCGGAAAAACGTATGAATGAGGCAATGGGATGTTGAGCGCTCGAGTCCAGAAAATCGAGTTTGCCCTGTCATAAACACATACTGCTGATTAGTATGGGGAGAAAAGAGAAATAAACCTGCAAATAAATAAATGGCCTCATTTGGGATGTTTAATCTGCACGTTCGCGCATGTAGCATTTAATATCTGTTAAACCATCATATCTGAGGGAAGGACTGGCCGCTGAAACCGTCATTTTAATTAAGTACAGATTCCTTATACCAATAAAGGTTTCACTTTGGTTGTTGCTAAAAGAAGCAAGGTTAGTCGATGATACATTGCTAGGTGTCAAAACATTTTCACCTATTTGCATGACAAATGCCTTATTTGTTCCAGCTATTTGTATGGCGCTGTTTGTATGGCTAAATCATTTATAAATTGGGACCTTCCACATATTAATTACCATGAGAAGTCATGTAGGTCAAATGGTATCAACTAAGACTCGTACTCTTCCATTAATACTGTAAATACAAACCATAGTGATACATACCAAAGGAAGTCCTCAAACCGCACTTCAATTGAGCTGCAAACCGACAGCACAAACGCATTCACTAAGACGATCAAGGAAGCTATTTATACAGCACGCATGGGAAAGATATGTAAGAAGAGACTAGTAGCAATAGCAACATGGAGCAAAATCATAACTGACCTTCCTGCTTCATCGATATGTAGAAGCTCCTCGACCAGAGCTTTCACCTTATCATTGAACAATGCTTGTAGTGACTTTTTCTGAAACAAAACCACCAGTGCGTTCATTCCCACCAATGCACTCTCCCAATTCCCAGTGCACCACAGAACGAAAGCAGCAGTGTGCAGTTTTCAACTGACGAACCTGCATGACGGTCGCACGGTGCAGCGTCGTCCCTTCCACCTCGGCGAGCTCCTCGTCGTCGAACCACACGGAGCTCCCGAAGGTGCTCGGGAGCACATCCAAGTACCTGCAGACGCAACGAGCAGAATCCCCAAAGCTTAACAGTGGTTTCAGACTTGAGAGCGGGGGAAGGTGTGAGCTGCGGTGGGGTTCTCACGGCTTCCAGAGGGAGGTGGGGCGGAGGCGCTCGGCCATGAGGAAGAGCATGACGAGGAGGCGGTCGTCGACGCCGCCGTCCTCGAAGAGCGCGCGGCACCGCGGGCCAACGAGCGGGTCCTGTAGCACCCGCATCGGGGTGACGGCGAGGTCCAGCGGCACCGCCATCACCACCCCTGCACCACCAACCAACCAACGCGGCGGATCGATCAGGGCCGTGCAGAACCTCCGGCAGGGGGAGAAGAGCAACGGTTACCGTCGGCGGCGGCTGCGTCGGGGGCGGTGGCGTAGACGCCGAAGCCCTTGCGGCCGCAGGCGCGGATCGTGCAACCGCGGAGGTCGGCGCCGTTGGCCTGCGGTGGAAAGCGGCCAGGGTTTAGGAGAGCACGGGAACCGGGGGGGTAGGGGAGGGAGGAGAGGGCGCGACCTGGAGCCATTGCAGGAAGCACTGGAGCTTGGCGTCGTCGTCGGGCGGGGCGGCGGCGGCGGCGTCGGACGACGACATGGTGTTCGACGAAATGCGCGAGCGAGGCAGAGCAAGTTCCAACTTGGGGGTTGTCGTCTGAACTTCTTTCAAGCAAAAGGAAAGCAATATAAGAAACCGTTCGAATTTCTGGTCAAATCCTCTCCAAATTTCACCAACGAATTCTCCAGCCGCAGAGGCTTCAAACACGGTTCTCTTCCCGCGATTTCTCCGTCCGTAAATCGACCCGTTTCGCGCGAAATTCGTGAGTTCCAAACCAAAATTTCACATCATCACTTGGCACCAGCCACAAACACTCGGCGATCTACTATAAGAATATATGGATATATCATCATGTCCAGATTACATTCGTTCTACTACGGGTGACAGTGACAGTGACACACTCATCTCTAATCTCTTCTCATCTCATCTCGTCTCATCTCATCTCACTTCGCCGGCTTGCATCGCAGTGCAAGCAGAGAGACAGGCAGGCTACAGGAACAAACTCTGAGCGCTCCCATGGCGGACGCCGGTGGAGAGCCGATGCTAGCACACGAGCGAGGCGCGGAGGGACAGGGTGGTGGACAAGTGCGTGCACGACGCCCACCGGATCACCGACTCGGCCACCGCCATGTCCAGGTCATGCTGGTGCCCCCCCTCGCTGGCGCCGATCGTGTGATTCCGCCTGCTGCGCGACAACGGGTTCGCCCTCGTCGCCGCCGCCCCTCTCAGGGCTGCCTCCGCCATCCTCGTCAGAGCCGAGGAGGAGGCGGCCGTGAGGCCCACCGCCGCGGTGTCTTCGACACAATGAGCTTCATTCTCCTTCGTGGTGTCGTTGCCTGACGCCGCCGCCGGTGGCTCGGGCTCGTCGGACCCTAGCCCGCAGAAAAATGAGAAGCTTGGCATCGACACAACGGGTGCAGCATCCTTCATGGGTTCGGGGCTGTCGCCGAATGAGAATAACAAGGCTCCGCAAGATGGAGCTGGAGCCCTGGCTGCGCTGAACGCAGAGAAGGACGATCTGCAGGAGAATGTTGGAGAGCAGGGTTCCTCCGACAGGCCCTGGCAGGCGATCGGGCCGCCGGTGCTGAAGCTCACGTCGCGGCTGCGTGTCGCCATCGGCGTGGAGAACGAGCACGAGCCGGGCTCCTCCCTCCCGAGGCCGATCTCATGGCAACCGCCGCAGGAATCGCGCGAATCGTCGGTGTGTTCTCGTATCCAGGGATGCTCTGCACAAAGGGCAGTTGTTTAGACAATAAACCCCACATGGTAAACAACTGTAAACTACCATCAGGAGAAAGGAAACCATTAACAGCTGATCTTTACTACACAGTAAGGTCTGGAAATGAAGCAATGACAGCCAAATTCACAAGATTCCAACAAGGGTGGCAGAGATGAATCATCAATCAACACTAATAAAGAAGCAACCATGTGATTTGTCAAAAGGGAACATTCAAGGGCCAGCAAAGATTCAGACTTGTTTATTTGTACCATAGTGGTTCTACCAGAAATCCAGAACATGACCCTAACTCTGAACCTTTAGCTGGCGCTAGCTCATGACTTAGCAGTGAAGATTTGATATTTTATTCAAACCAGCTTTAAGTAAACAATTCCAAACTAATCAACCGAATTCTGATTGATCTCTACATTCTGATCAACAGTTCAGTTGCATGAAGGTATAGACACTAATCATCAAGAATCAAAGGTCTCTTCTAAGCTTGTGTATGATGCTAATGATGTACTAGTAGAAAGGAATGGAATTATGAGCATCCTGTTGTTTCCCAACAGATGATGTTTGTCTCACCTAGAACTTGCTCGGCTGTAAGCCTCTGACTAGGATCGCGCCGCAGCATGTCGGTGATGAGCTCCTTGGCCGAATCCGAAACCCTGTCCCAGGGATCGGAAGGGAACCGCAGCTCCATCGACCTGATACACTCGAAGATCTTCGACTTGGTCTTCCCCCAGAACGGCGGGATGCCACTCAGAAGGATGTAGAGTATAACCCCGGCGCTCCACACGTCGGCAGCCTCGTTGTACCCGCCGGCAAGCACCTCCGGCGCGATGTAAAACGGGCTCCCCACCGTGCCGCTCAGTCTTTGACCTGACAAAATCCAAACCCCGATTTAGCCTCCAAAGACCACCAGACTTGACTAATCCAGAGGTGATCAGACTTGTGAATCAACTGTACCAGGCTGGGTGTAGGTGGCAAGGCCAAAGTCGGCGAGCTTGATGGGCGAGGACGGCGACTTGCTGACGAGGAGGATGTTCTCGGGCTTGAGGTCCCGGTGCACGATCCCCTTGCTGTGGCAGTGCGCGACGACCTCCATGAGGTACCTGAAGAGCGTGGCGGCCTCGTGCTCCGGGAAGCAGCCGCGCTCCTGGAGGCGGTGGAAGAGCTCCCCGCCGGCGCAGAGCTCCATGACGAGGTGCACCGAGTCCTGGTCCTCGTACACCGCCTTGAGGTCGACGACGTTGGGGTGGCCCGAGAGGCGCGCCATGACCTCGATCTCGAGCCGGACGCCGCGCACGTCGTCGGGGGACGTGAGCCGGTCCTTGGCGATGGACTTGCAGGCCAGCGCCTCGCCGGTGACCATGTCAGAGCAGGACCGGATGACCCCGAACTGGCCCCACCCGAGCTGCTCCCCGAGCGCGTACCGGTCGCCGAGGCACGAGGCGTGCGCCGCCTCCAGTATCGCACCCCGCAGCCCCGGCGCCTTGTACGAGTTGTACTTGGCGCCGCCGGCGCCGCCAGCGGCCATTCCTAGGAGGGGTTCTCCACAGTGGAATCCCCCGCCGCTGAATCCCCGCCGGGATCCGACGAGGCCTCCCCCGAATCGCCCCGGAGACTTCCCCCGCCCCTGGCAGGACCCCGAATCTCGCGGCCTCAATCAGCGCCGCTCCTCCGTGGCCGTGGGCCGGTCGACGGGCAGCTGAATCTGCGAGGAGGAGGAAGAAGAGCGGGGGAAAAAAAGGCAAGCTTTAGCACTCGAACCCCACGGAAACCGCCTCCGGAAAACCTAGCAGAAATCCACCGAGGATTCCGGGGGGCGGCGGCGGCGGTCCTGGGAAACCGCCACGAAATTCAAAATTCCCGGCGCGAACCCCGCGGGAACCCCGCCCGCCCGGCTTGGCAGCTCCCTCCCGAGCAAGGGCTCGCTCGGCCGCCCGGCCCGCGGCCTGGGGCGCGCGGATCGGCGCCCGGCGCGCGCGCTGGAGATGGCTCGCTCGCCCGAGGCAGCGCCCCCGGAGCCGCTGCGTGGGGTTAAGGACGGGGGAGGGGCGGAGGGGACGAGGGCACTCACCCGCGCGGAGGGGCTGCGGCGGCGGCGGAGGGGACGGGAGCGTCGCCGGCGGCGCGGCGAGGCGAGGTCAGCAGCTCCCACCAGCAGCTCGCGGCGTTCGGGGGGCAGGGGGTGGAGAGGGAGAGGGGGGGAGGGAGCTCGTGTTGTTTGGTTCCGTTGGTGGTGGGCCCGGCCCGGCGGCCCGGGCCCACCTGTGGTAGGGAGGGGATTAGGGGGGGCAGATGGAAATGGAGCCCGGTTAGTAGGAGTAGTTTATTAGTGTCATCATCCTCTTTCCACAAAAGCAATTATAGCATCTTGACAATGACAATGACAAACCCATTGGTGGTATATGTTGGGGGAACTAATCATCATCATCCTATTTACATGTTTGCTAATCATGTGGTTTGGTTTTGGTTTGATGTTGCCTTGTCACCCTTGTTGTGACAATTACTGGTATGCCAATGTTGAGGGAAAAAACTACTAGTATGCCTTTGGAGGTAGGCAATTGGGTTTGGGAGTATGCTCTTTGTCTTGCTTTCACTCTCTTGTGACAAGTTGTTTATTAGTGCCATGTGTGTCTAGATTCATAGGCTTCGGAGTCAATCATCAATGCATCATGGGTTTGGATTAGCATGATCGTGCGGTTTTAATATTGAGAGTTGAAACCAAAAGTTGTCCGTGTGTTGGGGGCTTGGATTTTCGTGATGCCGACCGTTACTTGGCGCCAATCGCGCGCACATGCATCGTAATAATGTGCACATTCCAATTAACGGTCCATGGAGAGAATAAATATGCTTTCGTCTTCTTCACATTTAAGGGTTCAATTAGTGATACCTTGAACGTCAAAAGATACAAAGTGCCGAATCAGCGCATACACATGGTCGTAATAATCTGCATATTTCGTTAACGGTTCATGGAGAGAATAAATATATCTTCGTCTTCTTCACCTTTAAGGGTTTAATTAATGATACCTTGAACATCAAAAGATACAAAGTGTCAAAAAAAGATACAAAGTGTCGAACTAGCTTACAAGGCAAGCTCACAGGGGATGTATCCGGTGCACCCGCACTTGTGGTGCTACCGGTGCACCGGATGCCACAGAATATTTTAAAAAATCTGAAAAAAAATCTAGCACGTTAACTCAACATCAATGTATGATGTTGTAGAATTCCGTATAAAAAATTAAAATACTTTTTGAGATGCAAAAATGACAAAGTTGACATCAGTGTGATAATGGGCTGAATATAAGCCCAAGTTATGTTATATAATATTCAGTGTTGAATTTGCCATTTTGTTTTTCAAGTTGTGTTTTGATTTTTGACTTGAATTTTTGTGACAACCTACATTGATGTTGTGTCAATGTGCTAAATTTTTTTCAGAATTTTTTGAACATTTTAAAAACATAATGTGAGTTCGGTCCACCGGTAGCACCACAAACTCCGGTGCACCAGATATTTTCCCCAAGCTCACATACACATGAGCGCACACACACAAGATCGGACCAACTAAGCGCTAGTGTAAGTAGAATCAAAATGCAAACCAAGTCAATAAGCCACACGGAACAGCGGAGCTAACATCTAAAGAACCCAAGCCGTTGGCAAGAGGAGTAAGCACAACCGAGATTTGCGGAGAATGTTTAAACCACCATCAAACTCCTTCATCTGGGGACCCCCTTCCACAATGATTGGGAGCACCGTCCACGACAGCCGAGGGCCACCGGAAGCTCAATTCGTCAGGTAGATGAATCTCCATCAGATCAAGGTGAGCACCCTATCGCGCAAGACCTCGTCAGCGCTACCATCGCCAAGAGTAGTAGAGAGACAGTGGACCTCGAGATGGCGCATTTATGACGAGCATGATGCCAAAGCATTGTCATCGCTCGATTTGAACTAGCTTTGGGGGTTTTGACCTGGTGTGCCAAGGAGAATGAAAGGTTGCGGTGACGCCTTCAAGATGGAAATGATGTTACAGACACCATCGTTGACGGCCCCAGCAATAACTCCTCACCTCCATGTCTCGGCACAACCTATCATTGTAGCAACCGCTGCACCACACCACCGCCACACATTCCACTTGTGAGTTGCCATGTAGCCCTCTTCACCGACTGCACCTACCCACGACTCTCGCCGCCAATGCTTCTTCTTTATCTTCTTCTTATCATCACATTTGGGGGACGGGGGAGGATTAGGGGAATTTGATGGAAAGGGAGCCTGGTTATTAATAGCAAATATGCTAGTTGTGTCTTTCCATAATAGAAATTAGCATCTTCACAATGATAATACCAAAAACCAGCATTAGTAAAGCCATAGTGGAGTATTATAATATTGGAGTAGCAACTAATCATCAATCTATATAGCATTCGTCATTTGCCAATCACATTGTTAAGTTAGGCTTCGTGTTGTTTCGTTACCATTATAGGAGTACTACATCCTTTGGGGCCTTGGGGGGATTAGTCTTAGCGTTTGCTCTTGTCGCTCTCTCATATACTATACTAGTTATTATTATACCTTTTGTGTGTCTAGATTCTACCCATACTTGGAATCAATCAGGGTTTGTCTTACATTTGAAATTTCAAACGAAAAATTTGTCTACGTCGTTGGGGCTTGGATCTTGTGAGGCTAGCCATTAATCACAGCCAGCGTGCATGCCCCTTAATTCAATCATTCGTGAAAAATAAATAAATTCACACTAAGTTTGGATCTATGGATGGATAAGATCAGGGCGTGTACAATGATTCTATTTTAGAAGTGTCATGTAAGATAAACAATGAGGTGGAGGAGAAAGAAAACATAAAAAGGCTTGCTTTCTCTTAACTAAGAGATGGTATTTTAGCAATATTATCTCTCATCACATATTTATAAATATCTAGTTACGAGAGATAAGACTAATAAATAACACATTGCACATATATTTTTTCATTGCCTTCTCTAGATTAAGGGCTTCTCCTAAAGATATGTATAGATAGATAAGCATGCCATACTTTAGCTTCTGCTTTTGGGTGGTTGACCTGCTACACCTACACCTAATTCTCTAGATTAAGGGAGTAGTTGACTTCTCTCCCTCTCACAACTTGCTAGTATATAGTATGTCCCATGCATGTGTAGAGGCTTGTATTGTCTCTAGATTTGCGACCGAGATACATTTGCTAACTGCATATTGGGCGATTACGTGCCAAAGAGATATGAATGAACAAGCAATCCAACACGACGTCATGGGATATGTATATGTAGCAATCCATATGGAGTTGGTGAGGATATTAAATTTTGGGGCAACTGGAGTGAGTGAGTCAGCACTGTAGCTGGTCTCGAGAGCGGCTGTTGGCGGCACGGTGAGGTTAGCTCACAGATATGCATTTTTTTTGGAAAGGAGGTCAACCCCTGAACTCTGCATCGGATAGATGCATGCGGCCACTTTATTAGAACAAGTTCAACGGCACACCAGTACAACCCTGAAGATGGAACGCCTATGACGGGGATGGAAGGGAATAGAAGAGTAGATGGAAAGGGAGTCTAGTTTGTAGTTAGTGGTGGTGGTATCTTTCCATAAATGCAATTAGCATCTTTGACAATGACAAATCCATTGATAGTACTCTGGTAGTAGTATATTGCAGCACTAATCAATCCCCTATATATGAATTCACATATTTGCCAATGATATGTTTTAGCTTTGGTTTGATGTTGTCTTGTCGTTGTTGTAACTACTAGTATGTCAAAGTTCAAAAAATATAACTATTCTCGGTATGTCTCTTTGGAGGTAATTAGGTTTGGAAGTATGCTCTTGTTTGTTTTTACTGTCTCAGCAAACAATTTATTGTTTATTAGTAGTGTCATGTGCGTCTAGACTCTAGCCATGAAGTCAATCAGGGATGCATGATGAGCTTGCGTCCTCCCAGAGGGCATGCGGTTTTAATATCTGAAAGTTTAAATCAAAAGTTGTCTGTGTTTTGGGGCTTTTGAACTTTTGTGGCGCCGACCGTTAATCACCATCAGCGTAAGCACATGCGCTCTACTCTGCACACTCCAACAACCGTTTCACGGAGAGAATACATACACCTTCTTGGCCTTTAAATGGAAAAGGGGGCCTAAGCCCCGGATTAAATTCTTAATGACACCTTCTATGGCGAAAGATGCAAAGTGTTGAACTACCTTCCAAGACAAACTCATAAATGTGTGCACGCATATACAAGATCCGACCAGCTAAGTGCTAGTGTAGGAGCATGGTTAATAGTATAGCCAACATCATGCTATATGAAGTTGCCACGACACATATAGCCAAACTAAATAGCCCACTTGTACAATAGTTAGCAAAAGATATCTACCATTTTATCACAACTTGGCCCGCCTTCTTCTCTCAAAAAGTTTCTTAGAGTCTGTGTTGCACCTGGCTACTAATCTACAACCCGCTTCTCTTCTCTCCCCTCCAACTCAGTAAAAATATTATATTTAAATCCTTATAGCCTGCTTATATCACCTTATTGTACTTGCTCTCACTAGAACCAAAACGCAAACCCAAGCTGTTGGCAAGAGAAGTAAGCTCATCCTAAATTTGCGGGCTATTGTCGCCCCGCCATCAAACTCCTTCATCGTGGAACCTTCCAGGATGGTTGGGAGCATCGTTCGTGGCATGTAGGAGCCCACCAAAAGCTCAAGCGGAAAAATTGACGACACTCCCTTTGCATCAAAGGTGAGAAATCTATTTGAAGCAAACCTAAATTCCGTAGGACCTCATCATGACCACCACCACAACTATCGAGAACAGTAGAGATATTGTGGACCCCAAGACGTTGCCATTATGCCGAGCTCGACGCCGAAGCACCACCACCGCTCGATCCAAACTAGATCGGGGGGGTTTCACCCCGTGTGCCAAGGAGGAAGAAAGGTCGCAGCGATGTCTTCATGAGGGGAATGGCGTCAAGGATGCTCTCGCCACCGTTGGCCTCGGGCAAGAACTCTCCGCCTCCAGGTCTCGGGGCAGTCGATCGCCATAGCTACTGCCGCTCCACGCTCTCGCCACACACTTAACTCGTCAGTTGCCATGTAGCCCTCGCCACCGACCAGCAGCTAATTAAGCCATGACTCCAACCATCAGACCGCTTCTTGTTCTTCTTCTTCGTCTTCGTTGTCCTTTTCGATATTATCGCCGTCGCCATCGTTACCACAATGAATGATAAAGACATGGAGTATTTGATCCCGAGCTCATATGCTCCCGCATGAACAGTAAAATAAAAAAAATAGTAAAAAAGTTCAAAAAAACTGAATTTTTTTGTGATGAACATTGACAAATTTTCTAGCTGCGTGCAAAATTTCAGGTCGCAATGACATTCGTGGAGGTCTGGGAGAAAAAAATAAAATCGATGGTCCAAAAAGACTATTGTTGGAAGCATTTTGGAGCATCGATTTTGTTATTTTTGCCCAGACTTTCACGAATGTCATTTCAATCTGAAATTTTTCACGCACTTAGAACATTCATCAATGTTCATCACAAAAAAAAGCAGATTTTTTTTTGAAATTTTTACTATTTTTTTGATTTTACTGTTCATGCGGAAGCATATGAGCTCGGGATCAAAAGAGGACTTTCGGTTAAAGATAGACTATACAGAAATGGATCCAGGCTTACATCCCCATTGTATGGACACGTTCGCACGGTGACTAATTAAGCGTGCTGACTGGCGTCTTTGCTGCATTCGGTCACTACTCATGTAGCTGTTGAACATGTCCACAACTAATCAATCCACGTCATGGACAGAATAGCTGGATGGGGGGCTTGCAAATGATGGGCGAAATAAATAAACAACACGGCCCCTCGTCCCGTCGCTAAAACTCCATGCCGGTTAGGTAATCGGTTAGATTAGAAATAGATTATGCCCATCATTTTCTGAAAGCAGAGATGCATAACCAAACCGTGCGTACGTTAGCTGCTTCTTTTGGGCCGTTGACCTGCTACAGTGGGTTGGGTTGGAGTTGGTGAGCACTACTTGAGCGGCCGAGCACTAGCTGGGAAAATGATGGTTAGGTCAGCTGGATCAGTAGGGGAAAATATCAGATGCTACAGGCACTTAGATGATACCGTGATACGGGCTTTTGGACCGTTGGATCATAGATCCGATGGCTCTTCAAAAGCTATTGTACCTATGTGAAATTTTGAGACTCTGGGATGACTTTTTTGCAAAATGTGCAAGAACTCTCGAGACTCGTCGGATCAGAGATCCAATGGCTCCCAGGAACCCGTATGACGGTATCACCTAACGTCCGGTATCACCTGATATCTTCCCAGATGAGTAGCACTGGTACCACCCAATTTTGATGTTTGTTCGTTATTGTTTTGTATTACTGCTATGTCTTTGGGGGTAATTTGTTTTGGAGGTCAGGTCTTTCTTGTCTCGACCCTCTTGTATAGTAATTTATCGTGCCAAGATTCTAGGCTTAGTCAATTACGGACGGGTTTGTTCGAAATGTTCTATTTGGGCTCGCTGGTCGGTTTATAGGTAAATTTAGGGCATCATTGATGGCAGGATTGTAGAAACG
Organism: Triticum aestivum; assembly: GCF_018294505.1. Taxonomy (NCBI): domain Eukaryota; kingdom Viridiplantae; phylum Streptophyta; class Magnoliopsida; order Poales; family Poaceae; genus Triticum; species Triticum aestivum. The sequence goes on from NC_057814.1 coordinate 28,941,666, forward strand.
TGGGAACAAGAAACATGTAGGATTGAAATGCCATGTTCAAGGAAATCCTATAGGTTTTGAGTTTGTTTGATTGTATTAAAAGAATTTTTTTAAAAGTTTTAAGTGGGTATTAGTTTTTCTCTGGAATATGTTAGTACAAATCATTCCTTCAAAAAACAATCCTATAGAATTTGATCCTATATATGAATCAAATGGTCTTTAAGAATTCTAGTCGTCTAATCTTTTTATGAAAATGCTTTTGAATCAAAGCGGCCCCAGTATTCACTACGTGCAGCTTGTACCGGGTTGCCGGAGGGTAATGCAAGCAGGTTTGTCACCTGAAATTTCAAAACAAGAGTTGTGCACACGGCGTCGTGTGCTTTGGATTCCTGTGGCTCCAGCTGGCCCTTTATCGCCGGGGTCGGCGCCCTTTAGGCCTTGTACAATGCAATGTGCTTAGGAAAGGTGTGTAGAGAAATAAACCAGTGTCTCTTTAAGCACCGGTGCTTATTTTTAAAAAATAGACGCTTAATTAAGCACCCTTCATGTAAATATAAGTACTGATACTTTAAAAAAACTCGATTTATTTTTCTAAGCATCTCCTTAAGCACACGTAGCATTGTACAAAGCTTAGCTGCTGCTACTAGCAATTCGCTTCTCCCTCTCGGTGGGGAAACAGAATGTGTGGCTGGCAAGTGTACTTATATTTACATGAAGCAGTTCGCTACTAGCAATTACAGACGATACTAGAAATTACATGAAGCAGTTCGCTACTAGCAATACTAACATGGTCTATTCCCGTATAAATCGCCAGTTACATTCCCCGTTGTACGAGTGCGTCGTCTATCATTGGCCACATCGTGGGCTCGTGTCCAGTAAATCCATTTAAATATGCATGCACGTTATGAAGTGCAGACAACGCTAGTCCCGGGCTGCTGCGCCAGGCACTTCAAAGTGAGAAAAAAAAACTTCTCTCTCATCACACAGTAATCAAGACCAATAGCAATTTACACATGGTCTTATTAATTTTTATATGCACTTAGCTCATTGGGGGTTACGTAATTAAAGAGAAGAGAGATGGTGGCTTGCACATTTTCAATGCATTTTTTACTCAACTCCATAATTTGTCCTAAAATTTCTAGATATATATTCTTCACCAGACGGAGGGAGTACATGCCCAATAGCTTCTGCTTTAGGGCCGTTGACCTGCTGCACGTGGTGAAGGTCTGTCAGCCTCTGGATTTGTGACACTACATCATCACTTTTTTTGGCTAGGCACCGAAAATAGACAACGGACCAAGTACTATATATGGCGTTGGGTTTATTGTACGTACTACTATAGGTCAGCTGGTGTAGCATGTTGGGTTGGAGTTGGTGAGCCCTATGAAATGAATATCAATATTTTGAGCAAGTTGAGTGAGTAGAGCAGATAGCACTAGGTGTAGGTGCATACATAGCCGCATAGGTCAGCTGGTCTTGGTTTCGGAGCCACTTGGCCATTCCTCCCTGGCCACGGAATGAAGGTTGGTGTCCTCGACATCATGCCTGAGAAATTTTGGTGCCTGGCCTGGGTGTGAGAAACTGAATTTTTCTCCCTGTTTAGGCTAGAATCCGAAGGAAATGTTTGGTTCATGGCCTGGCCTGGTGGAATCTAAACAATCAATATTTTATTCCCATTCACCTCAATTCCTGTAGTATTTGTGATTTAGACGTGCGGTTAGTCCCGGGCTGCTGCGCCAGGCACGTCCAGGCTTCCAATATGGGTTGCCTGGACCAGGCTAAACATGTTGCCTGGTTCTCCAAGCCAGGCTAACCATGTTGTCGCTTTCTCCAGGCCAGGCCTACAGCCTCATCGTGAGGATATCATCCAAACGTGCACCAGGCAGATCCAGGGAGGCTCCCAAGCCAGGCGTCACGGGCTGTGGACGGGAACCAAACTAACCCTGAATGCTTGAGCTTGGAAGTCGCCGTCGTCGTCGCACGGGAAAAGCCGCCCGGGCAGGGTGGTATTTCCTATTTGGCGCCACAGGCGTCAGTTAACTTGGCACTATTATATGTGGTTGCATGTTGCGTATGATGTCTATCTTGTATTGCTTCTAACTTTGTTGAATTGCATCTGCTTACTTTACGCATAATGCATGTGAGTATGACACGTGTTCCTGTTTGTAGAACATACTATATCTGATCACACTATGTTCTTACATCAGACTACTGTTCTTGCATATCCCGCATCAGTCACTTATGATAAGGCACTTTTAAGTCGCCACTGTGATATTGGTTGTGTCTTGCATATGATTTCTAGGATGTACTACTTCTAATTTGTTAAAAAGCCAGATAGTTTGAACTTGGCAGAGTGATATTGTTGCATCTTTCATATGATGTCTAGCTTGTAGTGCTTCTATTGTTGAAATGACTTATGCTTAGTTACCACATCATAGGTGTGAATATGTCACGCCGTCCTGTTTTTCATACATATTTCATCCTCGCATCATGTGTTTGTTGGGGAACGTAGCAGAAATTTAAAATTTTCTACGTATCACCAAGATCAATCTATGGAGTCATCTAGCAACGAGAGAGAGGGGAGTGCATCTACATACCCTTGTAGATCGCGCGCGGAAGCGTTCAAGAGAACGGGGTTGATGGAGTCGTACTCGTCGTGATCCAAATCGCCGATGATCCTAGCGCCGAACGGACGGCACCTCCGCGTTCAACACACGTACGGAGCGGGGACGTCTCCTCCTTCTTGATCCAGCAAGGGGGGAGGAGAAGTTGATGGAGATCCAGCAGCACGACGGCGTGGTGGTGGAAGTAGCGGGATCCCGGCAGGGCTTCGCCAAGCGCAAGCGGGGAGGAAGAGGTGTCACGGGAGGGAGGGAGGCGCCAGGGCTTGGGGTGCTGCTCCCATGCGCCTCCCCACTATATATAGGGGTGGAGGGGGCTGGTTTCTTGCCCTCCAAGTCCATTGGGGCGTTGGCAAAGGTGGGGGAAAGAAATCCCATCATTTCCCTTCCCCACCGATTGTTATCCCCCTTTTTTAGGGATCTTGATCTTATCCCTTCGGGATATGATCTTATTCCTTCTAAGGTGGGATCTTGGTGCGCCTTGACCAGGGGTGTGGGGCCTTGCCCCCACTACCCACGTTCATGTGGGTCCCCCCATGCAGGTGGGCCCCACTTCGGAACCTTCTAGAACCTTCCCGGTACAATACCGAAAAATCCCGAACATTTTCCGGTGGCCAAAATAGGACTTCCCATATATAAATCTTTACCTCCGGACCATTCCGGAACTCCTCGTGACGTCCGGGATCTCATCCGGGACTCCGAACAACTTTCGGTTAACCGCATACTAATATCTCTACAACTCTAGCGTCACCGAACCTTAAGTGTGTAGACCCTACGGGTTCGGGAGACATGCAGACATGACCGAGACGACTCTCCGGTCAATAACCAACAACGGGATCTGGATACCCATGTTGGCTCCCACATGTTCCATGATGATCTCATCGGATGAACCACGATGTCGAGGATTCAATCAATCCCGTATACAATTCCCTTTGTCAATCGGTACGTTACTTGCCCGAGATTCGATCGTCGGTATCCCAATACCTTGTTCAATCTCGTTACCGGCAAGTCACTTTACTCGTACCGTAACGCATGATCCCGTGGCTAACTCCTTAGTCACATTGAGCTCATTATGATGATGCATTACCGAGTGGGCCCAGAGATACCTCTCCGTCATACGGAGTGACAAATCCCAGTCTCGATTCGTGCCAACCCAACAGACACTTTCGGAGATACCTGTAGTGCACCTTTATAGCCACCCAGTTACGTTGTGACGTTTGGTACACCCAAAGCATTCCTACGGTATCCGGGAGTTGCACAATCTCATGGTCTAAGGAAATGATACTTGACATTAGAAAAGCTCTAGCAAACGAACTACACGATCTTGTGCTATGCTTAGGATTGGGTCTTGTCCATCACATCATTCTCCTAATGATGTGATCCCGTTATCAATGACATCCAATGTCCATGGTCAGGAAACCATAACCATCTATTGATCAACGAGCTAGTCAACTAGAGGCTTACTAGGGACATGTTGTGGTCTATGTATTCACACATGTATTACGGTTTCCAGTTAATACAATTATAGCATGAACAACAGACAATTATCATGAACAAGGAAATACAATAATAACCATTTTATTATTGCCTCTAGGGCATATTTCCAACAGTCTCCCACTTGCACTAGAGTCAATAATCTAGTTCACATCACCATGTGATTAACACTCAAAGTTCACATCGCCATGTGACTAATACCCAAGAGTTTACTAGAGTCAATAATCTAGTTCACATCACCATGTGATTAACACTCAATGAGTTCTAGGGTTTGATCATGTTATGCTTACGAGAGAGGTTTTAGTCAACGGGTCTGCAACATTCAGATCCGTGTGTGCTTTACAAATCTCTATGTCATCTTGTAGATGCAGCTACCACGCGCTACTTGGAGCTATTCCAAATAACTGCTCTACTATACGAATCCGGTTCACTACTCAGAGTCATCCGGATTAGTGTCAAAGTTTGCATCGACGTAACCCTTTACGACGAACCCCCTTTCCACCTCCATAATCGAGAAAATTCCTTAGTCCACTAGATACTAAGGATAAGTTCGACCGCTGTCATGTGATCCCTTCCTGGATCACTATTGTACCCCTTGACTAACTCATGGCAAGGCACACTTCAGGTGCGGTACACAGCATAGCATATTGTAGAGCCTACGTCTAAAGCATAGGGGACGACCTTCGTCCTTTCTCTTTCTTCTGCCGTGGTCAGGTCTTGAGTCTTACTCAATACTCACACCTTGTAACACAGCCAAGAACTCCTTCTTTGCTGATCTATTTTGAACTCCTTCAAAATCTTGTCACGGTATGTATTCATTTGAAAGTACTATTAAGCGTTTTTGATCTATCCTTATAGATCTTGATGCTCAATGTTCAAGTAGCTTAATCCAGGTTTTCCATTAAAAACACTTTTCAAATAACCCTGGATGCTTTCCAGAAATTCTACATCATTTCTGATCAACAATATGTTAACAACATATACTCATCAAAAATTCTATAGTGCTCCCACTCACTTCTTTGGAAATACAAGTTTCTCATGAACTTTGTATAAACCCAAAATCTTTGATCATCTCATCAAAGCGTTCATTCCAACTCCGAGATGCTTACTCCAATCCTTAGAAGGATTGCTGGAGCTTTGCATACTTGTTAGCATCTTTCAGGATTGACAAAACCTTCTGGTTGTATCACATACAACCTTTCCTCAAGAAAATCGTCGAGGAAACAATGTTTTGACATCCTATCTGCAAGATTTCATAAATAATGCAGTAACTGCTAATATAATTCTAACAGACTCTTAGCATCGCTACGAGTGAGAAAGTCTCATCGCAGTCAACTCCTTGAACTTGCCGGAAAACATCTTACCGACAAGTCGAGCTTTCTTAATGGTGACACTTACCATCATTGTCTGTCTTCCCTTTAAAATCCATCTGTACCCAACAGCCTTACGACCATCAAGTAGTTCTTTCAAAGTCTATACTTTGTTTTCATACATGGATCCTCTCGGATTTTATGGCCTCGAGCCATTCGTCGGAATCCGGGCCCACCATCGCTTCTCCATAGCTCGTAGGTTCATTGTTGTCTAGCAACATGACTTCCAAGACAGGATTATGTACCACTCTGAAGTAGTACGCATCCTTGTCGTCCTATGAGGTTTGGTAGTGACTTGATCTGAAGTTTCATGATCACTATCATAAGCTTCCACTTCAATTGGTGTAGGTGCCACAGGAACAACTTCCTGTGCCCTGCTACACATTAGTTGAAGTGACGGTTCAATGACCTCATCAAGTCTCCACCATCCTCCCACTCAATTCTTTCGAGAGAAACTTTTCCTCGAGAAAGGACCCGTTTCTAGAAACAATCACTTTTGCTTCCAGATCTGAAATAGGAGGTATACCCAACTGTTTTGGGTATTCTATGAAGATGCATTTATCCGCTTTGGGTTCGAGCTTATCAGCCTGAAACTTTTTCACATAAGCGTCGCAGCCCCAAACTTTTAAGAAACGACAGCTTAGGTTTCTCTAAACCATAGTTCATACGGTGTCGTCTCAACGGAATTGCGTGGTGCCCTATTTAAAGTGAATGCGGTTGTCTCTAATGCCTAACCCATAAACGATAGTTGTAATTCGATAAGAGACATCATGGTATGCACCATATCCAATAGGGTGCAGTTATGATGTTCGGACACACCATCACAATATGGTGTTCCAGGCGGTATTAGTCGTGAAACAATTTCCACAATTTCTTAATTGTGTGCCAAACTCGTAACTCAGATATTCATCTCTATGATCATATCACAGACATTTTATCCTCTTGTCACGACGATCTTCAACTTCACTCTGAAATTACTTGAACCTTTCAATAATTCAGACTTGTGTTTCATCAAGTAAATATTCTCAGCATCTACTCAAATCATCTGTGAAGTAAGAACATAACGATATCCACTGCGTGCCTCAGCACTCATTGGACTGCACACATCAAATGTATTACTTCCAACAAGTTGCTCTCTTGTTCCATCTTACTGAAAACGAGGCCTTTCAGTCATCTTGCCCATGTGGTATGATTTGCATGTCTCAAGTGATTCAAAATCAAGTGAGTCCAAATGATCCATCTGTATGGACTTTCTTCATGCATATATACTAATAGACATGGTTCGCATGTCTCAATCTTTTCAAAAACGAGTGAGTCCAAAGATCCATCAACATGGAGCTTCTTCATGCGTTTTATACCAATATGACTCAAGTGGCAGTGCCACAAGTATGTGGTACTATCATTACTATCTTATATCTTTTGGCATGAACATGTGTATCACTACGATCGAGATTCAATAAACCATTCATTTTAGGTGCAAGACCATTGAAGGTATTATTCAAATAGACAGAGTAACCATTATTCTCCTTTAATGAATAACCGTATTGCGATAAACATAATCCAATCATGTCTATGCTCAACGCAAACACCAAATAATAATTATTCAGGTTTAACCCCAATCTCGATGGTAGAGGGAGCATGCGATGCTTGATCACATCAACCTTGGAAACACTTCCAACACATATCGTCATCTCACCTTTAGCTAGTCTCCGTTTATTCCGCAGCTTTTATTTCGAGTTACTAACACTTAGCAACCGAACCGGTATCTAATACCCTGGTGCTACTAGGAGTACTAGTAAAGTACACATTAATATAATGTATATCCAATATACTTCTGTCGACCTTGCCAGCCTTCTCATCTACGAAGTATCTAGGGTAGTTCTGCTTCAGTGACCGTTCCCCTCATTTCAGAAGCACTTAGTCTCGGGTTTGGGTTCAACCTTGGGTTTCTTCACTAGAGCAGCAACTGATTTGCCGTTTCATGAAGTATCCCTTCTTGCCCTTGCCCTTCTAGAAACTAGTGGTTTTACTAACCATCAACAATTGATGCTCCTTCTTGATTTCTACTTTCGCGGTGTCAAACATCGCGAGTTGCTCAAGGATCATCATGTCTATCCCTGATATGTTATAGTTCATCACGAAGCTCTAATAGCTTGGTGGCAGTGACTATGGAGAACCATCACTATCTCATCTGGAAGATTAACTCCCACTCGATTCAAGTGATTGTAGTACTCAGACAATCTGAGCACATGCTCAACGATTGAGCTTTTCTCCCTTAGTTTGCAGGCTTAAGAAACTTGTCAGAGGTCTCATACCTCTTGACGTGGGCATTAGTCTGAAATCCCAATTTCAGTCTTTGGAACATCTCATATGTTCTGCGACGTTTCAAAACCGTCTTTGGTGCCACAATTTTAAACCGTTAGCATCACACACTGAACTATCACGTAGTCATCAAAACGTGTATGTCAGATGTTTCGTAACATCTACAGACGACGCTCGAGGTTCAGCACACCGAGCGGTGCATTAAGGACATAAGCCTTCTGTGCAGCAATGAGGACAATCCTCAGTTTACGGACCCAGTCCGCATAATTGCTACTATCAACTTTCAACTAAATTTTCTCTAGGAACATATCTTAGTAGAACTAAAGCGTAAGCTACGACATTATTTGCAAAGACCTTTTGACTATGTTCATGATAATTAAGTTCATCTGATTATTTAATGAACTCCCACTTAGATAGACATCCCTCTAGTCATCTAAGTGATACATGATCCGAATCGACTAGGCCGTGTCCGATCATCACGTGAGACGGACTAGTCATCATCGGTGAACATCTCCATGTTGATCGTATCTACTATACGACTCATGTTCGACCTTTCGGTCTCTTGTGTTCCGAGGCCATGTCTGTACATGCTAGGCTCGTCAAGTCAACCTAAGTGTTTTGCTTGTGTTCCGAGGCCATGTCTGTACATGCTAGGCTCGTCAACACCCGTTGTATGCGAACGTTAGAATCTATCACACCCGATCATCACGTGGTGCTTCGAAACAACGAACCTTCGCAACGGTGCACAGTTAGGGGGAACACATCTCTTGAAATTTTAGTGAGGGATCATCTTATTTATGCTACCGTCGTTCTAAGCAAATAAGATGTAAACATGACAAACATCACATGCAAATCATAAAGTGACATGATATGGCCAATATCATCTTGCGCCTTTTGATCTCCATCTTCGAGGCGCGGCATGATCACCTTCGTCACCGGCATGACACCATGATCTCCATCATCATGATCTCCATCATCGTGTCTTCATGAAGTTGTCTCGCCAACTATTACTTCTACTACTATGGCTAACGGTTAGCAATAAAGTAAAGTAATTACATGGCGTTTTTCATTGACACGCAGGTCATACAATAAATTAAGACAACTCCTATGGCTCCTGCCGGTTGTCATACTCATCGACATGCAAGTCGTGATTCCTATTACAAGAACATGATCAATCTCATACATCACATATATCATTCATCACATCCTTTTGGCCATATCACATCACATAGCATACCCTGCAAAAACAAGTTAGACGTCCTCTAATTGTTGTTGCATGTTTTACGTGGCTGCTATGGGTTTCTAGCAAGAACGTTTCTTACCTACGCAAAAGCCACAACGGTGATATGCCAATTGCTATTTACCCTTCATAAGGACCCTTTTCATCGAATCCGATCCGACTAAAGTGGGAGAGACAGACACCCGCTAGCCACCTTATGCATCAAGTGCATGTCAGTCGGTGGAACCTGTCTCACGTAAGAGTACGTGTAAGGTCGGTCCGGGCCGCTTCATCCCACAATGCCGCCGAATCAAGATAAGACTAGTAACGGTAAGCAAATTGAACAAATCGTCGCCCACAACTACTTTGTGTTCTACTCGTGCATAGAATCTACGCATAAACCTGGCTCATGATGCCACTGTTGGGGAACGTAGCAGAAATTTAAAATTTTCTACGTATCACCAAGATCAATCTATGGAGTCATCTAGCAACGAGAGAGAGGGGAGTGCATCTACATACCCTTGTAGATCGCGCGCGGAAGCGTTCAAGAGAACGGGGTTGATGGAGTCGTACTCGTCGTGATCCAAATCACCGATGATCCTAGCGCCGAACGGACGGCACCTCCGCGTTCAACACACGTACGGAGCGGGGACGTCTCCTCCTTCTTGATCCAGCAAGGGGGGAGGAGAAGTTGATGGAGATCCAGCAGCACGACGGCGTGGTGGTGGAAGTAGCGGGATCCCGGCAGGGCTTCGCCAAGCGCAAGCGGGGAGGAAGAGGTGTCACGGGAGGGAGGCGCCAGGGCTTGGGGTGCTGCTCCCATGCGCCTCCCCACTATATATAGGGGTGGAGGGGGCTGGTTTCTTGCCCTCCATGTCCATTGGGGCGTTGGAAAAGGTGGGGGAAAGAAATCCCATCATTTCCCTTCCCCACCGATTGTTATCCCCCTTTTTTAGGGATCTTGATCTTATCCCTTCGGGATATGATCTTATTCCTTCTAAGGTGGGATCTTGGTGCGCCTTGACCAGGGGTGTGGGGCCTTGCCCCCACTACCCACGTTCATGTGGGTCCCCCCATGCAGGTGGGCCCCACTTCGGAACCTTCTAGAACCTTCCCGGTACAATACCGAAAAATCCCGAACATATTCCGGTGGCCAAAATAGGACTTCTGTCGTGGAATTAACACGTCAGATGTCCTAGGTGTAAGGACTTAGTCGTGAGGCCAACGCATCTATGTAGTAGCTTGAGAGGGGTTGATTGGGATGAGAGACGCAGGGCGGACCAACGCACAAGACAAGGGTTTAGACAGCTTCGGGCCCCGGGAAACATCATCCGGTAATAACCCTACATGCTGTTTGTGGCTAGGTCTCATTATGCTTATGAGAGAGTCGCCGGTAAGCCGGCTCTTTGTGTCTAGCCCTAGAGATTGTTTCTTGTTGCTCGTCCTACTTTGGGGTGCCCTGCCCCTCCTTATATAAGTTAGAGGGGCGGGTTACATGTGGAGTCCTAGTAGGACTAGGACTAGTCTATCTTCTCTTAAAAGTTAATTACAAGTCCGGGTCTTGCTTCCTCGTAGAGGAAATATTCATCATCCCTTTCTTCTTAAGCCGGCCCATCATAAACGTGAGCCGGCCTTCTGGGCCTTGGGCCTTGTCTTCTATCTGACCCGCCGTCGGGGTCATCCGTGAGTCCTCAGGCTCGTGAGTCGTCTGGCAGTGAGCCGCCAGACCCGTGAGTCTCCAGTCCTCCGGCGGGTCACGGTGAAGCACCAAGTCCGGCCAGGTCATACTTCCGGCCGGGTCATACCGCGGGATATATCCCCGACAACTTCCGGCGGGTCACGGTGAAGCACATGTATTACGGTTTCCAGTTAATACAATTATAGCATGAACAACAGACAATTATCATGAACAAGGAAATACAATAATAACCATTTTATTATTGCCTCTAGGGCATATTTCCAACAGTCTCCCACTTGCACTAGAGTCAATAATCTAGTTCACATCACCATGTGATTAACACTCAAAGTTCACATCACCATGTGACTAATACCCAAGAGTTTACTAGAGTCAATAATCTAGTTCGCATCACCATGTGATTAACACTCAATGAGTTCTAGGGTTTGATCATGTTATGCTTACGAGAGAGGTTTTAGTCAACGGGTCTGCAACATTCAGATCCGTGTGTGCTTTACAATCTCTATGTCATCTTGTAGATGTAGCTACCACGCGCTACTTGGAGCTATTCCAAATAACTGCTCTACTATACGAATCCGGTTCACTACTCAGAGTCATCCGGATTAGTGTCAAAGTTTGCATCGACGTAACCCTTTACGACGAACCCCCTTTCCACCTCCATAATCGAGAAAATTCCTTAGTCCACTAGATACTAAGGATAAGTTCGACCGCTGTCATGTGATCCCTTCCTGGATCACTATTGTACCCCTTGACTAACTCATGGCAAGGCACACTTCAGGTGCGGTACACAGCATAGCATATTGTAGAGCCTACGTCTAAAGCATAGGGGACGACCTTTGTCCTTTCTCTTTCTTCTGCCGTGGTCAGGTCTTGAGTCTTACTCAATACTCACACCTTGTAACACAGCCAAGAACTCCTTCTTTGCTGATCTATTTTGAACTCCTTCAAAATCTTGTCACGGTATGTATTCATTTGAAAGTACTATTAAGCGTTTTTGATCTATCCTTATAGATCTTGATGCTCAATGTTCAAGTAGCTTAATCCAGGTTTTCCATTAAAAACACTTTTCAAATAACCCTGGATGCTTTCCAGAAATTCTACATCATTTCTGATCAACAATATGTTAACAACATATACTCATCAAAAATTCTATAGTGCTCCCACTCACTTCTTTGGAAATACAAGTTTCTGATGAACTTTGTATAAACCCAAAATCTTTGATCATCTCATCAAAGCGTTCATTCCAACTCCGAGATGCTTACTCCAATCCTTAGAAGGATTGCTGGAGCTTTGCATAGTTGTTAGCATCTTTCAGGATTGACAAAACCTTCTGGTTGTATCACATACAACCTTTCCTCAAGAAAATCGTCGAGGAAACAATGTTTTGACATCCTATCTGCAAGATTTCATAAATAATGCAGTAACTGCTAATATAATTCTAACAGAATCTTAGCATCGCTACGAGTGAGAAAGTCTCATCGCAGTCAACTCCTTGAACTTGCCGGAAAACATCTTACCGACAAGTCGAGCTTTCTTAATGGTGACACTTACCATCATTGTCTGTCTTCCCTTTAAAATCCATCTGTACCCAACAGCCTTACGACCATCAAGTAGTTCTTTCAAAGTCTATACTTTGTTTTCATACATGGATCCTCTCGGATTTTATGGCCTCGAGCCATTCGTCGGAATCCGGGCCCACCATCGCTTCTCCATAGCTCGTAGGTTCATTGTTGTCTAGCAACATGACTTCCAAGACAGGATTACGTACCACTCTGAAGTAGTACGCATCCTTGTCGTCCTATGAGGTTTGGTAGTGACTTGATCTGAAGTTTCATGATCACTATCATAAGCTTCCACTTCAATTGGTGTAGGTGCCACAGGAACAACTTCCTGTGCCCTGCTACACATTAGTTGAAGTGATGGTTCAATGACCTCATCAAGTCTCCACCATCCTCCCACTCAATTCTTTCGAGAGAAACTTTTCCTCGAGAAAGGACCCGTTTCTAGAAACAATCACTTTTGCTTCCATATCTGAAATAGGAGGTATACCCAACTGTTTTGGGTATTCTATGAAGATGCATTTATCCTCTTTGGGTTCGAGCTTATCAGCCTGAAACTTTTTCACATAAGTGTCGCAGCCCCAAACTTTTAAGAAACGACAGCTTAGGTTTCTCTAAACCATAGTTCATACGGTGTCGTCTCAACGGAATTGCGTGGTGCCCTATTTAAAGTGAATGCGGTTGTCTCTAATGCCTAACCCATAAACGATAGTTGTAATTCGATAAGAGACATCATGGTATGCACCATATCCAATAGGGTGCAGTTATGATGTTCGGACACACCATCACAATATGGTGTTCCAGGCGGTATTAGTCGTGAAACAATTTCCACAATTTCTTAATTGTGTGCCAAACTCGTAACTCAGATATTCATCTCTATGATCATATCACAGACATTTTATCCTCTTGTCACGACGATCTTCAACTTCACTCTGAAATTACTTGAACCTTTCAATAATTCAGACTTGTGTTTCATCAAGTAAATATTCTCAGCATCTACTCAAATCATCTGTGAAGTAAGAATATAACGATATCCACTGCGTGCCTCAGCACTCATTGGACTGCACACATCAAATGTATTACTTCCAACAAGTTGCTCTCTTGTTCCATCTTACTAAAACGAGGCCTTTCAGTCATCTTGCCCATGTGGTATGATTTGCATGTCTCAAGTGATTCAAAATCAAGTGAGTCCAAATGATCCATCTGTATGGACTTTCCTCATGCATATATACTAATAGACATGGTTCGCATGTCTCAATCTTTTCAAAAACGAGTGAGTCCAAAGATCCATCAACATGGAGCTTCTTCATGCGTTTTATACCAATATGACTCAAGTGGCAGTGCCACAAGTATGTGGTACTATCATTACTATCTTATATCTTTTGGCATGAACATGTGTATCACTACGATCGAGATTCAATAAACCATTCATTTTAGGTGCAAGACCATTGAAGGTATTATTCAAATAGACAGAGTAACCATTATTCTCCTTTAATGAATAACCGTATTGTGATAAACATAATCCAATCATGTCTATGCTCAACGCAAACACCAAATAATTATTATTCAGGTTTAACCCCAATCTCGATGGTAGAGAGAGCATGCGATGCTTGATCACATCAACCTTGGAAACACTTCCAACACATATCGTCATCTCACCTTTAGCTAGTCTCCGTTTATTCCGCAGCTTTTATTTCGAGTTACTAACACTTAGCAACCGAACCGGTATCTAATACCCTGGTGCTACTGGGAGTACTAGTAAAGTACACATTAATATAATGTATATCCAATATACTTCTGTCGACCTTGCCAGCCTTCTCATCTACGAAGTATCTAGGGTAGTTCTGCTTCAGTGACCGTTCCCCACATTTCAGAAGCACTTAGTCTCGGGTTTGGGTTCAACCTTGGGTTTCTTCACTAGAGCAGCAACTGATTTGTCGTTTCATGAAGTATCCCTTCTTGCCCTTGCCCTTCTAGAAACTAGTGGTTTTACTAACCATCAACAATTGATGCTCCTTCTTGATTTCTACTTTCGCGGTGTCAAACATCGCGAGTTGCTCAAGGATCATCATGTCTATCCCTGATATGTTATAGTTCATCACGAAGCTCTAATAGCTTGGTGGCAGTGACTATGGATAACCATCACTATCTCATCTGGAAGATTAACTCCCACTCGATTCAAGTGATTGTAGTACTCAGACAATCTGAGCACATGCTCAACGATTGAGCTTTTCTCCCTTAGTTTGCAGGCTTAAGAAACTTGTCAGAGGTCTCGTACCTCTTGACGTGGGCAGTAGTCTGAAATCCCAATTTCAGTCTTTGGAACATCTCATATGTTCTACGACGTTTCAAAACCGTCTTTGGTGCCACAATTTTAAACCGTTAGCATCACACACTGAACTATCACGTAGTCATCAAAACGTGTATGTCAGATGTTTCGTAACATCTACAGACGACGCTCGAGGTTCAGCACACCGAGCGGTGCATTAAGGACATAAGCCTTCTGTGCAGCAATGAGGACAATCCTCAGTTTACGGACCCAGTCCGCATAATTGCTACTATCAACTTTCAACTAAATTTTCTCTAGGAACATATCTTAGTAGAACTAAAGCGTAAGCTACGACATTATTTGCAAAGACCTTTTGACTATGTTCATGATAATTAAGTTCATCTGATTATTTAATGAACTCCCACTTAGATAGACATCCCTCTAGTCATCTAAGTGATACATGATCCGAATCGACTAGGCTGTGTCCGATCATCACGTGAGACGGACTAGTCATCATCGGTGAACATCTCCATGTTGATCGTATCTACTATACGACTCATGTTCGACCTTTCGGTCTCTTGTGTTCCGAGGCCATGTCTGTACATGCTAGGCTCGTCAAGTCAACCTAAGTGTTTTGCTTGTGTTCCGAGGCCATGTATGTACATGCTAGGCTCGTCAACACCCGTTGTATGCGAACGTTAGAATTTATCACACCCGATCATCACGTGGTGCTTCGAAACAACGAACCTTCGCAACGGTGCACAGTTAGGGGGAACACATCTCTTGAAATTTTAGTGAGGGATCATCTTATTTATGCTACCGTCGTTCTAAGCAAATAAGATGTAAACATGACAAACATCACATGCAAATCATAAAGTGACATGATATGGCCAATATCATCTTGCGCCTTTTGATCTCCATCTTCGAGGCGCGGCATGATCACCTTCGTCACCGGCATGACACCATGATCTCCATCATCATGATCTCCATCGTCGTGTCTTCATGAAGTTGTCTCGCCAACTATTACTTCTACTACTATGGCTAACGGTTAGCAATAAAGTAAAGTAATTACATGGCGTTTTTCATTGACACGCAGGTCATACAATAAATTAAGACAACTCCTATGGCTCCTGCCGGTTGTCATACTCATCGACATGCAAGTCGTGATTCCTATTACAAGAACATGATCAATATCATACATCACATATATCATTCATCACATCCTTTTGGCCATATCACATCACATAGCATACCCTGCAAAAACAAGTTAGACGTCCTCTAATTGTTGTTGCATGTTTTACGTGGCTGCTATGGGTTTCTAGCAAGAACGTTTCTTACCTACGCAAAAGCCACAATGGTGATATGCCAATTTCTATTTACCCTTCATAAGGACCCTTTTCATCGAATCCGATCCGACTAAAGTGGGAGAGACAGACACCCGCTAGCCACCTTATGCATCAAGTGCATGTTAGTCGGTGGAACCTGTCTCACGTAAGAGTACGTGTAAGGTCGGTCCAGGCCGCTTCATCCCACAATGCCGCCAAATCAAGATAAGACTAGTAACGGTAAGCAAATTGAACAAATCGTCGCCCACAACTACTTTGTGTTCTACTCGTGCATAGAATCTACGCATAAACCTGGCTCATGATGCCACTGTTGGGGAACGTAGCAGAAATTTAAAATTTTCTACATATCACCAAGATCAATCTATGGAGTCATATAGCAACGAGAGAGAGGGGAGTGCATCTACATACCCTTGTAGATCGCGCGCGGAAGCGTTCAAGAGAACGGGGTTGATGGAGTCGTACTCGTCGTGATCCAAATCACCGATGATCCTAGCGCCGAACGGACGGCACCTCCGCGTTCAACACACGTACGGAGCGGGGACGTCTCCTCCTTCTTAATCCAGCAAGGGGGGAGGAGAAGTTGATGGAGATCCAGCAGCACGACGGCGTGGTGGTGGAAGTAGCGGGATCCCGGCAGGGCTTCGCCAAGCGCAAGCGGGGAGGAAGAGGTGTCACGGGAGGGAGGGAGGCGCCAGGGCTTGGGGTGCTGCTCCCATGCGCCTCCCCACTATATATAGGGGTGGAGGGGCTGGTTTCTTTCCCTCCAAGTCCATTGGGGCGTTGGCAAAGGTGGGGGAAAGAAATCCCATCATTTCCCTTTCCCACCGATTGTTATCCCCCTTTTTTAGGGATCTTGATCTTATCCCTTCGGGATATGATCTTATTCCTTCTAAGGTGGGATCTTGGTGCGCCTTGACCAGGGGTGTGGGGCCTTGCCCCCACTACCCACGTTCATGTGGGTCCCCCCATGCAGGTGGGCCCCACTTCGGAACCTTCTAGAACCTTCCCGGTACAATATCGAAAAATCCCGAACATTTTCCGGTGGCCAAAATAGGACTTCTGTCGTGGAATTAACACGTCAGATGTCCTAGGTGTAAGGACTTAGTCGTGAGGCCAACGCATCTATGTAGTAGCTTGAGAGGGGTTGATTGGGATGAGAGACGCAGGGCGGATCAACGCACAAGACAAGGGTTTAGACAGCTTCGGGCCCCGGGAAACATCATCCGGTAATAACCCTACATGCTGTTTGTGGCTAGGTCTCATTATGCTTATGAGAGAGTCGCCGGTAAGCCGGCTCTTTGTGTCTAGCCCTAGAGATTGTTTCTTGTTGCTCGTCCTACTTTGGGGCGCTCGTCCTACATGGCAGTTTGATAGTGTGGTTGCATCTTGCATTGATTTCTATGTTGTACAGTTTCTAATTTTTCGAAATGCCACGTATGACAAGACACTTTTAACTTGACAGAGTGATATTGGGTACATCTTTCATATGGTGTCTAGCTTGCATTACTTCTATTTTCTTGAAAATCCTTCTGCTTAGTTTAGACATCGTAGCTATGAATATGTCACGCCGTCGTGTTTTCCTTACATATTCCATCCTCATATGGTTGTCTTACATCAAATTATTGCTTGTCTGTATCATGCATCAATGAGTTCTGAAGAGCAATTTTATTCTTTTGTGTTGTGGGTACGGCTTGACATGGCAAAATCAAAAAATAGCAAGGAAAAGAATATAGTAGGGAATGGTGTTACTCGTCGGGTGAAACGGAAAAGGATCTGCCCTTGAGATTCGGCTGGTACTTATAGTGCAGTAGAAGGTCCAAGTCCACCGGCTAAATCTATAAACACAGTATCACCTGCTCCACCAGCTGTAGCATCCGCTTCAACTGTACCAGCATCTCAACGAGTTACTCGTTCGTTTGCTCAGGAACTGGCCAGTTCCCAAGCTGCCTTCACACCTAACACTACTTCCGAATCACTGCTGACACAACAGGACTTGGTAAGATCAGATGAACCTCATGAGCATCAACACCAAGACGGTACCTGACCGAGTCTAGTTGGAGTTGCATGCTCCTTTATATGTACTCTCCAGTTTGATGTGCACTAACACTTTCCATATTCGTTGTTGAACTAGCTGTTGGGGAACACAGTATCTCAAAAAAATTCCTACGATCACGCAAGATCTATCTAGGAGAAGCATAGCAACGAGCGGGGAGAGTGTGTCGACGTACCCTCGTAGACCGAAAGCGGAAGCGTTTAGTAACGCAGTTGATGTAGTCGAACGTCTTCGCGATCCAACCGATCAAGTACCGAATGCACAGCACCTCCGCGATCTGCACACATTCAACTCGGTGACATCCCTCGAACTCTAGATCCAGCTGAGGCCGAGGGAGAGTTTCGTCAGCACGACGGCGTGGTGACGGTGATGATTAAGTTACCGACGCAGGGCTTCGCCTAAGCACTACGACAATATGACCGAGGTGGAAAACTGTGGAGGGGGGCACCCCTCCCCCGTATATAAAGGAGGGGAGGAGGAGGAGGGTCGGCCACAAGGGGCGCGCCCAAGGGGGGATTCCTACTCCTAGTAGGAGTAGGTTTCCCCTTTCCGAGTCCAAGTAGGAGAAGAAGGAAGGAGAGGAAGAAGAGAAGGAAAGGGGGGCCAGCCCCCTAGCCCTAGTCCAATTCGGTTTGGGCTAGGGGGGGGGCGCGCCACACCTTGGCCTGCCTCCTCTCTTCCACCACTAGGCCCATGAGGCCCAATAACTTCCCAGGGGGGAGGGGGGGTTCCGGTAACCCCCGGTACTCCGAAACTTATCCGAAACGACCCGACCTATTCCGGTGTTCGAATGTAGCCATCCAATATATGAATCTTTACGTCTCGACCATTTCGAGACTCCTCGTCATGTCCGTGAACTCGCCTGGGACTCTGAACAACCTTCATTACATCAAGTCACATAAACTCATAATACGAATCATCGTCGAATGTTAAGCGTGCGGACCCTACTGGTTCGAGAACTATGTAGACATGACCGAGACACATCTCCGATCAATAACCAATATCGGAACCTAGATGCTCATATTGGCTCCTACATATTCTATGAAGATCTTTATCGGTCAAACCGCACAACAACATACGTTGT
This sequence comes from Triticum aestivum, assembly GCF_018294505.1. Taxonomy (NCBI): domain Eukaryota; kingdom Viridiplantae; phylum Streptophyta; class Magnoliopsida; order Poales; family Poaceae; genus Triticum; species Triticum aestivum. The sequence goes on from NC_057814.1 coordinate 28,960,678, forward strand.
TCCCTTTCTCATCGGTATGATACTTGCCCGAGATTCGATCATCGGTATCATTATACCTAGTTCAATCTCGTTACCGGCAAGTCTCTTTACTCGTTCCGTAATGCATCATCCCGCAACTAACTCATTAGCTACATTGCTTGCAAGGCTTATAGTGATGTGCATTACCGAGAGGGCCCAGAGATACCTCTTCGACAATCGGAGTGACAAATCCTAATCTCGATCTATGCCAACTCAACAAACACCATCGGAGACACCTGTAGAGCATCTTTATAATCACCCAGTTAAGTTGTGTCATTTGATAGCACACTAAGTGTTCCTCCGGTATTCGGGAGTTGCATAATCTCATAGTCATAGGAGCATGTATAAGTCATGAAGAAAGCAATAGTAATAAACTAAACGATCATTGTGCTAAGCTAACGGATGGGTCTTGACCATCACATCATTCTCTAATGATGTGATCCCATTCATCAAATGACAACACATGTCTATGGCTAGGAAACTTAACCATCTTTGATTAACGAGCTAGTCTAGTAGAGGCATACTAGGGACACTCTGTTTGTCTATGTATTCACACATGTACTAAGTTTTCGGTTAATACAATTCTAGCATGAATAATATAACATTTATCATGATATAAGGAAATATAAATAACAACTTTATTATTGCCTCTAGGGCATATTTCCTTCAGTCTCCCACTTGCACTAGAGTTAATAATCCAGATTACATTGTAATGATTCTAACTCCCATGGAGTCTTGGTGCTAATCATGTTTTGCTCGTGAGAGAGGCTTAGTCAACGGGTCTGCAACATTCAGATCCGTATGTATCTTGCAAATCTCTATGTCTCCGTCCTTGACTTGATCGCGGTTGGAATTGAAGCGTCTCTTGATGTGCTTGGTTCTCTTGTGAAATCTGGATTCCTTTGCCAAGGCAATTGCACCAGTATTGTCACAAAAGATTTTTATTGGACCCGATGCACTAGGTATGACACCTAGATCGGTTATGAACTCCTTCATTGTAGCGACCCGACCTCAGATAGTCAAGTCTCTGTGCTTCAGTGTCATCCCTGGATCGGTAATGCTGACACACACAGTACTCGAAGGATTTATAGCAAAGTAGCAACCACACACTTATTACATCGAATGTCTCAAAAAAAAGAACTTAGTACAATAAATATGGCTTAAGGCCATCTAATACGATAACAGCGGAAGGCTTGGAAGATAAAGTGAGTCCATCAACTCCAACGGCATAGCTGAGTGCAATGTAACACAGTAGAGCAATGAACAGATAAAAGCTATCACTACATGCATATATGGCTGGTGGATGCCCTATGGTTATATGTTTTTGCGAAAAGCCAATTTTTCCCTACAACAAAGGAATATATTTTATTTAACTGTCATGGTAGTTGAAACATCATTGAGAAGGTACCTCCAACTCAATCCCAATTCAAAGTAATTATCAACCCAACATATTAAAATAGAGTGATGAGATACATTTGATAATCCAAGTACTAGATACTCAAGATTGTCCATAACCGGGGACACGGCTAACCATGATTAGATTGTACACTCTGCAGAGGTTTGCGCACTTTTCCCCACAAGACTCGATCTCCTCCGTTGGATTTCTCGCACCACATGGTGTTTGAGAAACGGATGACCGAGACACAGTCTTTCAGAAGCATTAACTCTAACCCCGGGTAGACAGTACCAACCTACATCCCTCTACATCTGCTAGCCTACCACTGGAAGAGGTCATGCAACATACCCAACTATGCTAGAGCCCATAATAGCTTGTGGCTGCACACGGAAGTTTCTAACATGAAATATCTCACGATCCCTTTGAGCCTGGGTGGCGGACCGTAGGATGATCACACGGATACCCCGGGATCTCCTAGGACAACACTGGATTCCCCAGGTGCCCAAACAAGCAATCCACCCAGTTGTGTATTGAAGTAGCCACCTTAAGTTGAACCATTAATTAACAATCTCACATCTGTCATGGATTCACTCACCAAACCATGTCTACGAGCATAGCATGGCAATAAGCATAACGTAAAAGTAACTCCCAAGGGTTTGATAATAAAATAGGTAATAGGTTCTACCTCATCAACTACTTCCCAATACCCACAAGTTAATCACATCCTAATCATGCAGTGTTTGAGGATTGGAACTAATGCATAAAAACTGGGTATGAAAGGAGTATGATCAATGTGTTACTTGCCTTGCTGACGATCCGCAAAACCTAGTGACTCGCACGCTTCGCACTCCGGGAATTCTATCGCAAACAAACAATAACATACATAAGCAATCAAGCAAAGATGCACGGGTAAAACTCAAATGACAAGATCTAGCCAGAAAGTTCAACTTAAGAACTCCGGTTTGCAAAAAGAATCAAATCAAACGGAGCAACGAACCACAAACTGCGAAAGAAACAAGATCCGTTTACTAATCTGGACTAAGGTCAAATTTTACAGTACCGAAATCTTGTTCAAGTTGGTTAAGCGGAAAGAGGGCTTCGAGACAAAGATCTAGGCGCTTGAAACGCCTAATTTCGATAAACGAGCGAAAAGATACGCTAAAATGAACATCGGATCAGAAATCGCGATCGGAAATAATCGCGAAAAATCCGAGAAAAAGAAAACTGACGAACAGGCTAACGAACGAACGTTCGCTGTCTGTCACTAACGAGTGAACGGCATTCGTTTAAACGAACGAACGGACGAACGTCCGCAAAATAAATAAACCGTCAAAAAATCGATCTATCAAAAATAAACCAAAGAAAAAAAAAACCGGGGTTATCCGTAGAAAAACCGACCGGTCAACGACTGTCAACGGCGAGATCTGGCGTGGCGGCGGCGGCTCCGACTCCGGCGGGTGGCGGCGGCGGCGGCTAGGGCGGGCTGCGGGGTGAGGCGGCTGGGGCGGCTTATAAAGGGCCGGCCCGAGGTCTCCTGGTCGGGTACGGCCCGAAGTCGGTTCCCTTTTTTAAATAATTCCGGCGTGCAGAAAAAAAAGGAAAAGAGTACTAAACGGACTCCAAAAATTCCGAATAAAATTTCCCCATCCTTTAAAAATAAGCCGGACAAGGTGAAAATTTATTTGTGCCTATAATGCAATTTTGAAAAACGCATATTTTTCCTATGCAAATAAAATAGCAATAAAATCCGAATAAAATCAAATATTTGATTTTAATATTTTTCCTCCAATATTTTATTTATTTTGGAGAAGTCATATTATCTCCTCTCATATATTTTAATATGAAATATTTTCGGAGAGAAAAATAATTAAAACAAATGATCCTCGTTTCGATATTTGGTAAAATTCAAATATGAAAACGGTGAAATCCCCAACTCTCTCTGTGGGTCCTTGAGTTGCTTAGAATTTAGAGGATCGCAAATCGAAATGCAATAAAACATGATATGCATGAATGATCTATGTATAACATTCCAAATTGGAAATTTGGGATGTTACAAACCTACCCCCCTTAAGATGAATCTCGCCCTCGAGATTCGGGTTGGCTAGGAAATAGGTGTGGATGGTCTTTGCGAAGATCATCCTCTCGTTCCCAAGTGGCTTCATCCTCGGTATGGTGGCTCCACTGAACTTTACAAAACTTGATAACCTTGCTGCGAGTAACTCGGCTGGCAAACTCAAGAATCTTGACAGGTTTCTCCTCATATGTCAAATCATTGTCCAACTGAATCGCTTTCAGGGGCACTGTATCTCTCAGAGGTATACCGGCCATCTTTGCATGGCACTTCTTCAACTGGGAAACGTGAAACACATCATATACTCCTGACAGTCCTTCAGGTAACTCCAACTTGTAGGCAACTTCTCCCATGCGTTCCAAGACACGGTAAGGTCCTACAAACCTCGGGGCTAACTTTCCCTTAACCCCAAAACGCTTAACTCCTCGAAGAGGTGATACTCGCAGATACGCTCTGTCTCCGATTTGATAGACTACCTCCTTGCGTTTTGAATCTGCATAACTCTTTTGTCAGGACTGGGCTACCTTCAGTCTATCTTGAATTAGCTTAACCTTCTCTTCAGATTCCTTAATCAAATCCGGTCCAAACAACTGGCGGTCTCCAACTTCATCCCACATCAACGGTGTTCGGTATCTCCTTCCATACTGGGCTTCGAACGGTGCCATCTTCAAACTGGCCTGGTAGCTATTGTTGTATGAGAACTCCGCGTAGGGTAAATTGTCATCCCAACTAGATCCATAATCCAATGCACAAGCTCTCAACATGTCCTCCAGAATCTGATTGACTCTCTCGGTCTGTCCATCTGTCTGCGGGTGAGAAGTGTACTGAACTCTAGCCTGGTTCCCAAAGTCTGGTGTAACTGATGTCAAAACTTTGAATTAAACTGTGTTCCTCTATCCGATACGATGGTCCTCGGAACTCCGTGCAGACATACGATCCTGGTCATGTATATCTTGGCCAACTTTGCACTCGTATAAGTGGTTTTCACTGGGATAAAGTGGGCTACTTTGGTCAAGCGATCCACTACTACCCAGATAGAATCATATCCTGATCGGGTCCTGGGCAATTCGGTGATAAAATCCATGCCAAGTTTATCCCACTTCCATTCGGGTATCGGCATAGGTTGCAGTAATCCTGCTGGCTTCTGATGTTCTGCCTTTACTCTCTGACATACATCACATACGGCTACATACTCGGCAATATCCTTCTTCATTCCGGTCCACCAGAAATACTCCTTCAAATCCAAATACATCTTGGTGTTCCCGGGGTGTATCGAGTATGGCGAGTCGTGAGCCTCCTGAAGTATCAACTTCCTGATCTCCGCATTATTGGGCACATAAACGCGGTCCTCAAACCATAGGGTGTCGTGCTCATCCTCACAAAAACCTTTGTCCTTTCCTTTGCTCATTCTCTCTTTTATCTCGGCAATCTCTTTATCATCCTTCTGTGCTTCTCGAATCTTTCCCAACAATGTAGATTGAACTTCCATTCCTGCAACAAAACCTCTAGGGACTACCTCCAAACGTAGTTCCCTGAGATCCTCGGCTAACTCCTTTGGCATCCCTCCGCTTACGAGGTGTTTACATAACTCTTTCGGCTCAAAGCGTCTGCTACGACATTGGCCTTTCTTGGATGATAATGCAGCTTCATGTCATAATCCTTTATAAGCTCCAACCATCTCCTCTGCCTGAGGTTCAGCTCCTTCTGTGTGAAAATGTACTTCAAACTCTTATGATCCATGTACACATCACAACGGTTTCCAATAAGGTAATGTCTCCAAGTCTTGAGCGCATGCACTACGGCTGCTAACTCTAAATCATGGGTAGCATAATTCAACTCATGCGGTCGAAGCTATCGGGATGCATACGAAACAGCTCTTCCATCCTTCATAAGTACACCTCCAAGTCCTGAGCGTGAAGCATCGCAATATACTTGGAAGTCCTTGTGTATATCCGGCAGAATCAGCACTGGGGCTGTAGTCAAACGGTTCTTCAACTCCTGAAAACTTGCCTCACATTCTTCCGTCCATTTGAATTTGGTATCTTTCTTCAATAACTCCGTCATGGGTTTCGCAATCTTGGATAAATTCTCAATGAATCTCCGATAGTATTCCGCGAGTCCAAGGAAACTGCGGATCTCGCTAACTGAGGTGGGTGCCAACCACTCAGTGACTGTCTGAACCTTGGTGAGGTCTACTGCTATACTTCTCCTGATATAACATGTCCAAGGAATCCAACTTCCTTCAACCAGAACTCACATTTGCTGAACTTGGCATACAACTGATGTTCCCTGAGTTTCTCGAGAACTAAACGTAAATGCTCCTTGTGCTCCTCTTCATTCTTCGAATATACCATTATATCATCAATGAACACCAGAACGAACTTATCCAAAAATTCCATGAACACCTTATTCATCATACTCATGAAATAAGCAGGGGCGTTAGTCAGTCCAAATGACATGACCGTATACTCATATAACCCGCACCTTGTGGTGAATGCTGTTTTTGGTATATCCTTCTCTCGAATCTTCAGCTGGTGATATCCTGATCGCAGATCGATCTTGGAAAACACTTTAGCTCCTTGCAGCTGGTCAAACAAATCATTGATCATCGATAATGGGTATTTGTTCTTGATCGTCACCTCATTTAGTGCGCGATAATCAACAACCATCCTTAAGGATCCATCCTTCTTCTCAAACAAGAGCACTGGGGCTCCCCACGGTGATGAACTTCTTCGAATGTAACCTTTCTCCAATAACTCCTTAATCTGCTTCTTGATCTCTTCTAGGTCATTTGCGGGCATCCAGTAGGGTCTCTTTGATATTGGCCCGGTGCCTGGCAGCAGCTCTATTAAAAATTCAATATCTCGATCTGGTGGCATGCCTGGCAACTCCTCCAGAAATACATCTGGGTAATCCTTCACTACCGGCACTTCCTCCTAAACAACTCCCGTGAGAGAATTTACTTTGGTCCTCCTTGACGCATGCCTGGATACATACTTGATCCTTTTTCCCTCCGGGGTAGTGAGCAGAATTGACTTACTAGCACAATCAATGCTTCCTCCATACTTCGACATCCAATCCATGCCTAACATCACATCCAATCCTTGTGACTCCAAAATTATTAGGTCTGACGGAAAAACATGGCTACCAATGGTTAAGGGTATCCGGTCGCACCATCGGCTGGCCATATACTCTGCTCCAGGTGAACTTACTAACAGGGGTGTCCTGAGGGCTAGGGTTGGCAACTTAAACTTGTCCACAGATCCCCTTGATATGTATGAATGCGATGCACCAGTATCGAAAAGAACAAGAGCGGTAAAAGACTAAACCAAAAACTTACCGATAACTACATCAGGCTGCTCCTCAACCTCCTCCACGTTCACGTGGTTCACTTGTCCCCTATTGAAAGGGTTGGGCTTCTTCCCAGCGCTTCCATTTCCATTGCCGTTCTTTAATTCTGGACAATCGTTGGCGTAGTGCCCAGTTTTCCCGCACTTGAAACAAGTAATGTGACTTTGATCCTTCTTGGCGGGTGTGGATGGGTTAGAACGGTTCTGATTGCTGCATGCTCCATTCCCGTTTCCATTCTTGGGGCCATTATGGTTGTGAGAACTTCCTCCAGTGTGGTTGTGGCCTCCATGATTATGGACAAGTCCTCCCGAATTCGGGGCGAAACGAGGCTTCTGTTGGGATCCAGAATTGTACTTTCCTTGTCCATACTTCCTCTTGCGGCTCTCAATCTGTTGCTGCTTCCCTTCAATCATAAGAGCCTTGTCTACCAACTCCTGGTAATTGTTGAATTTTGCCACCATCAACTGCATGCTCATCTCATCATTCAGCCCTTCCATAAACTTCTCCTGCTTCGCGGCATCTGTGGCCACATCATGAGGGGCATAACAAGATAGCTTACTAAAGTCATCCACGTACTGAGCTACAGTACGGTTTCCCTGGCGTAAGTTGCGGAACTCACGCTTCTTCATGCTCATAGCTCCAGTTGAGACATGGGCTGTGCGGAATGCTTGCTGAAACTGGTCCCATGTAATGTTGGCTATGGGAAAAGTGGCTGTGTAATTCTCCCACCATGAGGCTGCTGGTCCATCCAACTGATGTGCGGCAAAACGCACCTTCTCTGCATCTGTGCAACCTGCGGTGGTCAAATCCCTTCCAATCCTGCATAGCCAGTCATCCGCAACTATCGGCTCGGTGCTACTGGAAAACACCGGCGGCTGTAACCTCAAAAAGCGGGCTAAGTTGTCAACCGGAGGCGGGTTGTTGTTGTTGTTGCCTTGGTTCTGGACTAATATCTGCATCAAGGCATTCTACTGCTGGATCAACTAGGTGATCTTCAGTGGGAAGACAAATCCGGTGTCACGTCTGGAGGCATCTGATGGGTTTAGAGGGGAGAGATTAGAATAGAAATGAGGTCTAGTGAGAAAACACTACCCATATGCACATGAGACAAACACAAGCATATCACACCAAATCAATCAAGCAAGGGCATACAGACGGTCTAGAACTATCGTCAAAAGTGCTCGGACTACTACTATATACATGGGGAAATACTACTAATCATATGGTGGTCTACTAGAAATTTTGATCGGTGGAAGACTCCATGATGTCTGCTCCAGCTTCGTCTTCAAAGTCATCATCACTGTCGTCGGGATCGGAGTCGATGTCGTCGATGATGATGTAGTTCTCCGGGCAAGTGGAATCGTCATCATCTCCTCCTGGCGCGGGATCTCCCATGAATACTCCGATCTTCCTCGTCGGGTCGTCATTATTCTCCACTAGTACGACGATTTCCTTCTCATAATCTTCGCGAGTAGCCTTGAGTTCTTCCTCCAGCTCCATGATCCTTGTCATCGCCTTCTTCAAATCTCTCATGCCTGCGCACATCTGGTTCTCCTAGCGTCGAATGTGCTGGTTTAACTCCTGGATGAAAGCTGCAATCGATCTATCCTTCCTGGTGCTGATCATCTCCCATTGCTCATCTCGGCGTCCGCATAACTGGTAGATAGTATCTTTGAGATCCTTGTGGTAAACTTCGCCGATGCGTCCCATGGCGATGTGGGCTGCCATGCTCTTGCCTAGACTCTAGGTTGGGGCATCAAAGGAAAACTCTATGGGCTCAGTGACTGGCGTGAAAGTCCTTCCTGGAATTTGAACTTGAATCATCCAGCCCTCCTCTTCTGGTAAGGTGGCATTGAAGGTCCCGGTGAAGCTTGGTATTCCTATGTTCCGGTATCTAGTAACTTCCTTCAAGTGTTGTCCAAAAGGTGTATCTTCATCCGGTTGAGCAAACTTGTTCCTTGAATCCGCCATCCTAAAGAGTAGAAAGTGGAGAGGAGTCAGAAATGATTAGAGAAAGTGACCTATGGCTTTTCTTAGTGGTCGTGTCCTATCATTCAGCACGTGCTCTGATACCATCTTGTAGCGACCCGACCTCAGATGGTCAAGTCTCTGTGCTTCAGTGTCATCCCTGGATCGGTAATGCTGACACACACAGTACTCGAAGGATTTATAGCAGAGTAGCAATCACACACTTATTACATCGAATGTCTCAAAAAAGAGAAGTTGTTACAATAAATATGGCTTAAGGCCATCTAATACGATAACAGCGGAAGGCTTGGAAGATAAAGTGAGTCCATCAACTCCAACGGCATAGCTGAGTGCATGACAAGGACCTATCGCACCTTTACTCGTCGTCTGAAAAGTCTGCAACATGATACGCTGCAGCCCGAAAATGGGTCAGCACATGGAATATGCTGGCAATGTAACACAGTAGAGCAATGAATAGATAAAAGCTATCACTACATGCATATATGGCTGGTGGATGCTCTATGGTTATATGTTTTTGAGAAAAGCCAATTTTTCCCTACAACAAAGGAATAGATTTTATTTAACTATCATGGTAGTTGAAACATCATTGAGAAGGTACCTCCGACTCAATCCCAATTAAAAGTAATTATCAACCCAACATATTAAAATAGAGTGATGAGATACATTTGATAATCCAAGTACTAGATACTCAAGATTGTCCATAACCGGGGACACGGCTAACCATGATTAGATTGTACACTCTGCAGAGGTTTGCGCACTTTTCCCCACATGACTCGATCTCCTTCATTGGATTTCTCGCACTACATGGTGTTTGAGAAATGGATGACCGAGACACAGTCTTTCAGAAGCATTAACTCTAACCCCGGGTAAACAGTACCAACCTACATCCCTCTACATCTGCTAGCCTACCACTGGAAGAGGTCATGCAACATACTCAACTATGCTAGAGCCCATAATAGCTTGTGGCTGCACACGGAAGTTTCTAGCATGAAATATCTCACGATCCCTTTGAGCCTGGGTGGCGGACCGTAGGATGATCACACGGATACCCCGGGATCACCTAGGACAACACTAGATTCCCCAGGTGCCCAAACAAGCAATCCACCCAGATGTGTATTGAAGTAGCCACCTTAAGTTGAACCATTAATTAACAATCTCACATCTGTCATGGATTCACTCACCAAACCACGTCTAGGAGCATAGCATGGTAATAAGCATAACGTAAAAGTAACTCCCAAGGGTTTGATAATAAAACAGGTAATAGGTGTTGGAAATATGCCCTAGAGGCAATAATAAATAGGTTATTATTATATTTCCTTGTTCATGATAATCGTTTATTATCCATGCTAGAACTGTATTGATAGGAAACTCCGATACATGTGTGGATACATAGACAACACCATGTCCCTAGTAAGCCTCTAGTTGACTAGCTCGTTGATCAATAGATGGTTACGGTTTCCTGACCATGGACATTGGATGTCGTTGATAACGGGATCACATCATTAGGAGAATGATGTGATGGACAAGACCCAATCCTAAGCCTAGCACAAGATCGTGTAGTTCGTTTGCTCAGAGCTTTTCTAATGTCAAGTATCATTTCCTTAGACCATGAGATTGTGCAACTCCCGGATACCGTAGGAATGCTTTGGGTGTACCAAACGTCACAACGTAACTGGGTGGCTATAAAGGTGCACTACAGGTATCTCCGAAAGTGTCTGTTGGGTTGGCACGAATCGAGACTGGGATTTGTCACTCCGTGTAAACGGAGAGGTATCTCTGGGCCCACTCGGTAGGACATCATCATTATGTGCACAATGTGACCAAGGAGTTGATCACGGGATGATGTGAGTTACGGAACGAGTAAAGAGACTTGCCGGTAACGAGATTGAACAAGGTATCGGGATACCGACGATCGAATCTCGGGCAAGTAACATACCGGTAGACAAAGGGAATTGTATACGGGATTGATTGAATCCCCGACATCGTGGTTCATCCGATGAGATCATCGTGGAACATGTGGGAGCCAACATGGGTATCCAGATCGCGCTGTTGGTTATTGACCAGAGAACGTCTCGGTCATGTCTGCATGGTTCCCGAACCCGTAGGGTCTACACACTTAAGGTTTGCCGACGCTAGGGTTATAGGGAAAGTATGTACGTGGTTACCGAATGTTGTTCGGAGTCCCGGATGAGATCCCGGACATCACGAGGAGTTCTGGAATGGTCCGGAGGTAAAGATTTATATATAGGAAGTATGGTTTTGGGCACCGGAAGTGTTCCGGGCATCACCGGTAGTGTACCGGGACCACCGGAGGGGTCCGGGGGTCCACCGGGAGGGGCCACGGGCCCCGGAGGCATACATGGGCCAAGTGTGAGAAGGGACCAGCCCCTAGGTGGGCTGGGGCGCCTCCCCACCAAGGCCCATGCGCCTAGAGAGAAGAGGGGGCAAACCCTAGGGAAGATGGGCCCTAAAGGCCCATGCCTGGTGCGCCTCCCTCTCCCCCCACTTGGCCGCCACCCCAGATGGGGATTGGGGCTGCCGCCACCCCTAGGGAGGGAACCCTAGGTGGGGGCGCAACCCTCCCTCTCCCCCTATATATAGTGGAGGCAAAGGGGCAGCCCTAGAGACGAAGTTCTTCTTCTCTTGGCGCAACCCTTCCTCTCTTCCATGTCCTCCTCCTCTCCCGCGGTGCTTGGCGAAGCCCTGCGGGATGGCCACGCTCCTCCACCACCACCACGCCGTCGTGCTGCTGCTGGACGGAGTCTTCCCCAACCTCTCCCTCTCTCCTTGCTGGATCAAGGCGTGGGGGACGTCACCGGGCTGCACGTGTGTTGAACGCGGAGGCACCGTTCTTCGGTGCTTAGATCGGAATCAACCGTGATCTGAATCGCTACGAGTACGACTCCTTCATCCGCGTTCTAGCAACGCTTCTGCATCGCGATCTACAAGGGTATGTAGATGCACTCCCCTTCCCCTCGTTGCTAGATTACTCCATAGATTGATCTTGGTGATGCGTAGAAAATTTTGAATTTCTGCTACGTTCCCCAACAGTGGTATCAGAGCTAGGTCTATGCGTAGTTTCTATGCACGAGTAGAACACAAAGCAGTTGTGGGCGTAGATGTTGCCAATTCTTCTTGCCGCTACTAGTCTTATCTTGTTTCGGCGGCATTGTGGGATGAAGCGGCCCGGACCGACCTTACACGTACGCTTACGTGAGACAGGTTCCACCGACTGACATGCACTAGTTGCATAAGGTGGCTAGCGGGTGTCTGTCTCTCCCACTTTAGTCGGAACGGATTCGATGAAAAGGGTCCTTATGAAGGGTAAATAGAAATTGGCATATCACGTTGTGGTTTTACGTAGGTAAGAAACGTTCTTGCTAGAAACCTATACAAGCCACGTAAAAACTTGCAACAACAATTAGAGGACGTCTAACTTGTTTTTGCAGCATGTGCTATGTGATGTGATATGGCCAGAAGATGTGATGAATGATATATGTGATGTATGAGATTGATCATATTCTTGTAATAGGAATCACGACTTGCATGTCGATGAGTATGACAACCGGCAGGAGCCATAGGAGTTGTCTTTATTTTTGTATGACCTGCGTGTCATTGAATAACGCCATGTAAATTACTTTACTTTATTGCTAAGCGCGTTAGCCATAGAAGTAGAAGTAATCGTTGGCGTGACAACTTCATGAAGACACAATGATGGAGATCATGATGATGGAGATCATGGTGTCATGCCGGTGACAAAGATGATCATGGTGCCCCAAAGATGGAGATCAAAGGAGCAAAATGATATCGGCCATATCATGTCACTATTTGATTGCATGTGATGTTTATCATGTTTACATCTTATTTGCTTAGAACGACGGTAGCATAAATAAGATGATCCCTCACTAAAAAATTTCAAGAGACGTGTTCCCCCTAACTGTGCACCGTTGCGAAGGTTCGTTGTTTCAAAGCACCACGTGATGATCGGGTGTGATAGATTCCAACGTTCGAATACAACGGGTGTTGACGAGCCTAGCATGTACAGACATGGCCTCGGAACACATGTGAAACACTTAGGTTGACTTGACGAGCCTAGCATGTACAGACATGGCCTCGGAACACAAGAGACCGAAAGGTCGAACATGAGTCATATAGTAGATACGATCAACATGGAGATGTTCACCCATGATGACTAGTCCGTCTCACGTGATGATCGGACACGGCCTAGTTTGACTCGGATCATGTATCACTTAGATGACTAGAGGGATGTCTATCTGAGTGGGAGTTCATTAATCAGATGAACTTAATTATCGTGAACATAGTCAAAAGGTCTTTGCAAATTATGTCATACGCTTTAGTTCTACTGTTTAAGATATGTTCCTAGAGAAAATTTAGTTGAAAGTTGGTAGTAGCAATTATGCGGACTGGGTCCGTAAACTGAGGATTGTCCTCATTGTTGCACAGAAGGCTTATGTCCTTAATGCACCGCTCGGTGTGCTGAACCTCAGCGTCGTCTGTAGATGTTGCAAAACATCTGACATACACGTTTTGATGACTACGTGATAGTTCAGTGAGTAATGCTAACGGTTTAGAATTGTGGCACCAAAGACGGTTTTTTGAAATGTCGCAGAACATATGAGATGTTCCGAAGACTGAAATTGGGATTTCGGACTAGTGCCCACGTCAAGAGGTATGAGACCTCTGACAAGTTTCTTAAGCCTGCAAACTAAGGGAGAAAAGCTCAATCGTTGAGCATGTGCTCAGATTGTCTGAGTACTACAATCACTTGAATCGAGTGGGAGTTAATCATCCAAATGAGATAGTGATGGTTCTCCATAATCACTGCCACCAAGCTATTAGAGCTTCGTGATGAACTATAAATATCAAGGATAGATGATGATCCTTGAGCAACTCGCGATGTTTGACACCGCGAAAGTAGAAATCAAGAAGGAGCATCAATTGTTGATGGTTAGTAAAACCACTAGTTTCTAGAAGGGCAAGGGCAAAAGGGATACTTCATGAAACAGCAAATCAGTTGCTGCTCTAGTGAAGAAACCCAAGGTTGAACCCAAACCCGAGACTAAGTGCTTCTGAAATGTGGGGAACGGTCACTGAAGCAGAACTACCCTAGATACTTGGTAGATGAGAAGGCAGGCAAGGTCGACAGAAGTATATTGGATATACATTATATGAATGTGTACTTTACTAGTACTCCTAGCAGCACCAGGGTATTAGATACCAGTTCAGTTGCTAAGTGTTAGTAACTCGAAATAAAAGCTACGGAATAAACGGAGACTAGCTAAAGGAGAGATGACGATATGTGTTGGAAGTGTTTCCAAGGTTGATGTGATCAAGCATCGCATGCTCCCTCTACCATCGAGATTGGTGTTTGCGTTGAGCATAAACATGATTGGATTATGTTTATCGCAATACGGTTATTCATTTAAGGAGAATAATGGTTACTCTGTTTATTTGAATAATACCTTCAATGGTCTTACACCTAAAATGAATCTCGATCGTAGTGATACACATGTTCATGCCAAAAGATATAAGATAGTAATGATAGTACCACATACTTGTGGCACTGCCACTTGAGTCATATTGGTATAAAACGCATGAAGAAGCTCCATGTAGATGGATCTTTGGACTCACTCGATTTTTGAAAAGATTGAGACATGCGAACCATGTCTATTGGTATATATGCATGAAGAAACTCCACGCAGATGGATCGTTTGGACTCAGTTGATTTTGAATCACTTGAGACATGCAAATCATACCACATGGGCAAGATGACTGAAAGGCCTCGTTTTCAGTAAGATGGAACAAGAGAGCAACTTGTTGGAAGTAATACATTTTGATGTATGCAGTCCAATGAGTGCTGAGGCATGCAGTGGATATCATTATGTTCTTACTTCACAGATGATTTGAGTAGATGCTGAGTGTATTTACTTGATGAAACACAAGTCTGAATTATTGAAAGGTTCAAGTAATTTCAGAGTGAAGTTGAAGATCGTCGTGACAAGAGGATAAAATGTCTGTGATATGATCATAGAGATGAGTATCTGAGTTACGAGTTTGGCATACAATTAAGACATTGTGGAAAGTGTTTCACAATTAATACCGCCTGGAACATCACAGTGTGATGGTGTGTCCGAACATCATAACTGCACCCTATTGGATATGGTGCACACCATGATGTCTCTTATCGAATTATCACTATCGTTTATGGGTTAGGTATTAGAGACAACCGCATTCACTTTAAAAGGGGCACCACGCAATTCCGTTGAGACGACACCGTTTAGAGAAACCTAAGTTGTCGTTTCATAAAAGTTTGGGGTTGCGATGCTTATGTGGAAAAGTTTCAGGCTGATAAGCTCGAACCCAAAGCGGATAAATGCATCTTCATAGAAAACCCAAAACAGTTGTGTATACCTCCTATTTCAGATCTGGAAGCAAAAGTAATTGCTTCTAGAAACGAGTCCTTTCTCGAGGAAAAGTTTCTCTCGAAAGAATTGAGTGGGAGGATGGTGGAGACTTGATAAGGTTATTGAACCGTCACTTCAACTAGTGTGTAGCAGGGCACAGGAAGTAGTTCCTGTGGCACCTACACCAATTGAAGTGGAAGCTTATGATAGTGATCATGAAACTTCGGATCAAGTCACTACCAAACCTCGTAGGACGACGAGGATGCGTACTACTTCAGAGTAATGCGTAATCCTGTCTTGGAAGTCATGTTGTTGGACAACGGTGAACCTATGAGCTATGGACAAGCGATGGTGGGCCCATATTCCGACAAATGGTTAGAAGCCATGAAATCCGAGATAAATGGATCTTTAAGAAGAAGACAGACATGAACGGTAATGTTACCGTCTATGAAGCTCGACTTGTGGCTAAGAGTATTTCCACAAGTTCAAGGAGTTGACTACGTTGAGATTGTCTCATCCGTAGCGATGCTTAAGTCCGTCGGAATCTTGTTAGCATTAGCTGCATTTATGAAATCTGGCAGATGGATGTCAAAACATGTTTCCTTACCAGTTTTTGTAAGGAAAGGTTGTATGTGATACAATCAGAAAGGTTTTGTCGATCCTAAGGATGCTAAAAGGTATGCTAGCTCCAGCGATCCTTCCATGGACTAGAGCAAGCATCTCGGAGTCAGAATATACACTTTGATGGAGTGATCAAAGTTTTTGGGTCTATACAAAGTTTGTTAGAAACTTGGATTTACAATAAAGTGAGTGGGAGCGCTGCAACATTTCTGATAAGTATATGTGAATGACATATTTTTGATCCGAAATGATGTAAAATTTCTGGAAAGCATAAAGGGTTGTTTGAAAGGAGTTTTTCAAAGGAAGACCTGGATAAAGCTGCTTACATATTGGGCATCAAGATCTATAGAGATAGATCAAGACGCCCGATGATACTTTCAAAGAACGCACACTTTGACGTGTTTTTGAAAGAGTTCAAAATAGATCAGCAAAGAAGGAGTTCTTGGCTGTGTTACAAGGTGTGAGTATTGAGTAAGACTCAAGACCTGACCACAGCAGAAGAGAGAGAAAGGACGAAGGTCGTCCCCTATGCTTTAGACGTAGGCTCTACAGTATGCTATGCTGTGTACCGCACATGAAGTGTGCCTTGCCATGAGTTGGACAAGGGGTACAATAGTGATCCGGGAATGGATCACATGACAGCGGTCGAACTTATCCTTAGTATCTAGTGGACTAAGGATTTTCTCAATTATGGAGGTGAAAAGGAGTTCGTCGTAAAGGGTTACGTCGATGCGAACTTTGACACTAATCCGGATGACTCTGAGTAGTAAACCGGATTCATATAGTAGAGCAATTATTTGAAATGGCTCCAAGTAGTGCGTGGTAGCATCCACAAGATGACATAGATATTCGTAAAGCACACACGGATCTGAAAGGTTCAGACCCATTGACTAATAACCTCTCTCACAAGCATAACATGATCAAACCAGAACTCATTGAGTGTTAATCACATAGCGATGTGAACTAGATTGTTGACTCTAGTAAACTGTTTGGATGTTGGTCACATGGTGATGTGACCTGTGAGTGTTAATCACATGGTGATGTGAACTAGATTATTGACTCTAGTGCAAGTGGGAGAATGTTGGAAATATGCCCTAGAGGCAATAATAAATAGGTTATTATTATATTTCCTTGTTCATGATAATCGTTTATTATCCATGCTAGAATTGTATTGATAGGAAACTCCGATACATGTGTGGATACATAGACAACACCATGTCCCTAGTAAGCCTCTAGTTGACTAGCTCGTTGATCAATAGATGGTTACGGTTTCCTGACCATGGACATTGGATGTCGTTGATAACGGGATCACATCATTAGGAGAATGATGTGATGGACAAGACCCAATCCTAAGCCTAGCACAAGATCGTGTAGTTCGTTTGCTCAGAGCTTTTCTAATGTCAAGTATCATTTCCTTATACCATGAGATTGTGCAACTCCCGGATACCGTAGGAATGCTTTGGGTGTACCAAACGTCACAACGTAACTGGGTGGCTATAAAGGTGCACTACAGGTATCTCCGAAAGTGTCTGTTGGGTTGGCACGAATCGAGACTGGGATTTGTCACTCCGTGTAAACGGAGAGGTATCTCTGGGCCCACTCGGTAGGACATCATCATTATGTGCACAATGTGACCAAGGAGTTGATCACGGGATGATGTGAGTTACGGAACGAGTAAAGAGACTTGCCGGTAACGAGATTGAACAAGGTATCGGGATACCGACGATCGAATCTCGGGCAAGTAACATACCGGTAGGCAAAGGGAATTGTATACGAGATTGATTGAATCCCCGACATCGTGGTTCATCTGATGAGATCATCGTGGAACATGTGGGAGCCAACATGGGTATCCAGATCCCGCTGTTGGTTATTGACCGGAGAACGTCTCGGTCATGTCTGCATGGTTCCCGAACCCGTAGGGTCTACACACTTAAGGTTCGATGACGCTAGGGTTATAGGGAAAGTATGTACGTGGTTACCGAATGTTGTTCGGAGTCCCGGATGAGATCCCGGACGTCACGAGGAGTTCCGGAATGGTCCGGAGGTAAAGATTTATATATAGGAAGTATGGTTTTGGCCACCGGAAGTGTTCCGGGCATCACCGGTAGTGTACCGGGACCACCGGAGGGGTCCGGGGGTCCACCAGGAGGGGCCACGGGCCCCGGAGGCATACATGGGCCAAGTGTGAGAAGGGACCAGCCCCTAGGTGGGCTGGGGCGCCTCCCCACCAAGGCCCATGCGCCTAGAGAGAAGAGGGGGCAAACCCTAGGGCAGATGGGCCCTAAAGGCCCATGCCTGGTGCGCCTCCCTCTCCCCCCACTTGGCCGCCACCCCAGATGGGGATTGGGGCTGCCGCCACCCCTAGGGAGGGAACCCTAGGTGGGGGCGCAGCCCTCCCTCTCCCCCTATATATAGTGGAGGCAAAGGGGCAGCCCTAGAGACGAAGTTCTTCTTCTCTTGGCGCAACCCTTCCTCTCTTCCATGTCCCGCGGTGCTTGGCGAAGCCCTGCGGGATTGCCACGCTCCTCCACCATCACCACGCCGTCGTGCTGCTGCTGGACGGAGTCTTCCCCAACCTCTCCCTCTCTCCTTGCTGGATCAAGGCGTGGGAGACGTCACCGGGCTGCACGTGTGTTGAACGCGGAGGCACCGTTCTTCGGTGCTTAGATCGGAATCAACCGCGATCTGAATCGCTACGAGTACGACTCCTTCATCCGCGTTCTAGCAATGCTTCCACATCGCGATCTACAAGGGTATGTAGATGCACTCCCCTTCCCCTCGTTGCTAGATTACTCCATAGATTGATCTTGGTGATGCGTAGAAAATTTTGAATTTCTGCTACGTTCCCCAACAATAGGTTCTACCTCATCAACTACTTCCCAACACCCATAAGTAAATCACATCCTAATCATGGAGTGTTTGAGGATTGGAACTAATGCATAAAAATTGGGTATGAAAGGAGTATGATCAATGTGTTACTTGCCTTGCTGACGATCCGCAAAACCTAGTGACTCGTAGTAGCACGCTTCGCACTCCGGGAATTCTATCGCAAACAAACAATAACATACATAAGCAATCAAGCAAAGATGCACGGGTAAAACTCAAATAACAAGATCTAGCCAGAAAGTTCAACTTAAGAACTCCGGTTTGCAAAAAGAATCAAATCAAATGGAGCAACGAACCACAAACTGCGAAAGAAACAAGATCCGTTTACTAATCTGGACTAAGGTCAAATTTTACAGTACCAAAATCTTGTTCAAGTTGGTTAAGAGGAAAGAGGGCTTCGAGACGAAGATCTAGTCGCTTGAATCGCCTGATTTTGATAAACGAGCGAGAAGATACGCTAAAACAAAAATCGGATCACAAATCGCGATCGAAAATAATCGCGAAAAATCCGAGAAAAAGAAAACTGACGAACAGGCTAACGAACGAACGTTCGCTGTCTTTGACTAACGAGTGAACGGCGTTCGTTTAAACGAACGAATGAACGAACGCCCGCAAAATAAATAAACCGTCTGAAAAGCCGATCTATCGAAAATAAACCGAAGAAAAAAAATAAAAAAACCAGGGTTATCCGTAGAAAAACCGACCGGTCAACGGCGAGGTCCGGCGCGGCGGCGGCGGCTCCGGCGACGGCGGGTGGTGGCAGGCGGCGGTGGCGGCTAGGGTGGGCTGCGGGGTGGGGCGGCTGGGGCGGCTTATAAAGGGCCGGCCCGAGGTCTCCTGGCCGGGTACGGCCGGAAGTCGGTTCCCTCTTTTTTTTTTTAAATAATTCCGGCGTGCAGAAAAAGAAAGAAAAGGAGTAATAAACGGACTCCAAAAATTCCAAAATAAATTTTCTCCGTCCTCTGAAAATAAGCCAGACAAGGTGAACATTTATTTGGGCCTATAATGCAATTTTGAAAAACGCATATTTTTCCTATGCAAATAAAATAGCAATAAAATCCGAATAAAATCAAATATTACATTTTAATATTTTTCCTCCAATATTTCATTTATTTTGGAGAAGTCATATTATCTCCTCTCATATATTTTAATATGAAATATTTTCGGAGAGAAAAATAATTAAAACAAATGATCCTCGTTTCGATATTTGGTAAAATTCAAATATGAAAACGGTGAAATCCCCAACTCTCTCCGTGGGTCCTTGAGTTGCTTAGAATTTCGAGGATCGCAAATCGAAATGCAATAAAACATGATATGCATGAATGATCTATGTATAACATTCCAAATTGGAAATTTGGGATGTTACATTCATCCAGACTCCTTCATTTGCTGCTTCCGAAGCAGCTATGTACTCCGCTTCACACGTAGATCCCGCCACAACGCTCTGTTTAGAACCGCACCAACTGACAGCTCCACCATTCAATATAAATACGTATCCGGTTTGTGACTTGGAGTCATCCGGATCAGTGTCAAAGCTTGCATCGACGTAACCATTTACGATGAGCTCTTTGTCACCTCCATAAACGAGAAACATATCCTTAGTCCTTTTCAGGTATTTCAGGATGTTCTTGACCGTTGTCCAGTGATCCAC
Organism: Triticum aestivum; assembly: GCF_018294505.1. Classification (NCBI taxonomy): domain Eukaryota; kingdom Viridiplantae; phylum Streptophyta; class Magnoliopsida; order Poales; family Poaceae; genus Triticum; species Triticum aestivum. The sequence goes on from NC_057814.1 coordinate 28,981,086, forward strand.
TCCTGGATTACTTTGGTACCTCCCTGCTAAGCTAATAGCAAGGCACACATCAAGTCTAGCACACAACATTGCATATACATGATAGAACCTATGACTGAAGCATAGGGAATGCTTTCATTTTCTCTCTATCTTCTGCAGTGGTCGGGCATTGAGTCTGACTCAACTTCACACGTTGTTACACAGGCAAGAACCCTTTCTTTGCTTGATCCATTTTGAACTTCTTCAAAACTTTATCAAGGTATGTGCTTTGTGAAAGTCCAATTAAGCGTCTTGATCTATCTCTATAGATTTTGATGCCCAATATATAAGCAGCTTCAACGAGGTCTTTCATTGAATTTTTTTATTCAAGTATCCTTTTATGCTATCCAGAAATTCTATATCATTTCCAATCAACAATATGTCATCCACATATAATATTAGAAATGCCACAGAGCTCCCACTCACTTTTTTGTAAATACAGGCTTCTCCAAAAGTCTGTATAAAACCATATGTTTTGATCACACTATCAAAACGTTTTATTCCAACTCCGAGATGCTTGCACCAGTCCATAAATGGATCGCTGGAGTTTGCACACTTTGTTAGCATCCTTTGGATCGACAAAACCTTCTGGTTGCATCATATACAACTCTTCTTCCAGAAATCCATTCAGGAATGCAGTTTTGACATCCATTTGCCAAATTTCATAATCATGAAACGCGACAATTGCTAACATGATTCGGACGGACTTAAGCATCGGTATGGGTGAGAAGGTTTCATCATAGTCAACTCCTTGAACTCGTCGAAAACCTTTCGCAACAAGTCGAGCTTTGTAGTCAGTAACATTACCGTCAGCATCAGTCTTCTTCCTGAAGATCCATTTATTCTCTATGGCTTGCCGATCATCGGGAAAGTCAACTAAAGTTGACACTTTGTTCTCATACATGGATCCCATCTCAGATTTCATGGCCTCAAGCCATTTCGCGGAATCTGGGCTCATCATCGCTTCCTCATAGTTCGTAGGTTCGTCATGGTCAAGTAACATGACCTCCAGAACAGGATTATCATACCACACTAGTGCGGATCTTATTCTGGTTGACCTACGAGGTTCGGTAGTAAATTGGTCAGAAGTTTCATGATCATCATCATTAGCTTCCTCACTAATTGGTGTAGGAATCACTGGAACTGATTTCTGTGATGAACTACTTTCCGATAAGGGAGCAGGTAAAGTTACCTCATCAAGTTCTACTTTCCTCCCACTCACTTATTTCGAGAGAAACTCCTTCTCTAGAAAGGATCCATTCTTAGCAACGAAAATCTTGCCTTCGGATCTATGATAGAAGGTGTACCCAACATTTTCCTTTGGGTATCCTATGAAGACAGATTTCTCCGATTTGGGTTCGAGCTTATCAGGTTGAAGCTTTTTCACATAAGCATCGCAGCCCCAAACTTTAAGAAACGACAACTTGGGTTTCTTGCCAAACCACAGTTCATATGGTGTCGTCTCAACGGATTTAGATGGTGCCCTATTTAACATGAATGCAGCCATCTCTAAAGCATAACCCCAAAACGATAGCGGTAAATCAGTAAGAGACATCATAGATCGCACCATATCTAATAAAGTGCGGTTAAGACGTTCGGACACACCATTACGTTGTGGTGTTCTGGGTGGCGTGAGTTATGAAACTATTCCGCCTTGTTTCAAATGAAGACCAAACTCGTAACTCAAATATTCACCTCCACGATTAGATCGTAGAGACTTTATTTTCTTGTTATAATGATTTTCCACTTCACTCTGAAATTCTTTGAACTTCTCAAATGTTTCAGACTTATGTTTCATCAAGTAGATATACCCATATCTGCTCAAATCATCTGTGAAGGTCAGAAAATAACGATACCCGCCGCGAGCGTCAACACTCATCGGACCGCATACATCAGTATGTATTATTTCCAATAAGTCTGTTGCTCGCTCCATTGTTCCGGAGAACGGAGTCTTAGTCATCTTGCCCATGAGGCATGGTTCGCAAGCATCAAGTGATTCATAATCAAGTGATTCCAAAAGCCCATCAGCATGGAGTTTCTTCATGCGCTTTATACCAATATGACCTAAACGGCAGTGCCACAAATAAGTTGCACTATCATTATTAAACTTATATCTTTTCGTTTCAATACTATGAATATGTCTATCACTACCATCAAGATTTAGTAAAAATAGACCACTCATAAGGGTGCATGACCATAAAAGATATTACTCATATAAATAGAACAACCATTATTCTCTGATTTAAATGAATAACCGTCTCGCATCAAACAACATCCAGATATAATGTTCATGCTTAACGCTACTACCAAATAACAATTATTCAGGTCTAAAACTAATCCCGAAGGTAGATGTAGTGGTAGCGTGCCGACGGCGATCACATCGACTTTGGAACCATTTCCCACGCGCATCGTCACCTCGTCCTTAGCCAATCTTCGCTTAATCCGTAGCCCCTGTTTCGAGTTGCAAATATGAGCAATAGAACCAGTATCAAATACCCAGGTGCTACTACGAGCATTAGTAAGGTACACATCAATAACATGTATATCAAATATACCTTTCACTTTGCCATCCTTCTTATCCGCCAAATACTTGGGGTAGTACTGCTTCCAGTGACCAGTCCCTTTGCAGTAGAAGCACTCAGTCTCAGGCTTAGGTCCAGACTTGGGCTTCTTCACTAGAGCAGCAACTTGCTTGCCGTTCTTCTTGAAGTTCCCCTTCTTCCCTTTGCCCTTCTTCTTGAAACTAGTGGTCTTGTTGACCATCAACACTTGATGCTCCTTCTTGATTTCTACCCCCGCAGCCTTTAGCATCGCATAAAGCTCGGGAATTGTCTTATCCATCCCTTGCATATTATAGTTCATCACGAAGCTTTTGTAGCTTGTCGGCAGTGATTGAAGAACTCTGTCAATGACACTATCAACCGGAAGATTAACTCCCAGCTGAGTCAAGTGATTGTGGTACTCAGACATTCTGAGTATATGCTCACTGACAGAACTATTCTCCTCCGTTTTGCAGCTGTAGAACTTATTGGAGACTTCATATCTCTCAATCCGGGCATTTGCTTGAAATATTATCTTCAACTCCTGGAACATCTCATATGCTTCATGACGTTCAAAACGTCGTTGAAGTCCCGGTTCTAAGCCGTAAAGCATGGCACACTGAACTATCAAGTAGTCATCAGCTTTGCTCTGCCAGGCGTTCATAACGTCCGGCGTTGCTCCTGCAGCGGGTCTTGCACCTAGCGGTGCTTCCAGGACGTAATTCTTCTGTGCAACAATGAGGATAATCCTCAAGTTACGGACCCAGTCCGTGTAGTTGCTACCATCATCTTTGAACTTAGCTTTCTCTAGGAACGCATTAAAATTCAATGGAACAGTAGCACGGGCCATTTATCTACAACAACATAGACATGCAAAATACTAACAGGTACTAAGTTCATGATAAATTAAAGTTCAGTTAATCATATTACCAAAGAACTCCCACTTAGATAGACATCCCTCTAATCATCTAAGTGATCACGTGATCCATATAACCTAAACCATGTCCGATCATCACGTGAGATGGAGTGGTTTTCAATGGTGAACATCACTATGTTGATCATATCTACTATATGATTCACGCTCGACCTTTCGGTCTCAGTGCTCCGAGGCCATATCTGCATATGCTAGGCTCGTCAAGTTATCCCGATTATTCTGCGTGTGCAAAACTGGCTTGCACCCGTTGTATGTGAACGTAGAGCTTATCACACCCGATCATCACGTGGTGTCTCGGCACGACGAACTGTCGCAACGGTGCATACTCAGGGAGAACACTTGTACCTTGAAATTTAGTGAGAGATCATCTTATAATGCTACCGCCGTACTAAGAAAAATAAGATGCATAAAGGATAAACATCACATGCAATCAATATAAGTGATATGATATGACCATCATCATCTTATGCCTTTGATCTCCATCTCCAAAGCACCATCATGATCGCCATCGTCACCGGCTTGACACCTTGATCTCCATCGTAGCATCGTTGTCGTCTTGCCAACTATTGCTTCTACGATTATCGCTAACGCTTAGTGATAAAGTAAAGCAATTACATGGCGATTGCATTTCATACAATAAAGCGACAACCATATGGCTCCTGCCAGTTGCCGATAACTGTTACAAAACATGATCATCTCATGCAACAAATTATATATCATCACGTCTTGACCATATCACATCACAACAAGCCCTGCAAAAACAAGTTAGACGTCCTCTACTTTGTTGTTGCAAGTTTTACGTGGCTGCTACGGGCTTAGCAAGAACCGTTCTTACCTACGCATCAAAACCACAACGATTTTTCGTCAAGTGTGTTGTTTTAACCTTCAACAAGGACCGGGCGTAGTCACACTCGATTCAACTAAAGTTGGAGAAACAGACACCCACTAGCCACCTGTCTGCGAAGGACGGCGGTAGAACCAGTCTCATGAACGCGGTCATGTAATGTCGGTCTGGGCTGCTTCATCCAACAATACTGCCGAATCAAAGTATGACATGCTGGTAAGCAGTATGACTATTATCGCCCACAAATCTTTGTGATCTACTCGTGCATATAACATCTATGGATAGACCTGGCTCAGATGCCACTGTTGGGGAACGTAGTATTTCAAAAAAATTCCTACGACCACGCAAGAATCTATCTAGGAGAATCATAGCAACGAGCGGGGAGAGTGTGTCCACGTACCCTCGTAGACCGAAAGCGAAAGCGTTTAGTAACGCGGTTGATGTAGTCGAACGTATTCGCGATCCAACCGATCAAGTACCAAACGCACGGCACCTCCGCGATCTGCACACATTCAGCTCGGTGATGTCCCTCGAACTCTAGATCCAGCTGAGGTCGAGGGAGAGTTTCGTCAGCACGGCAGTGTGGTGACGGTGATGACGAAGTTACCGACGCAGGGCTTTGCCTAAGCACTACGACAATATGACCGAGGTGGAAAACTGTGGAGGGGGGCACTGATAATCCCCAAGTGCAAGGAATCATGGTAGCAATTTCCAAAGGTGGAAGTGATAAGTATGGAGTGTCGAACCCACAAGGAGCTAAAGGTAAGATCAATATTCTCTCAAGCCCTATCTGCCACTGATACGACTCTACGTGCACCGAACGTTTGCTTCCAACTAGAAACGAGAAATAAAACTACGTTGTGGGTATGAAGAGGATAACTTTGCATGATATCGGAGAGCTAAAATATAAAAGTAGGTGCTGTTATGATAAAGTTAGAATATATTACTAAATATTATAAATAGCGAGTGTGGAATAATGGTGGATCGGTGTGCGGAATTGTCCTAGGCAATCATTAACAAGACCAATAGTCGTCATTGCAATTTCATATGAGGGAGAGGCATAGGCTAACATACTTTCTCTACTTGGATCATATGCACTTATGATTGGAACTCTAGCAAGCATCCGCAACTACTAAAGATCATTAAGGTAAAACCCAACCATAGCATTAAAGCATCAAGTCCTCTTTATTCCCATACGCAACAATCCCTCTTACTCGGGTTTGTGTTTCAGTCACTCACCAACCCACTATAAGCGAATCATGAACGTATTGCAACACCCTACAGCGGGAATCCCTCACGCTTGCGCGACACGGAGGGCACCATAGGACAGCACCAAAATAAAACATACAACTCGTACCAATCTAGATCATCAATCAACCCAAGGACAAAAGATATCTACTCAAAACATCATAGGATGGCAACACATCATTGGATCATAATATGTGGCATAAAGCACCATGTTCAAGTAGGGATTACAGCGGGGTGCGGGAGAGTGAACCGCGTAAAAGAGATGAGGATGGTGATCTTGATGAAGACGATCACTGTGGCGATGATTCCCCTCCCGATGGCACTCCGGCACCACTGGAAGAGAGGAGGAGAGGTTCTCCCCCTTGTGCTTCCTCCTCCATGGCCTCCCCCCTAGATGGGGAAAGTTTCTCCCTCTGGTCCTTGGCCTCCATGGCAATGATGGCCTCTCCGGGATACTCCTCCATGGCCACCGGTGATGATGGCCCCCTCCGGCAGGGTGCCGGAGAGGGCCTAGATTGATTTCTCTTGGCTACAGAGGCTTGCGGCGGCGGAACTTCCGATCTAGGTTTCTTTCTGGAAGTTTGGGTATATATAGAAGAGCTTTGCGTTGATTTCACGTCAGGGGGGTTTCCGGGCTGTGCACGAGGTACGGGGGCGCGCCCCCACCCTCGCGGGCAGCCCGGGACTCTTCTGGCCTGCTTCGGGTACTCCGTGGGCTTCTTCTGGTCCAAAAATGATCTCCGTCAAGTGGCACATCAATTGGACTCCGTTTGGTTTTCCTTTTCTGCGATACTCTAAAACAAGGAGAAAACAGAAACTGGCACTGGGCTCTAGGTTAATAGGTTAGTCCCAAAAATCATGTAAAAGTGTATCATAAAGCCCATTAAACATCCAAGATAGATAATATAACAACATGAATACTTCATAAATTATAGATACGTTGAAGACGTATCAGCATCCCCAAGCTTAATTCCTGCTCGTCCTCGAGTAGGTAAATGATAAAAGAAATAATTTATGAAGTGTGAATGCTAGCAAGTGCTTAAGTTTGATCAATGATAATTCTAATCACTTTTTCTAGCATCATTATATGTCATAACAATAGCTCATCTCATAAAACTTTTCATGATCAAGTAACAAGCAAATCACATGTTTAAAGTATAGATCATAAACTTTCTTGAAAACTAGCAAACAATATTCTCAGTCATCAAACAATTGCAATTCATCTTATTTTCAGGAAGAGTCTATGTGAGAGTTTTGATTTAGCAAACTCCACATACTCAACTATCATTTAGTCTTTCACAATTGCTAACACTCACGCGATATTTATGGGTTCAAAGTTTTAACCAGACACAGAGAGAGATAGGGGCTTATAGATTCGCCTCCCAACCTTTTACCCCAAGGGTAATGTCAACAATAATAGTTCATGATGCCTTACATCCAATTGGATATATATATCAGAATCTTTCCAACACAAGGTGCTTGCCAAAGGATAAAATGTAAAAAGGAAAGGTGAAAATCACCATGACTCTTGCATAAGGTTAAGAGATAAAAGTAAAAGATAGGCCCTTCGTAGAGGGAAGCAGAGGTTGCCATGCGCTTTCAGGGTTGGATGCACAAAATCTTAATGCGAAAGAACATCACTTTATATTGCCACTTGTGATATGGACCTTTATTATGCAGTCCGTCGCTTTTATTTCTTCCACATCACAAGATCGTATAAAGCTTATTTCCTCCACACTAGTCAATCATACATATTTAGAGGGCAATTTTTATTGCTTGCACCGATGACAACTTACTTGAAGGATCTTACTCAATCCATAGGTAGGTATGGTGGACTCTCATGGCAAAACTTGGTTTAAGGATATTTGGAAGCACAAGTTGTATCTCTACTTAGTGCAAAGAATTTGGCTAGCATGAGGGGGAAAGGCAAGCTCAACGTGTTGGGCGATCCATGACAATATACTTTATTTCAGATATAAGAAAACATAACCCATTACGTTGTCTTCCTTGTCCAACATCAACCTTTTAGCATGTCATATTTTAATGAGTGCTCACAACTACAAAAGATGTCCAAGATAGTATATTTATATGTGAAATCCCTCTTCCTTCAATATTCTTTCATGAATTGTTCAAGTGACCAATTCTACGTTTGCTAACTTTCAATAAGTTTACTACCTATACTTATTATGTGTGAAGTCATTACTCCCCATGTTATAAGCATACGAAACATATATAAATTCAGATTGATGACATTCAATTTATTCAACCATTTACTCATAGGATATACAAGAAGCACATGAGCAAATGACAAACTGCTATAAAAGATATGAGTGAAGAACACTGAGTAATCAAATAATTAACTAGCCATGGGAGGATTCTTTTTCATTCAATATTTCAGATCCAATGATTTTATTCAAACAGCAAGTAAAATTGAAAATACGCTCCAAGCAAAACACATATCATGTGACGAATAAAAATATAGCTCCGAGTAAGGTATACCGATAGTTTTGAAGACGAAAGAGGGGATGCCTTCCGGGACATCCCCAAGCTTAGGTACTTGAGTCTTCCTTGAATATTACCTTGGGGTGCCTTAGGCATCCCCAAGCTTAGGGTCCTTCCACTCCTTATTCTCCTCATATTGATATCTCACCCAAAGCTTGAAAACTTCAATCACACAAAACTTAACCAAACTTCGTGAGATAGGTTAGTATGATAAAGAGTAAACCATTCACTTTGGTACTGTCTAAGACAAGTTTCATAATTGTTCCCACACAATGTCTACTGTACCATATCATTTCTACAATTTATATTGAGAAATATAAGTCATAGAAATTAGAAAACAAGCAAACTATGCAATGAAAACAGAATCTGTCAGAAACAGAACAGTCTGTAATGATCTGAACATAAACCATACTTCTGCTACTCCAAAAATTATGAAATAAATTGGTGGACGTGAGGAATTTGTCTATTAATCTTATGCAAAAAGGATCAACTAAAAATCACTCTTCTGTAAAAAATGACAGCTAATCTCGTGAGCGCAAAGTTTCTGTTTTTTACAGCAAGATCACATTGACTTTCTCCTATGTCTTCCCAAAGGTCTTACTTGGCACTTTATTGAAACAGAAGCTATAAAACATGATTACTACAGTAGCTTAATCATGTAAACACACAAAAACAGTAAGGGTAAATATTGGGTTGTCTCCCAACAAGCGCTTTTCTTTAATGCCTTTTAGCTAGGCATGATGATTTCAATGATGCTCACATAATAGACAAGAGTTGAAACACAAAGAGAGCATCTTGAAAGATATGACTAGCACATTTAAATCTAACCCACTTCCTATGCCTAGGGATTTTATGAGCACACAATTTATAAGAACAACAATCAACTAGCATAGGAAGGCAAAACAAGTATAACTTCAAAACTTTAAGCACATAGAGAGGAAACTTGATATTATTGCAACTCCTACAAGCATGTATTCCTCCCTCATAATAATTTTCAGTAGCATCATGGATAGCAACTTTGTTCTCATACTCAATTGGAACCTCTTCCGAAATAGTGGAATCATTACTAGCTAAAGTTGACACTCTTCCAAATCCCCTTTCATAAATATCACACTAAGATTCAACACCCTCCAAAAAAGTGGGATCACTAATTCCTAAAGTTGATACTCTTCCAAACCACTTTAAATGATAGTATTATTCATACTCCAAAAGATATAAGTGAAGTTCATGGAGCATTCTACAATTAACATAGACTAACCAATATCCAAGCTCAAAATATATAAGTGAAGCACACGAAGAATTCTATAAACCATACTCAAAAGATTTAAGTGAAGCACAAAGAGTAATTCTATAAGATCGTACTTAAAAGATATAAGTGAAGCACATGAAGTATTCTATAAATTGATGAAGGGACATCTCATACAAGCATGGTTCCTAAAGGAAAAACAAAAACACAAAGGACACAAATCATGTGAACAAAGCAAAAACCGAGGTATACTGTTGGGGATATTACCACTGGGCGTAAACCGGCCAGGAGGGGCCGGGTTAACTTCATAAGTAGTTCATCTGTATCTGAAGCCCATGAATACAGACGGTGACGCTTCATGAAGGCCCAGGGCCCAAAGCCGGTTTAAGGCCTGTAGACACAAACCGACATTGAGATGTAAACTTGTGTTGTAAGATAGAAGTAGCAGAGACCGAGACGGACACGATTATGAGCTGGCCTCCGAGTCTGTAAACCGACGGGCGTCAACCCATGTATATAAGGGGACGACCCGGCGGCGGTTCAGGGACAACAGACAACAACTCGAGACTCAGGCAAAGCGTATTCGCTCCCTGGTCATCGAAACCCCATCAATTCCATCACAACTAGACGTAGGCTTTTACCTTTATCGTAAGGGGCCGAACTAGTATAAAACTCTCTTGCGTCCCTTGTCCACTTTAACCCCTTTAAGCTAACCCGTAGCGATGGCTCCACGACTAAGTCCTTTCTCTAGGACATCTGCCGTGACAAAACCACGATAGTTGGCGCCCACCGTGGGGCTATCGCACGATGGTTTCAAGATCTTGGAGGGCAACTTCGAAGGACTCAAGGGTTACGCTGTGGGCCGGATGACCAAGAGTCGTCGCGGCAAGCTCTACATCGACGATGCAGGCTGGGGCCCCGAGGTCGGCTCAATCGAGTACGGGTACCGGGTCCCCTTTGGTGGCATACACGTTTTCATTGGCAAGATCGGCGAACCGGGCCCTGAGCCGGACATCTGCACCGACCTCATCGAAACGGCTCAGCGTGCGAGATCTGCCCGGGTCAAGCCTGTCATGAAGCGTGCCTTCGTGGGAGTTATCCATGGAGGTGAATCTGAGGATAGATCAGAATCTGGTGGTGAGACCGTCGTTTATTCCGGCGACGAGTCATCGACCGGAGAGACCGAGTCGTTATATCAGTTACAAGATGGCTGGATTGGGGGCTGTTCCGATGGCGACAGTATTCCGGACCCCTTTGATCTGCCAAACCGGATGGCGATCTTCATGGCCGGCACGCAACCAACGCTCCACTCTTCGACCGCAGCGGCGATGATTTCCGGATCAGCAGCGGGGGCAGCGGCTGGGGCAGGAGGCCCTGTGCGACCGCCAGCTCAGGTTCTATCTGATTTGTTTGATGTGTTGGCAACACTGATGGCGGAGGTTAACCCGGCGGATCAGGATGCACACAATGCGGAAATCGCGAAAGTGAAAGATCAGATCACCCAGGCAAAAGCCGACTTAGTAGCCGAGGATACCAGGATAGCCGCGGAGCGGGTCGCTTTGGATGCACAAGCTTACCGGATTATGCTGGATCAGAGTGCGTCGAACGAAGTCCTGAAGAGGAGGCAGCGATCTCGCCTGCCGCCGGTTTATGACGCTAGAAATCTCTTTAACACCCCAGGAGCAGGGACCAGTAATCCGCCGGTGGTAAACCGGGCAGAGGCACCCGGAGCAGGGTCGCCGGTTCAGCCATGTTTGGTGGATCCGCCTCGTCAGAACAACATTGTGGTACCTCATGTCCCCACGCCACCGGGTCATTATTCTAACCCAATGGACAACATTGTCGCTGCTGCTTCACGGCTGGCGGCCATCCCGATCGAAGGCGATTCTCCAGCAGCGGTCGAGACGCGTCGGGTTAAGGAGCTTCTTCAGACAGCCTTGGTTCAATAGGAGGCTTATTCATATAGTCGCGATCGGATTCATTCCACTCCCCGTCCTAGCCGGAGTTACAGCAGGCGTATGGATGAACCGGCAGTATCAAGCAATGCGCGGAACCGTGATTCGCCCCGTGGCCATAACCCGGTGGGTGGTGCTGGTGATGCTCAGGAGGTGGTGGACCGGGCTCGGGCACGCAGAGAGGCCGAGTTAGCGGCGCAGCACGAGGCCCGTCAGCTTACTCCGGTTCATCCAACCACATCGGTGGAACCAGGAGTTACCTCTAGTTCCTTGGGAGTGCCATGTCTTGTCCCAGCGTTGCGCAATGTGCGCCTGCCCAAGGATTTCAAGGGCCCGCGCAAGGTGCCAAATTACACCGCCGGGTTATCCCCTGAAACATGGGTTGAAAGCTACGAGATGGCCATGGAGATGCTGGACGTGGATGATGCGGCATGTGCGAAGTACTTCACCATGATGCTAGAAGGAACGGCCCACACTTGCCTAAAGAGCTTACCGGCTAATTCTATCAGGTCATGGACCGAGTTGAGAGCCCGGTTTATTCAGAATTTCAAGGATACGTGCAAGCAGCCCATGTCAATTGTCGACTTAGCTGCCTATGTCTAGGAGGAAGGAGAGTCAAGAACCCATTGGGTGCGCCGGGTTTCGGAGATTTTGCATTCATCAGACCGCATCAACGCTGACACCGCAGTTTTAACATTGGAAGGCAATTGCCGGTTTGAACCCTTGAAGTTGAAGTTGGGACGGCTCAAACGTCATTGTAATGACTGTGGAACCCTCATGGCTGCACTGGTGAAGTATGCCGACTCTGATAGTACCAAGGATCCTGAGTCTGATGATGATAAGACAGGGAAGGGAAAGAAGAGCGGCAACGCCAAGGGGCAACACCATAACTCGGCGGGTCATGGAAACGGCGGCAAGCGTAAAGCGGACCACGGTTTAGACTTTGTGGCTAACAGTAATACACACGAAAAGGGCCAGCGGCGTAAGGGTAAACCGCCCCGGCGCAGTGGAATGCCGAATCCTAATCCGGACCGTTTGTCGTACCTATTGAACCAGCCCTGTCCAAAGCATGGGACGAAGGAGGAACCGTCTACACACCTCTAGAAAGATTGTTACATCATGCAAGAGTTCAAAATTTTTGATTCTTTCCGGTATGATCATGGATCAGAAGGCGGTTCGGGCTCTGGTTCTCATGGGCCGGGTTATGGCGGAGGAAATTCCGGTTCAGGATTCCATGGCAATCAGGGTGGACATAACAATCAAAGTAATCAAGGTAACCACTACAAAAAAATACAGTTCCGTGATGATACGTGTTTGTCACAGTAGGTCGCGTTTTTTATCATGCATGTACATCCATGACGATTTTATTACAGAATCAAGATAGTCATACCTGTGCTGTCGTAGAAGTGTTCCATGACATTACCAAAATTATCATCGCGGAAGTGTCCACTTCCATGACGATAAATCGCGCGTCACAGAAGTGCTTTCGTCAAGGGTGACCGACACATGGCATCCACCATAACGGAACGCCGTTAAGCTATCGGGTCGGGTTTTGGATCCGATAACCCGTTAACAGCCCCGACCAATGGGGATTTTCCACGTGTAAAATCATCATTGGCTGGAGGAAACACGTGTCGGCTCACCGTTGGGACAGATGTCATCCACTCATTGGACCGAAGGCGCCTATGATACGGCGACACGTGGCACGGCCCAACAGAGGCCCATTCCTGTGAAAAGGCCGGCCCGTTTGACTTGGTCAAAAGGTGGCGGGCCGGCCCACGGAAAGCCTGTTAACGGCCTGTTTGCATATAGCCCATTTCCAGCCTGCTAACCCAGGGCCCGTTACGCCCTTTCCGAATTAGGCCCAGTAGCGTCATCTGGGCCGTCCAATATGATTCAGTCCGTTTTAAGTTCCGGCCCATGTGTGGCCCATGACTTCTTTCGGCCCATATGAGGACCTTTGTAACTGTTGGCCCATTAACGGCCCGTGGTGAAACTGGCCCGTAATGAACAGTGTATCACTTTATACCCATTAACGACCCGTTATTCCATTGGGCCGTTTCCAGCCCATGTTATTTCGGCCTTCTCAGGGCCCATTGATTCTTGGTCTCATTTGCAGCATTCGGTTACATACGGCCCGTTACTGTCATTTTCTACTTGTGGGCCAAATTCAGCCCATCGTTATAGTCGGCCCGCTTGCGGACCGTTAATACGTTGGGCCGTTTTCATGTCAAAAAAACCCGTTGGGCTATTTTCATAGAGTTATCAAATACGGCCTATTAACGACCCGTTATGGTCCACGAATAGTATGGCCCATGATTGGCGAAATGATGATACGCCCTGTAGAAGGCCCATGGATCCTACGACCCGTATGAGACCCATGGATAGTACGGCCCGTAGAAGGCCCATGGATCATACGGCCCGTAGAAGGCCCATGGACCCTACGGCCCATAGAAGGCCCATGGACCCTAAGGCCCGTATAGAAGGCCGATGGATCCTATGGGCGAACGAAGGCCCATGGATCATTCGTCCTGCAGGAGGCCCATGGTTACAACAGTCCGTGTGTTGCCATGATTATTTTGGCCTAGTTACCAAAAATAGGCTATTGTGGCCACTAGAAAAAAACAGAAAAAGAACTGCAGTGACTACAAGCAAACAACTAAACAAGACAATAAGGAAATAAATAAGCAAGCAATTAACGCTAGCCTATTATCGCTATTACACATATTACATCCACTGGGCATCAAAGTTTGCCACCAGTGCAAATATAGGGAAGAAAGCAGCACATTACATACACTGGCCGTCAAAATTGTCCACCAGTGCAAATAAACGCGGCGGCAAAACAAGAGCATAACTGAAACAACTTCAGAAGAGCTCAAGAAATGTTATCCTGGGTATCCACCATGCTGGCAATAAGCTTAGCAAGCTGATTAGCTTTGTCCTATTTGGCGCTAAAATCCTCTAACGCTTGCTGTTGCACCAGAAAGTACGCATCTGAATGCTCCAGGGACTTCCGCAGTCCTTCCGCTTCTTATCGCAGCACAACTGATCGATGTCTTTCAGCTTCTAGTTGAGACTCAAGAAACCGAACTGATTCAGATAGTGAGTTTGAATAGCTTGTGCAAGCGGTAGTGGCCAGTAACTCAAACACTAAACCAAGACAGTACTTTGGGGTTGTCTCACTGTCTTCAAGATAGTCTTCCTTAGCTGTTTTATCAGCTTTGTTGGAGACCAACAAGGATGTGTCACTATCCTGAACCTTATCTGCATTACTTCCTTCACCATTGCTTAATAAGGCACTCTTCCCCAATATTCTGTCAGCATTCTAAAAGAAGAAACAAGCAGACACATAACAAGTTTAGCATGTAATAGTATATGAAACTCATTTTGGTGAACCAGTTCATTAGTAAGGTGGACAGGATTAAACTACCAAGTCTTCTATTGCCAAGTACTAGTACATAATAAAAGCATCAAACAAACATATATCTATGTCCTATGGTCACTGCATTGTCTTGCCAAATCAAAATAGAGACACGGTTCAAATCATATCAGTTCAAGACAAAGCAGTAGTGAAAGAATACAAAGTGTGGGAAACTACACGGCACAACAAGATTTCAGATGGGTACCACGGGTCTACATGTACAACAACACTATTGGCTCTGTTGTGATGCTAGTAATGTGCATGATATGAAAGTCAACTGTATACACAATTGAAATTGAAATCAACAGATCTATTGATAAGAGCAAACCTGTTAAAGAAACATGCGTGAACATACCTGCTGTGCCATTGGAGTTTCGATTGGATCCTTCAATTTAAAAATAAGTTTGTATGAGTAAATACAGTGATACAAGAGCAAAGCAATCATAGTTAAAAAGGCGCGCCTAAGCGAGCGCTTAAGCGCGCCTAGGCTCTAGGCGTTGGCAAAACGCATTGCGCATAACTACGCATAATCTGTGCATAACTGCGCATAAGCATGCGCTTTGGTCAGTAAAGCGCAAGGCGGTGGCAAAACGCACAATTAACGCCTAACACTTTTTTGAACTACGATAGCAATGGAATCTTAAATTAGAACAGTTGTTCTTCAGGTTTAGGCACTTGTTCTACATGAACAGAGTACAGTAAGACGCAAGAATATAATACTTAAAAATAGAAAATGAGCTCATAGACCTTACCACATTCTTGGTTCGGGACCAGTACAGAACAAGGCGTTCCCAGTAATCGTCCAGTAAATGTGTCTCAGGAGAACGTAAGGGAATTTGATGAGTTTCTTTGCCGGTGAAGTACGTTTTCTTCAGGTAATTCCGATACTGCCACGAAGCATTCTTGAAGATAGCAGAGGTATTAGCACAGGTTACCTCATCCTGTGTTTCCAAATCGGTCCTTCTCTATAGAGAAAAATGGGAAAATTTGCTGTATTATAACCATCATGGAGGTAGGATGTATGGGACGAAGCAAAGTAATTGCCGTGAATAACATTACTTACACATAACTCCTGGACAAACACCTGCAACTGGCATTTTCCTTCATCTTCAGTATAATATTTCCAAGATGGGAAGATACGCACATACGATTTAACAACATCAAATGCGATAGATGCTAAACTACGACTAGCTGGTTGTGCTTCCTCCACAGGAATAGGCGTACTAACTGGTGGAGTTGGGGTTTGCTGTGATAGTATTGGCCCTTTGGGCACTGGAGCTGCCTTACTAACTGCTCTTGTTTGGGAGATCTATGGTGGAGATGGTGCTGTGTCAACAGGAACTGGGTTACTATCGGCTGGGGTTCGGGTTAAATTGGGTGAAGCTGGTTCTCTGTCCATCGCAGTAGGGGTACAATCTGCGAGAGTTTGGGTTATGTGTGGTAGGGCTGGTTCTTGTGCATGTACAACCGGGGTGCTATCTCCACCAAGAGGTAGCACTGTTTTATTTGAAGACCGTGTTTTTAGTCCGCTAGATACTGGCATCACCCGCTCCAATTCAAATGGCTGATAAACAGGAAACATAGTTGAAGGTACAGACATTGTATGAGAGACAGATGCAATAGATAGTGTGGAAAAAAGAGGGCATGAAATAGTTGACATGTATATTGTTTAACTAAAACGGATAGCATGACATAATTTCACATATATGATGTCTATCTAAACTGGATAGCATAGCATAACATAATTCAAAGATATGATGAATAACTAAACAGGATCGCATGACATAATTCACCTACATGTTATCTAAGTAATCAGGATCGCATCAGTTAATTCACATATGTGATTTATATGCTAAACAGAGGGCATTCGATATGATGTCTGAACTAAGAACATGGTGTTGAATATTGTGTATATGATGTCTAAACTATGCAATGCAAGACACCGTATGCATGATATGAGCAGTATAACTGTGCCAAGTTAGAGCATACACCTCAGTGGGGGAATAGGACTGGTCATCTGTCTCTGAATCCATCTCTGAGGAGCTATCGGGACCCAACAAGAGATCTGCTTCGACAGGTCGCACTGTCTGCTCTGAAGGCCTTGTTTTCACTCCAGATTTTTCCATCTCCCACCCAAATGGCTGATTCACAGGAAGAGTAGTTTAATGTACAAACATTGTCGACAAATGGAAATGTAATGAAGAAAAGGATGGGCAAGATATCATTCAAATATATGATGCCTGGTTAAACAGGATGGCATTGCACATTTCACATATATTATGGTTGGCTAAAAGATATGAGACTGCATAATTCCCATATATGATATATAAACTAAACAAGTGGCATTACAGAACATGTCTAAACTAAGCAGATGACATATATGATGTCAAAAGTAGGCACTGCAAGGCAATATATGCATGATATGACTAACATCATCATGCCAAGGTAGAGCAAACACCTTGGGGGGTAAATAGGAGTGGTCAGCGGCGTCTGAATCCGCCTCAGAACAGATATCTTCCTCTGGATTACAATCTGGAGAGGGGTGGGGAGGGTTTGCCATTGAACCCACCATGGAGGGATGTCTGCATGACATTGTATTGCCGCGCAAAACTCTTCTCTTTTTCTCTACATGTTCAGCATGACTGTGTACAATGTCTGACATGCATACGAAAAAAATATGGTGAGATTATGTAAGGACAGCATGCAGAAATTTAGAGTCATGGTAACAACCAGTGGATCGACGTTTTTCCGTTGAACAAAAATAGCCCTAATGGATCGACGTGGATGTATAGTAATAAGTGATGCAACAAGTGTACAACCTCTTTGCCGTAGTCGTGTCGACCTCAGCATCATTGGGTTGGTCGCTGAAGCAGTTGAGGCAGAGGTGGCTGTCGGAGGTGTGGAGGAAGATCTGAGGAATCTGTAGACGGCGTCCAGGGCACTGCTCTGTTGTGATGGATCGTTCTATCGTTGGAGCAGCTCCGGTGAGCCGTAAGACGTCAAGGCTGAAGCAGCACAAGACAGACATCGTCAATCTCAAGTGGGATTCTAATAGCATCTCCAATAGATGATGTAAAATGGATGTAAAATTGACATCACCAAAAACCACCTGACTACAACAGATGAGGTAAAAACTGTTGACTCTGAACTTAACTGTCGAAACTGAAATTTACTGTGGAATCTGAATGCTACTGTCGAAACTGAACGCAATGGTAGCAGAGAGGCACTTGACATGTAGTTTAGGGAGGGCCTGCAGTTCATCTTCAACCTGCACCCCCCTGAGCCGCCAGCCACCACCGGCCAAACCGCCGGTCCCAGCACCGCCTCGCCGCCCCGACACAACTCACCACCGCAGCCCCGGCCAGCCCTCTAGGACCCCCGCCCCCACCCTGAACCCTAAGATAGATAGTGGGGTACCTCTCGGGCGAGCCCCCGTCCCCGCTGCAGGTGGTTCTTCCTTAACTCCGGCGAGCCCCCCAACCCCTGAAAATCGACTGACCCAAAAGTTGATTCAGTCGACTGAAGTGTGGCTTAATCGGAGCAGAGCAGCAGCACGAGCGAGGGGGAGAGCAGCAGCAGCAGCTGGGCGAGCGAGCGATCGAGCGAGAGCCGGAGCAGCAGCAGCAGCGCGAGTGAGCAAGAGCCGGAGCAGCAGCAGCAGATCCAGCTGGTATGGACGCCGCCGCCGAAGGGGCCTCGCACTGGGGGAGAGCCGCCGTGGAGATGTCGCCCGCGGTGCCGGCTTCAAGGTAGCCGCTCCATGGGGGTGCGGGATGGAGCACCGTCGGTGCCGGGAGGTCGAGTTGAGGAGAAGGTGCGATGCGATGAGTGTACACCCTCTTTGGTGGCGCCGAGTAGGCCTCGACTTCGTCCGAGGAGTCGGTGAGGATGCTGCGGTTCTGGTGGAGCAGGTTAAGGCGGCGCTGTGGGGATGGAGCAGCCGCGATAGACGAGGCGATCGTCGGAGCAGCTCCTTGGAGGTGGAGGACGGGGCGGCTGAACCGGCGGGACGGCGAGATGGACGACGGATCCTCATCCGGGGAGGTGGACGAGGGACGTTGAGCTGTTGCGGTGGACGACGTCATCAGGGAAGAGGCTCCGGCTGGGCAGCGGTGATGTGGCGGACAGAGGAGGGTGGGGTTTCGCGGCTGGAGCGGAGAGGTTATGGCGGCCTGGGATTTTGAATGGCGAAAAGGGGGCGATGGGAGGGGGTGAAGCATGACTTAGGGACGCGCTTGTCCAAAATGTAGGGTGTGTTACAAAAGTACCCCCCACCGATTTGAACTAGCGGCCCTTTCGGCTCAGGGTTAGAAGGGGGATTTCACGTGTCGGGATTTGGCAGCTGGAGGGAGTTTTCGCGCGCGTTGTAATTTCGGGATAGCAAGGCACGGGTTGTGAAGGCGCCAGTTTTGGGAGCACGATATCTGAATTTTCGGGATAAAACAAGACGCGGGTTGAATTTTAGGGACAAGCCTAACGTGTAGTAATATTGTACTTGTACGTACCAAATCAATTCGCACTTCCCTCAACCAAATAGAAAACGAAAAAAATAAAACTATTCACACCACACAAAGAGAGAGTCTTTCCCCGTTTTACTATACAAATGCTATTCAAAGCTACTCCCTCCTTCCATCTATATAGGGCCTAATGCGTTTTTCGATGCTAACTTTGACCAAATATTAGAGCAATGATATATGACATGCAACTTACACAAAGCACACCGTTAAATTCGTCTGTGAAAGGTTCTTTCAATGATATAATTTTCACATTGTGCATGTCATGTACTATTAATCTTGTCAATAGTCAAAGGCGGTCTTAAAAATCTCATTACGCCCTATATAGATGGAAGGAGGGAGTATGAATCCATGTTATGTCCGATTAAATTTTTTCGCTTGCTGTATAATGCATGTAGCCTACTCATACCAACATTTTAGTGCATTCCAAATGTCTATACTACCGCTGCAATTCGAACTAAATTTGAATTCGTTTCTCTATTTCAATAAGAATCTACAATCATGATTGTTGCCAACTTCAACCATCATAGTTTCCTTGCTATCCGCCAGATATAAATCAAACGGCCTATAATGCAGGATGGCAGGCACACCATCATCAACAACTCCGTTTTTTATAAGAGTAGAGATAAAATATATTAAATGTAGTATAACATGTTCATAACCACACCATGTGTATCACCATTATATATATTCACACATGCGTCAGTTTGAAACACTATGATAAATTCTTCAAATATCCGAATTCGCTTTTTATAATGAAGTATATATGATCTCTATTCGTCTTTTACACCCACACAACCCTCTTATCTTTGTAGCTAGCGCTAACTTTCTCTTGTGCATGCACACGCCCGCATCCCTCTCACCCTCCCTCAGCATTCTCTAGCTCCATCGCGCAAATTCGTCTTTTCACTTTAGGTCGTTCACCCATGGTGTGTGTAGGCCCCCCAGCTCCTTCTTTACGGCACACATCGATCGATCTGCCTCTCTAGCCAGGTGTGCCTAGCACAAACACAAGCTTCCCCTCTTCTCTTGTCACCGTCCATGCCTCACTCCCACCACTCTTTTCATCGTTCTCGTACTCGCACACTCCTCCCCCCTCGATATAGTATGCCTCTCATAACACCTCCTACATGCATCCCCCTCTCTCTATCCTTCTCCTCGTGCCTCATTTGCTTCTAACACACACATGCATGTATACCGATCGATCTCCCAACATATACCTAGATCGACTTTAACTACGCCCCCCATCGATCGACGTACCTCACAAGTTATGTCTCTCCTTTCTCTAACAAAGGGCGATTGATCTTCCTATGTAGTTACGTCTTCTTACCACAGCCACATCGTCCCCCCTCATCATTCGTGCATGCCTCCTGACCCGTCTCTCACACGCACGCGCACAGACAACAAGCAGCCATCTCCTCTCTTATTGATATTGCGGGCGTGCCCTCCGTTTGTCTAGCAAGCCTATCCCACCATTTGTTAGAAGCAACTCCACTACCACCCCCTCCAACACTCTAGCTCTGTCTCTCTCCCAACCTTATTCCTCTCCTGCACATATGCATGGATGCCGATCGATCTCCCTTAATACATGAGGCAGATCGATCTCCTTAATACATGAGGTAGGCCTCTCTCCTCCTCCACACATATACCAGCCATTGTACCTCTATAGTTAATTGGGCCTCCCTCTTCCCCCACCACACACCGATAGTCGAGCGCTGCAGGTAGGTATCCATGCCACAGAGACAAACTGCACATGTCCCATCCCACGTTCCAGTAGGCTAGCCACTCTATATCTTTGACGTGGGCAAACACAAATTCGATAGCACTCTTTATCGATCGCGCGCGCACACACACACACATCATCCCTCTCTTTGATTCTATGGACACCTCAAGCCGATGATACCTCCACTCTCTTCTCGTGGATCGCGCCCTCTATATATATGTTATATCCAGGACTCTATTTCACACACATTGCATATGTTACATTTTTTCATTGACCCCCCCCCAAACTCTCAAGAACCCACACACTATATCTCTCTAGGTTTGTATCTCTCTCACACAACCCCACGTAGGTGGTGTACGTATACAAGAAGAGAATAGGTGCACCGTGCACGTACTCATGCTTCGTGCCCAGCCAAACCCGCGCGGGTACACGGTGAAGCTCATTTCTTTATGAAATGGCAGCCCCCGTGCTAATTTGAACGCCTGTAGCGGTTGTTTACCTAGGGAGGTCGTGTACCACGTGTGCACGAAACAAAGTTCGACTTGACGCATTGCCGCGTTATTTTTAAATAAAGTTATAGCGCTCAATGGCACGTACACAGAATATAAAACGATTTTTATGGAGAAAAAGGTAGTCCGCTCACTATATACAATGGAGCCTGCCTGCCTGGTTTGTCGCTCTTCAGTGTATCTCACACAAGGCTGCGGTGGCCTCTCTCTCTCTCACCGTTGGTCACTGATCCGGCCGCATCCCGTCCACCGGGGGAAAGGGAGTGCGGTGGCCTCTCTCTCACCGTTGGTCACTGATCCGGCCGCATCCCGTCCGCCGGGGGAAAGGGAGGAAGTGCATCGTTTCTCCGTTCGACGGCGCCGAGGCAGCACGTCCCGATCTGCGGTACACGTCATTCTCTCTGACCAAGCTCCGGCGCGGCAGGGCCTACGCCACCTGCTCATAGATTCCGCCCGCCGCCGCTCACCTAGTTACATCCCGATGACCTCCATGTATCCCCTCCGGCCTTGCTCCACTGCCCGTCTTCCCACGTCGCTGCATGTGGATCTTCCATAGTTCTTTGCCCAAAACGTAGCTCGCCCGGCGTACTTTCCATATTGCATTCTCGTCCTCACACCGTTTTAGACAAACACAACCGTGTTGTTATCTTCCCTTAGGACAAGGAATATGCTTCTTTTTTGTCGTCGCATGTGTCATCAACTGTTATTGGCCAGTAATTGTTTCCTTTCTACTTCTTGCTATTGTGACCTTTTAGTGAACTGCACAAATCACTTTTTACTTAAGAGTGTTTTGTGCAGTTGTACTAAAATGTCACACGGGCAACGTCTCTACATTGCAGTGCGACTGCACAAAGGGAGATTGGTTTTGCTCTATCCTCCTCATCCAACTCCGAGCCTAATCTTCTCCAAATAGTTAGTCTTAAGAGAGACTGCAAAGGTGACCGGCTTCTATTTGTGTGTTTATTGTTTCATCAGCAGTCCTCTATTATCATAATCACACTTAATATCTTTGGAACAGGGACGCTCAGCTCTATTTTAGTGGAACTGCACAAAATGATCGGAATGTTCCATGCTCCAGACAACAACTTTTTTCCCAACATGCCTTGTTGATTTAGACAGAGCTGGGGGGATGTTGCTGCCAATGAAAGCATGGATCAATTTTAATTTAACACCTTCTCACAACTCTGTCTTCAGTTGTGATGTAATTATTAGCTCTGATCTGCTAATAATTGACATGCAATAGCAAGGAAGTTAGTTTTTTATTGTTTCCGAAAGAGCATCGATGGCAAGACACGCGAAACAAAAGCTGAAAGCTCACACCATTGTACAATTTCATATCACTGGAAAATTATTTGTATAGTACGTCAATTATGTAAACAAATGATGGAAGCTTGATAGCATTGCCAGAAACCTCTTCATCATCCGGGTCCATGTGCCATGCACAAAATTATACTCCTTCGTTCCTAAATATTTGTCTTTTTACAAATTTCAAACGGACATATTTTAGAGTGTAGATTCACTCATTTTGCTTCGTATGTGTACTCCCTCCGTTCCTAAATATTATATTCGTCTTTCTAGAGATTTCAACAAGTGACTACATACGGAGCCAAATGAGTGAATCTACACTCTAAAATATGTCTATATACATCCGTATGTGCCAGTCCATTTGAAATCTCTAAAAAGACAAATATTTGAGTAGTCACTCGTTGAAATCTCTAGAAAGACAAATACTCCGGAGTATATTTAAGAACCGAGGGGGTAGTGCACAACCGCATGGGAGACTCAGCTCGGTCGTTGCGCCGCATTAATAGTGAGTAATGAGCAGTCAAATCATAAGCCCCACCTTTCCCACTGTAAGTTGCTCTAAAGAAGCAACCATCAATACGCTCTTCTTTGAATCCACTCATACTACTCCATCCATCACTGTTTATACATCGCGCTTCAGAAAAAAGAAAAAAAAATCTATGGGACCAAGGCGACTAGCGATCGGCCTGAAAAATAGCATTGGTAGTTATAGCACGGCGTCTATTACTAGAGGGAATAATGCGTACACACATGCATGCAGTGCTTCCACCCCGGGTACACACATGCATGCACTTACTCCACTCCGTAGTAGTACAGTACATGGAGAGAAAATTGTGGACTTGATTGCGGTTACCACGCCCTAATTAATTGAGCATTAAACCAAACGCGTCTAAAGTCTCTCTGGTGGTGGAAATGCATTGAGAGAAATGCATCATAATGAAGCGCTCCCTGTAAACTGTGACGGAGGGAGGACTAGTATGAAGGTGCAAAACCAAGTACGTGTATGGCCAGTCGGTCAATGCATCTCCTCTTGGCATATCACTGACATGTGGGACAGGAGTGTGAGCAAACCAATCTCAATTGACGGCAAAGAGCCAACCCGCCGTTCCTTCAGAGA
Source organism: Triticum aestivum (assembly GCF_018294505.1). Taxonomy (NCBI): domain Eukaryota; kingdom Viridiplantae; phylum Streptophyta; class Magnoliopsida; order Poales; family Poaceae; genus Triticum; species Triticum aestivum. Next base: position 29,004,962 of record NC_057814.1, read on the forward strand.
GACGAAGAGCGAGAACACACAGACGGGCTCGCACGGAGGCCAAGATATATTCGAGCATGGTTGGTTGATCGATATCATTCATTACATGTTGGGCTGCCGTTTTCCGCCCTTCTCCGGAATAAACGTGTACTTTATCAGAGATAAAAAAAGAGTACAGACGCTCCACCATGTGGTTCTAGTAATAGTACTACTCGTACTACTGCGCTTGGCTCTTCGCCTCTTCGTGAAGTCGAACAATGATGGTACTCCGCATGTTGGGTACTACAGTGTATGCCTCTGACAATCTGACACCGAATGGACTGATGCATGTCCACCGAGGGTAGGTTGCATTAGTCAAAAGGTGTAAGCGAGCTTCACCTTGTCCAGCAAGCTTCTCCTCGTTTTGCGAGTTGACGGGACACACCAAAAAGTAGTGCTAGTCCATACTCCCTCCTTTCTGGTTAATATGGCTTAATCTTTTTTGCGGGTAAATGAGAGAGCTTTATTCATATATAAGCATTCTTAGGACGATCAGCCAAGACACTGGTCACTAGGAAGCGAGGTACCCCGCAAAAAAAGAAGTAGGAAGCGAGGTGTTTCATCAAGCCAACTCTCGGCCACATTCAAAGTGCAGCAAGCACGGTTCGCACGAAGATGCGCCGCAAGGTTTGCTGACCTGTTTACATGCTGAATAACAAAAAAGAGGAAATATTACCGAGCGCTACTATTTGTAGCAGGATATGAGCCAGAATTAAGCGAGAATTGTGGCGAGTGTTCCATGCAATCAACTTCCATTATCACATGCGAGAACCCTCGAAGAGAACCAAATGTGTTGAAGATTGCTTTATCACATTTTAAAATTATAATAAGAGTGCAGACGCTCCTCCATCCGGTTCCTAGTACTAGTATAGTACGTACCTTTATAGACTATAGTAGTAGTACTAGTAAACTTTGCGCTTGGATGTTCGCCTATTCGGGAAGTCGAACAATAATAGCACTAGTAGTATAGTGTATGCTTCTGGCAATCTGACACCGAATTAACTGTTGCACGTCCACCGCTTGAGCGAGGGAGAGCTTGCATTAGTCAAAAGTTTCTCCTTGTCCTGCGAGCCACCGCGCGCAAGCTTCTCCCGTCCTGCAACCTTCTCCTCGTTCGGCAAGTTGACGGGACACAGCAAAGTAATGCTAGTCCATACTGCCTCCTCTCCGGTTAATATGGCTAAATTTCAAACGAGATAAATACAATGTCTGTCACTGTATATTTGTAAAAATACGGTCAGTGGACTTCATAATACGCTCATTGCGCTCAGTATATATATTTTCCGGTGTTTATACGGTCCCTAGCTCACCCTGACTGAGTATGTGTGTGCATGCATGTGTAGGTTGAGCACTTGAGCGTGACCGTGTGTGTTCCGTCATGTGCTCGGACATGCATGCATTAGGGCGCCGCGCGCGTTTTTGCGTCCATGTGTACGTGTGAATGTTGCATACACGTAGGGGGGGTACGTGTAGGGGCCACTAAGGAGCAGTCAAATCACACAGTAAGTTAGTCGGAAGAAGCAACCATCATTTCACTCTTGAGTGACACGTACGCAATATAAAATGGTTGATATGGAGAGAAAAAGAAAACCACTATATATACACTAGCAGGAGCCTAAGCTACAAGCCTGCTTGCTTAGGTTGCTCTCTTCACTAGCATAGAACGACGGGCCTGATCCCGCAGCTGGGGGAAGGGAACAATGTTCTGCGTAGACGCGGTCGACATCGGCGAGGGAGAAAACCCACAGTCGGTGCGTCCCAGTCGGGGGTCACCGCGGTATGGGCCGATGCCGCGTCTCAACCGCCCTTCTAGCTACAGCCCGACGTCCCAGGTAGTCCATCTTCCTTTTGGAGCCGGCTTGCTCCACTGTCGTAGCTCCATCTCCATGTCGATCTTTCTCTACTTCTACCGGCTTCTACTTGTGATGAGTTTATGTCTCATGAACTAGTGCGAGTACTATTATTCTAATCATACTTCTTCAATATCTTTGCCATCAGGGATGCTCAGGTCGATTTTAGTGGAACTGCACAAAAGCATCGTATGATCCGAGGGTGCCAGCTGTCTTTCCTTCGACAGGTTCTACCTGGCCAGGAAATTAAATCATGTTTAGGGTTTAGGGTTTAAGTCGTAGTGACCCCATCAGTAGTTTTTCTTTCGTACATGCTCTCACAACTTTTTTCTTGAGTTTTGAAGTAAATATTGGCTATGATCTGTGAATCATTGAGATGCATCAGCATGCATCACTACAAAAAAAGACACATCCGTGACATTTTGGGCCGAACGATTTTTTTTTCTATCATACATATGACACTTCTATGATGATAATTGTGACAAAACCCGGTATCATCATAGATGTGGCGGGCTCCTACTTCTATGACAAAAAATCATGACAGAAAATGGGCTTTTCGTCCTGGGCGGGCCGGAGACGCAGCTGCATGACATTCTTTGGGCCGTCCATGACGGAAAAAACCGTGGTAGAAGCGAGGGCGAGGAAAATTTCGGGGAGTTCCCGGTTACGGTGGGAGGTCGGGGGCCTAGCGATGCGCGTTTCTCTCGTACACGTACGCGCGTGTGTGCGAGGCGTTGGCTCTAACTGAACCCGAGCGAGGCGTTGGGCTCTAACTGAACCCGAGCGATTGCACTGCAGGCTACGCGTTACTGAACCCGAGCGATCGATCGATGGCTGTTAACTGAACCCGATCGAGCGATTCCTTCGCTACTGCTGCTAACTGAAGCCGATCGATGCTGCCTCTGGGATGAACAGTGAGCGTTGCGGGGGGGGGGTTTGGATGAACAGTGAGCGGTGGCGTTGCCTCTGGATGAACAGGACCCCGTGGTGTGGTGGAGGGCTGGATGAACAGTAGACGGTGGAGGGGTGCCCGTGGAGGGTGGTTGAACAGGACCCCGTGGTGTGGAGGGCTGGATGAACAGTAGACGGTGGAGGGGTGCCCGTGGAGGGGTGGTTGAACAGTAGCCGGTGGAGTAGCGCGTAGTGGAGGCTGGATGAACAGGAGCCCGTGGAGGCTGGAGGAGGTCGACGGTAGCCCGTGGAGGCTGGAGGAGGTCGACGATGGAGATGAACAATATCCCGTGGAGTCCCGTTTTGCGGTACGCCACACCCTTCCCGATGAACAGGACCCCCGTTTCGACCGTAGGAGGTCCGTTTCGTCCGTTTTGCGATACGCCACACCCCTCCTGATCAACAGGACCCCCGTTTCGACCGTAGGAGGTCCATTTCGTCCGTTTTGCGGTACGCCGCACCCCTCCCGATCAACAGGACCCCCGTTTCGACCGTAGGAGGTCCGTTTCCTCCGTTTTGCGGTACGCCACACCCCTCCCGATCAACAGGGCCCCGTTCCGAACGTAGGAGGTCCGTTTCCTCCGTTGTGCGGTACGTCTGGCCTCGTTTCCATCGCCTGTTCCGTCCAAACCCTCCCGATGAACAGGACCACGCATTCCGTTCCGACCCAGCCGGTTGGCTCCCACACGTTCCGTTGCCTCCCGATGAACACGACGCATTCCGTTGTCTCCCCATGAACACGACGCATTCCGTTGCCTCCCCATGAACACGACGACGACGCTGTTTCTCCATTCCGACCCAGCCATGTACACGAGCCCTGGCCGTACGTATGCGCGAGTAGGCATTCGAGACCCCGCCCGTATGTACACATACGTGGCCATATTTTCTTTCTTGCACCCTGGCCGTTGTACGTACGTGTACATGCTACGTGCGCGCATCTACTACGACACGTACACGCCTCTACATCCACCAGTATATATGTGCGTACACGTTCGCGACCAGAATGACAACGCTACATACGCTTCGACCAGGTGGGTCCCAACTGTCAGGCAATTCCTTGCCTGCGAAGATGTAGCTGGTGGGTCCCAGCAGTCAGCGGGGCGAATCGTTTTTTCGCCCGGACACACTTCCTTGCGTGCGAAGATGTAGCTGGTGGGTCCCAGCAGTCAGGGGCAAACTTTTTTTCGCGAAATACGGTGGCCCGTCCGGTGGGTCCCCACTATCAGATGGAGGAATAATTATGTTGCACGTAATAAGGAGGCACTTCCTTGCTGCGGCCGTGGACCCAGCTGTCAGCCTCTCCACGTACAGTCCATGTCCGATGGAAGCCGTTGCTTGACCACGTTGACCACGCCGCGCCGAGAGCACCAGGGCGATGGACGAAGGCGAGGCCTAGGAAGGGGACGATGCGGAGCCAGGGAAGACGCAGCAGTGGATGCCCACGCGTAGAGGAGTACGAGGGTTCACTGGTTCGCTGCGGTGTGAGGCTGCCATCGCCGCAGAAAAACAGGGGGTGTGGGTGAGTAGAGGGATGGCCTGGCCAGCGGTGGGAGTAGTAGGGGCGGTGAGGCCTCCGCCGCATCGCAGCCGGCCACGGGAGGCAGGAGCACAAGGCACGACCGGCGCTGGTTTGGGCGGCTGGAGCAAGAAGACCAGAGGTTGAAGAAGCACTACGGCCGTTGGATGGACATCGTACGGTCACTGGAGCTAGAATCGTGCATATTGACTAAGTTGACAAAGCCCTCCGTCCCCGTCAACTTAGTAGGCCCACAAGTCAGCCTGCCACTATACTGGGTCCCAGCTAACAGGGGGAGTATTCATTTTTTTGTGCGTAATAAGGAGGCACTTCCTTGCGTGCGAAGATATAGCTGGTGGGTCCGAGCTGTCAGCGGCGGTAACGTTTTTTTCGCGAAATACAGAGGCCCTTTCGGTGGGTCCCTGATGTCAGGTGGAGGAATCATTATTTTGCGCGTAATAAGGAGGCATTTCCTTGCGTGCGGCCGTGGACCCAGCTGTCGGCCTCTCCACGTACAGTCCACTTCAGATGCATGTCGGTCGTTGACCACGTTGACCAGGCCGCGCCGAGAGCACCAGGGCGGTGGACGACGGCGAGGCCTAGGAAGGGAACGACACGGAGGCAGGGAAGACTCGGCAGTTGTTTCCCACGCGGAGGGGAGTACGACTGTACGAGGGTTTACTGGTTCGTCTGCCGTCGCCGGAGAATAACAGCAGGTGTGGGTGAGTAGAGGGATGGCTAGGCCAGCGATGGGAGTACGGTGGGGCGGTGAGGCCTGCGCGGCAGCAGAGCCGGCCGCGGGGAGGAGGGAGCAGGCAGTCCCGCCGGCGCTTGTTTGAGCGGCTGGAGCAGGAAGAGCAGAGATTGAAGAAGCACGACGGCCGTTGGATGGCCATCCAACAGTCACTGCTTGTGCGTCAACCTTTTTTTAGGAAAGCCTCAAATCTGTGGAAAACAGCATACAGCCCATCTGCCATTATTTCTAATAATTTACAGCCCATTTGCTAATTATTAAGGTTTTTTTGGAGCCCATATTCTTTTTGTTAGCATTACAGCCCATATTGTGGCCACGGTTAAAAAATTATACGAAATTTTGCATATTTCGGTGCGGTCCGAACTGTTTTTAATCCCGAAATTTCGACTCACATTCAAACTGATTTTAAAAATAAATGTATATCAATATAAAATCCAACAAATTCTCCACGCATAAAAATTAATGTAATTTAAAATCTCGAAATGAAAAAAAAGATATTTGAAACTAATTGCCGGTTTGATGTGTTTTAAAAATGTACAGCCCATTTCTCATTACTGATGGGCCATTTTCTCGGCCAGCCGAATGAAAGCTCTCCTCGTCTTGAAAGATTTGCAGCCCAACAGGCCTGACAAAGCGACTTACTTGGCAAATCACAAAAAAACTGGGCTGTGGCCGTGGACCCAGCTGTCAGCCTCTCCACGTACAGTACTCTTCCGATGGAAGTCGTTCCTTGACCACGTTGACCACGCCGCGCGGAGAGCACCACGGCGGTGGACGACGGCGAGGCCTAGGAAGGGGACGACGCGGAGCCGGGGAAGACGCGGCAGTGGAAGCCCGCGCGGAGAGGAGTACGAGGGTTCACTGGTTCGGCTGCGGTGTGAGGCTGCCGTCGCCGCAGGGCCTGGCCAGCGGTGGGAATAGTAGGGGGCGGTGAGGCCTCCGCGGCAGCACAGCCGGCCACGGGAGGCAGGAGCATGCGGCACGACCGGCGCTGCTTTGGGCGGCTGGAGCAAGAAGACCAGAGGTTGAAGAAGCACTACGGCCGTTGGATGGACATCGTACGGTCACTGGAGCTAGAATCGTTCATATTGAGTAAGTTGACAAAGCCCTTCGTCCCCGTCAACTTAGTAGGCCCACAAGTCAGCCTCCCACCAAGGTGGGTCCCAGCTAGCCGGGGGAGTATTCATTTTTTTGTGCGTAATAAGGAGGCACTTCCGGTGGGTCCGAGCTGACAGCGGGGGGAACGTTTTTTTCGCGAAATACGGTGGCCCGTCAGGTGGGTCCCAGCAGTCAGGGGGCAAACTTTTTTTCGCAAAATACGGTGGCCCGTCCAGTGGGTCCCTGCTGTCAGTTGGAGGAATCATTATTTTCCGCGTAATAAGGAGGCACTTACTTGCTGCGGCCGTGGACCCAGCTGAGACTCTCCACGTACAGTATACTTCCGATGGAAGTCGTTCCTTGACCACGTTGACCTTGCCGCGTTCCGTTGCATGCATGCGTCCATGGGCGTGGTGCGTCCCCACTGTCAGCCTCTCACGTACAGTCATCTTCCGATGACTCTCGGTTGTTGACCACGTTGACCACACCGTGCCGAGCGCACCCAGACTGGAACGACCCGGAGATGGGGAAGACGGGGCAGTGGAGTCGCAGATGGAGAGGAGTGGGAAACTTCACTGGTTCGGGTGCGCGGCAGCACAGCCGCGGTGCCGCCCACGGGAGACAGGAGCAAGAACAGAGGTTGAAGAAGGAGCACGGCTGTTGGATTAACATCCAACGGTCCAGCTGCTAGAATCATTTGTTGATTAAGTTGACAAAGCCGTGCGTACACGTCCGCTTAGTAGGCCCACAAGTCAGTCACCAAATCTGACGGGTCCCAGCTGTCAACGGGATGAATAATTTTTTTCGCAAAACAAGGAGGCACTTCCTTCCGTGCGAAGATACAGCCGGTGGGTCCCAGCTGTCAGGTGGAGGAAACATTTTTTTTCAGCTTAATAAGGAGGAACTTTCCTTGCGTGCGACCATGGACCTCGTGGGTCCCAGCCGTCAGGCTCTCCACGTACAGTCCTCTTCCGATGACTCTCGTTTGTTGACCACGCCGCACCGAACGCAGCGAGGCGGTGGACGACGGCGAGGCCCCGGACGGGAACGACTCGGAGATGGGAAAACGCGGCAGTGGAGTCGCAGATTGAGAGGAGGAGAAGGGTTATAACTGGTTCTGTTGCGGCGTGGGGCTGTAGTCTGTGGAGAATAACAGGAGGTGTCGAGGGGTGGAGGGATAGCCTGGCCGGCGGTGGGGTAGCGCTTCGCAGCGATGCGTGCTAAGCAGAGCCGCTAGCCGCCGGAGGCCGGACCAGGCGGTCCCGGCGACGCTGGAGGAAGAAGACGAGAGATTGAAGGTGCATGTCGGCCGTTGGATATAAATCCAATGGCTGTGGATGACACAATCATTTGTTGACCAAGTTGACAACGCCCTGCGTAGGCTTCGACCTATTGGCCCACATGTCAGCCTGCAAAAATGTGGCATATATTTAACCCATGTTTTCTAGAATGTACAGTCCATTTGCTGGGCTGGGTGAACAAATAATTTCGCGTCAATCAGGCCCATTTATATTTTCTAAGAAATCCCAGCCCATTTGCACTTCCTTGAAATACACGTATTAGGTGGGCTCGTTATATATATAATGTTATGTTAGAAGGAGCAATTAATATCAAAGAATAAACCGGAGAGGCACATTTATTATATATATAATTAAGAAATTAGCGAGTTATTGCTCAAAATAAAAATGAGCGCGTTATTATTAAATTGGTCCTTAAAATCTTCGCAAGCTTTTGTACGCAATCACCAGGATTTTCCTTGCCTGTGAGTCAAAAACAACCAGGATTTTCCTTGCCAACTTCCGTTAAACATTTACTTTTATAAGTTAATAACACGTGGGATGTTTTTATAATGTATATATAAGTCTCTATAAAATATACGATAATAGTAATAATATAAATATATATAATGTGGTTAGAAGGGAAAACATAAATTGGACACATCATTACTTTTATAAGAGACCTGCGTTTTATACCCCACAGTAGGCATACTAACAAGTTCACACACAAATACAACAGAAAAGGTAAACATTCATATCAAACTCAGGTTCACAGGACACGTTCATATTCATAGCCAACATTCACTATCAACAACTCAAAAGATTCATATATACACAAGCTCAGCATATCTATGCATCCAAATGATTGATAGATCACACGACAATATTCATACATAATTCACAAAAAGATTCAGATATACACATGTTCAGTATGTTTATGCATCCAAATGATTGAGATCACAGCCAATATGATCCATGGACGAACTTTAATTACCTAGGGTACAGACTGGTAAATGGTGTTCAATCGGAGGTACTTCTTGCTAAAATTAGTTCTTGTACGAGTAAACTTTCGAGTACATAAGAGGCAGCACAGACAATCTGAACTTTGCTTGTAGGTTTATCCTCAAATAGTGGCCTCGTGCCGAGGGAGGTTTGAGCAACTTGGCCACTACTTTCATCCAACTAGTTTACTGGCTCATCTTGGTCCTGTATCTCGCCAAAATTCTACATTGCAGACGAGAAAGGAGGCGGTTGAGAAAATGAACCACCCAAATTTTTTGTGCAGTTCAACTGAAATGGAGCATCCTTGGCGTGCAGACTGATTAAGTGCCAGATGAATATACGCGTCAACCAACTTGTCTGGAATCTTTAGACTCCATGCCATATAGTTCGCTACCATATGTGCCGATAACCAAAAGGCACAAGTTGGGACCAAAGACTGGACTGCGTTTTTCTGGGCTATGCACCAAGCAATATTTTTGGCGTTCACTCTCCTAATACTTGGAGTTTGACAATTGGTTGACGCCGGTTGATACTCGAATGAATATAGGCACTTCTTGTCAACATCGATGCTTGTCTGAGTGAACTTTGGAGTACATAGCAGCAGCATAAGTACCTGTCCATCTGATCATTTTGTGCAGTTCTACTGAAATCACCCGATGTAATGATTTGCCTGCGAGTTCAGGCTCCAAATTACTCCTTTATGAAATCGGCAAACAGTAGCACAATACCAAATTACCAATACATATGACAGGCACAATAATCAGGATAAAGACCAGTACCAACCTGTGTGAGGTAGCATATCAATTACTATTTCCTTTGACTGGAAGCCGAGATAAGCCAAGCGACTGACAGCAAAGGAAGAAAGCAAGCGGAGATTAGCGACTGACAGGAAAGGACGGAAGCTGTCGAGGCAATGAAGCACCCAAAGTTTTTGTGCAGTTCCACCAAAATCGAGCATCCCTGTTGGCACATATATTGAGAGAGTGAGATTACTGTAATAGTGGGACTAGTTGATGAAACATACACTAACAAATAGAAGCACCCTCATTATCTTAATGGGTAAAGTTAGCAACATAGTAGTCTTGCTTAAAGAGAGGTATTAGTTTATTTAATCAGTGCCAATTAGCTCAACTCAACACTCAAAGCATTGCCATTTATCATAGGTTGCAAAACTTTAACGTGCAAAGATAAAGGAGTTTCTCATGACAGTAGCACGATACAAATAGAGATGACAGCAAACTAATATGGATGAAGGCCTTAGGCCCGTACCAACCTGAGAAAAAAAGCTTATTCATGTAGTCCCATAAGAGATGATAAAGCACTCACTGGAATCACACAATAGTATATATTTTTGTGCACTTCAAATGTATGGTTGAAATCACTCTTGTTTACCAGTGCTGAGATTATATCGAAAGATTATCAAGAACTTCCAGCAGAGTTAAAGCACTGGCTGGGATACAGTTCATTGTATTGTCTTGTGTAGTTCCACTAAAATGTATGATTGGCACAACATGATCCCTGTTTGCACAAGTAGGAACAAGGTGAAACCTTCATTAGCTTAGTGAGAAAGGATAGGAAGACATTAGCATATTACTCAAACAGTAGCATCAAATTCATGATGGACAATACGCAAAACATTGCCTCATTGAACCAATGGCAATAAATTGACATGCAAAACAATAGCACTATTATGTCATGACACTAATAATATTCCCTCCCTGCTCCACCACATGATTCACCTCCATAGACAAACATACACACGTACATGATTCAGCATAGGGTCCTACTAAAGATTTGTTTAACTCCAACAGGAAAATTAGGCAGTAATAAATTAGTGGTACTTAAGTACTCCTAATTAATTAAGTGAGACAGCAGAAGTGGAAGGGCTCCCTGGAGGATCGTCTCACATGTAAGGTAGTCGTTGCCGGAGCCCTTGAATGGCCTCGACTGAGGCCTCTGGCTTCAGCAAGATCGCCTTGGCACTGTTTATTCTTCTTCTTCTTCCTCTTCATGCTCTGTTTCTCTTTCTCCTCACCAGTTGGTGAAACCAAGTACATGATTGGCCTTCTAATTCAGAATTGGTTTTGTCAGTGAGGGAGTACAAGTGTACTAGTAAAAAACAGCATTATTTTCTCATGGCAGTCGGAAAATAGAGATGAACACATGCATTAAATATCATTCTTACCTAAAGGAAGGTTATGGCGCCAATATGGATGATGAGGATTGGAACACAGATCTCCCTTTGTGCAGTTCCACCAAAATGAACCAACTGTTCCATTCTGACATTCCAGTTAAACAACACAAAAGTCACTTCTTTTAAGAAGAGTTTTGTGCAGTGCACCAAAAGGTCACAACAGCAACCAGGTGAATTGGATATCCCTGTTTGCACAAAAAGGCACAGAGGAAACAGTCAGAGTCTCAAACAATTACAGGCAAAAACATTTGGCTAAACTTGTCATGGCTTATAACAGTGGCATGGCTTCATTTTTACCAGGGACATTAGATTAAGAACAGCTAAGGCTGCGTTCGGTTCACAGGTTTGGTGCAGGATTTTCGTAGGAACACAATTCCTATGGTATTCTTTCCCTTCCAACCGTTCGGAACACGGGAAAGGTGAATAGTGTTTCATAGGAAAGCTGGTCTGGTAGTACTGATTCCATAGGATTAGAAACATCCACGCGCTGCTCATTTTTTGGGCGGAAGCCCGAGGCAGGCGCTCGCTGCCATGCGTTAGACAGGTTGCTGTGCTGTGTTGCCGGGATAAAAAAATCAACCTATGTGTGGTACGTGAGGTGAGGACAAGAGTAGTCACTGTGCAGCTGAATAAACAAATAGCATCTCATATTGCCAAGCATGCTACTCTAAAAAAACAAATTTGTACATTTCGTAGTCCATCCGAACACATTCTCTTGAGAGTTTCCTCCGGTTCGCTGTTCCATAGTTTTATACCTACATTCCTTTCCTATTCCTCTATTTTCATCAAGACCTATGTTTTCTGCCCCTTTATTCCGAACGGAGCCTAAATATTTGGTATAAGGGCATGGGACAGTGGGTGCACCAGCAGTCCAGCACCATGTACGTAAACAGGGGCATAGAGTGGTGATTCATAGTTTATTGCCCCGAGAAATAAACATCCAAGAAACATATCTGGGTTGGTCCCATTTTTGTTCACTCTAGCCACCTACTCCTATGTGTGGATAGCAAATCTAGTCCTGGTCATACCACTGTGTACAGCGTTACCCCTACATTTCCCTTTTCGACCAAGAGACCGGTTGGATGACCAGTCTGTACTACTTTCACCCCCTTTCCTTCCTGTTTGTACCAAGTCCAATGTACATACTAAATTCCCCCACCCCCACTTTATTTCTTGTTTGAACCAAGTACTCCCTTCGTCCGGAATTACTTGTCATCAAAATGGATGTGTCTAGAACTAAAATACATCTAGATACATCCATTTCAATGACAAGTATTTTCGGACGGAGGGAGTACAAGATTCGACTCCATGAAGTAGCTTTACATCTAACAATAGAATAAACAAATATGTCACGTTGGACCATCCGATCGAGAGGGGCTGAGAGGTAGAAAATGATGCACATGCAGCGACGTAGCAAGCTGGGGAAGTAGAGCTAAGGCGGTTTTGAACGAAGATATACCTGAAGGTCGTCGGGATGTGGATAGGTGGGCGGCGGGAGGCCGGATCCGCCCACAGGCAACGACGAAGGGATCGGAGGACCTCCCGCGCCGGCGCTCGGCCAGAGATAACGGTGCGGCCGGCAGTGGGTCTCCTCCCTCGCTGTCGACGATGGCCTAAACGCTGCCCCTCCTCCCCTTCACCGGCGGAGGGGGATTCGTCCGGATCTGTAACCAGCGGTGAGGATAGAAAGCCAGTGTTTTTTGAAGGGAGAAAGACAGTGTTACTACCCCTATCTTGTTTAGATCTGGAGAGGATGAGAGTGTGTGAATAGAGAAACCCTAGCAAGCAAGCGTGGAGGCTCCGGCCTATATATACGTAGTGGGGTAGTTTTCCTTTTTCACTCCATCAAAACAATCGTTTAAAATTGTGTGCTACTACATGCCAGGTCACGGTTTTTTTAGTTGTTGATTGTTTTTTGAGATAGCTACCCACTTGTTCCAAGTGGTGTTACGGTGTGCCAGGTCGCACTTTGTATCGTTCAAGTCTGGTACTACAAGTCCCTCCATTAAATGAACAACCACCCCCTCGTAAAAATTGTGAACAAGCCCACGGCTAAAATTAGCGGAAACGTGGGTTGCCCCAACATGCATTATTATTTATATTTTCTACTCCCTCCGTTCCTAAATATAAGTCTTTTTTATAAGCCACACCTAAGACAAGAATTTTTTTATTAGCAGTGAACCCCACATGTCATAGACACAAAAATTGTGGCAAGATTCCCTTAGGCAAGCCAAAGTGTGTCTAACAATTTGAGCAACTCAGGTTAGGCAAGTGTGGGAAAAATAATGTGGCAACATAAGACAAACATAGTCACAATCCAAACAGCCCCGTAATTTTTGTGACATGCATGAAAATTTGGTTAGTTAAATTTATAGTCAAAATTTGGCAAGGTGCATCAAATCAACACATGCAAGTATCAAAAGGAAAGTCACGGCATGCATGCATGCGTTGTACTCCCTCCATTTCCAAATATAAGTCTTTTTAGAGATTGCAACAAGTGACTACATACGAAGCAGAATATGTCTACTCCTACATACGAAGTAGCCCATTTGAAATGTGTTAAAAGACTTATATCGAGTGCAGTGCTTTGATGTGTCACGTCAACTCGTACAAGACCGAGAAATTTGATTACTACAACGCCCTCCCCCTCGCGGACTGAGCTCCGGTGCCTTAACTGCACCTGCCTTTGGCTGCATGACAGGAGGGCCAACCACCTGTTGGGCCCACCTGTCATAGACGCAAAGGCAGGAGCAGTAAGTAGAAGCTTTCGCTACACGCTATCCCTCCCGCACGAGGTGGACGGACATGCAGCAGTGGATTCGATACTGTAGAAGTAGGAGTAACATCATTGTTCTTCTTCTCGAAGAGGCGAAGAGCCAAGCGCAACCCGAACGTGGCAAGGTAGAAGTTAATGCACCACGCCTAAGTGTTTTGGGACTATTTGGTTTTCGTAAGATGACTTACACACCTAGATGCAGGGAGTAGTATAGCCCTGTAAACCGGAAAGGAGTATTTGCCTTTCTAGAGATTTCAACAAGTGACTAGACTACACCGTGTGCAGTACTCCCTCCCTTCCGGTTTATAGGGCTCAAATCTCAAATCTCATGAACCAAGGCATTTTGCGATTGGAGGAATGTATCTCGTACTTTACAAAACTACCCTAATTAAACTCAGGCATTAATTACGTAGTTCACTCGTTTTCCTCTCCGCCTTGGTCGCGGTGCACAATATTGAGCACTCCTATATGACTAGCCGCTCTATCTACATGTGGGACATTTCAAAGCATCCGGGCCCGCGTGCCATCCACCAAATCAAAGCGAGGTGCTACAGTCGAGACTCACCTGTCACCCCGGTGTGGCCGTCATGACCCGTCATATCACAAAACCCACACCTTTACCAGCAGTGGTAAGGTGGCCTCCAAGTTGGACTGGACGAAGCAACCATCATTTCACTGGAACGCTCGTTCAAGCCCTTTCTTCCCTTTCTTGAAGAAAACCTCACTCCATGCTACTCACTTCTGCCATTTTTCTTCTGTACCGACGAAGGAAAGGTGGGTGAATTAGTTATGCTGCAATATTTTCATTCCAAGAATCTTCTTTTTGCGAAGCACCGACCGATTCTCACATCCTATTCTTTTCCCGTTTTCATTGCGATTGTGGTTTCCTTTCGATTGCTTTTTGTTTGTCAGTTCATTGATGGATCCTGGAGCACTAGGCAAAGAGTTGCCGGCGGACAACCCACTGGAGACAGCGATCTCCAGGAAGCGAGCACCGACCAACGAGTTGACCATGTTGGCGGGCCAACCCATGGAGACAAAGAACTCCAAGAAACAAGCACTGGCCAAAGAGTTGAGGACGTTGGCGGACGAACTCCTCAAAGAAAGTTGGAAGAACAGCAAGGGCCCCATCGTGCCTACCCCAGGAACTCTGATTGCCACCTATGTGAGGCTCAAGACCGAGTTTGAGGAGATAGTCGCCGTTGAGAAGCAGTATTCCCCTGGCAAGGTGATGGCCCCCATCGAGGACGAGGAGATGGCCCTCGGAAGGATGAGATCCCCCGGTGAGCTGCACAAGTTAAAAAATAATGGCTTATTACCATAGTTGTGGTTTTTGATTATTTGCAATGTGCTTGCTAATATGTTAGGGTTGTGCAGGTGCCGGTGGACGTCCTTGATGATTCCGATGTTGTGGCCCGTCCTATTGGCATCGCCCCGGAGATCGATTCCGATGCCGCTGTCCATCCTGTGGACATCGCCCCAGAGATTGATTCCGATGTCGTGGTCAGTCCTCTGGACATCGCCCCAGAAATCGATTCCCATGCCGCTGTCCGTGCTGTGGTCATTGCCCGAGAGATCGATGACAAGAAATAGTTGGTCGCGCTAATCCTTCAGGGTAGTTTGCATTGCCCTGTGTTTAATTACCAGAACGATGCGTGTTATCAAACCATCTCAGGGCTAGTGCACTGTCTTGTGTGGGCAGATCTTGCTACTTTTGTTTGATAGTGAATCATGCGATGAATCATGCGAACCCTCTCCGAGTTATGGAAACAGATGTATCCTCACCAGCTTTTGATGTAATATATGGCATGCTTAGATGTAAGTTTTAACTGTTTATCATATCAGCAGGGCTTGTTTGATGATTCTTGGTGTTAGTAGGCTAGCTACTGTGCGAGCTATAGTACTTGCAAAACACTCACCGAAGAGAAACGTTGGGGCTGATGAGCTCGTGGTACGCTTATACTTATCCCTCGTCGATCGACCAATAGCCCTAGCTCCTAAAATTGTAGGCTTAGTGATCGATCAGACAATAGTCGACATACATTCAGGCCTCATTTGGTTCATAGGGTAGGAAAATCGTAGCAAAAGTACAGAGAACGTGCAACACAAATCATAGCAGTGCAGAGACGTACTCCCTCCGTTCCAAAATAGATGACCTAGGTGTTGGAAATATGCCCTAGAGGCAATAATAAAATGGTTATTATTGTATTTCCTTGTTCATGATAATTGTCGGTTGTTCATGCTATAATTGTATTAACTAGAAACCGTAATACATGTGTGAATACATAGACCACAACATGTCCCTAGTAAGCCTCTAGTTGACTAGCTCGTTGATCAATAGATGGTTATGGTTTCCTGACCATGGACATTGGATGTCATTGATAACGGGATCACATCATTAGGAGAATGATGTGATGGACAAGACCCAATCCTAAGCATAGCACAAGATCGTGTAGTTCGTTTGCTAGAGCTTTTCTAATGTCAAGTATCATTTCCTTAGACCATGAGATTGTGCAACTCCCGGATACCGTACGAATGCTTTGGTTGTACCAAACGTCACAACGTAACTGGGTGGCTATAAAGGTGCACTACAGGTATCTCCGAAAGTGTCTGTTGGGTTGGCAAGAATCAAGACTGGGATTTGTCACTCCGTATGACGGAGAGGTATCTCTAGGCCCACTCGGTAATGCATCATCATAATGAGCTCAATGTGACTAAGGAGTTAGCCACGGGATCATGCGTTATGGTACGAGTAAAGTGACTTTCCGGTAACGAGATTGAACAAGGTATTGGGATACCGACGATCGAATCTCGGGCAAGTAACGTACCGATTGACAAAGGGAATTGTATACGGGATTGATTGAATCCTTGATATCGTGGTTCATCCGATGAGATCATCGTGGAACATGTGGGAGCCAACATGGGTATCCAGATCCCGCTGTTGGTTATTGACCGGAGAGTCGTCTCGGTCATGTCTGCATGTCTCCCGAACCCGTAGGGTCTACACACTTAAGGTTCGGTGACGCTAGGGTTGTAGAGATATTAGTATGCGGAAATCCGAAAGTCGTTCGGAGTCCCGGATGAGATCCCGGACGTCACGAGGAGTTCCGGAATGGTCCGGAGGTAAAGATTTATATATGGGAAGTCCTATTTTGGCCACCGAAAAATGTTCGGGATTTTTCGCTACTGTACCGGGAAGGTTCTAGAAGGTTCCGAAGTGGGGCCCACCTGCATGGGGGGACCCACATGAACGTGGGTAGTGGGGGCAAGGCCCCACACCCCTGGTCAAGGCGCACCAAGATCCCACCTTAGAAGGAATAAGATCATATCCCGAAGGGATAGGATCAAGATCCCTAAAAAGGGGGGATAACAATCGGTGGGGAAGGGAAATGATGGGATTTCTTTCCCCCACCTTTGCCAACGCCCCAATGGACTTGGAGGGCAAGAAACCAGCCCCCTCCACCCCTATATATAGTGGGGAGGCGCATGGGAGCAGCACCCCAAGCCCTTGGCGCCTCCCTCTCCCTCCCGTGACACCTCTCCCTCTGGCTGAGCTTGGCGAAGCCCTGCCGAGATCCCCGCTGCTTCCACCACCACGCCGTCGTGCTGCTGGATCTCCATCAACCTCTCCCTCCCCTTGCTGGATCAAGAAGGAGGAGACGTCTTCCCAACCGTACGTCTGTTGAACGCGGAGGTGCCGTCCGTTCGGCGCTAGGATCATCGGTGATTTGGATCACGACGAGTACGACTCCATCAACCCCGTTCACTTGAACGCTTCCGCTCGCGATCTACAAGGGTATGTAGATGCACTCTTTTCCCTCTCGTAGATGTGTAGAAAAATTTGAATTATTGCTACATTCCCCAACAGTGGCATCATGAGCCAGGTCTATGGGCAGATTCTATGCACGAGTAGAACACAAAGTAGTTGTGGGCGATGATTTGTTCAATTTGCTTGCCGTTACTAGTCTTATCTTGATTCGGCGGCATTGTGGGATGAAGCGGCCCGGACCGACCTTACACGTACTCTTACGTGAGACAGGTTCCACCGACTGACATGCACTTTATGCATAAGGTGGCTAGCGGGTGTCTGTCTCTCCCACTTTAGTTGGATCAGATTCGATGAAAAGGGTCCTTATGAAGGGTAAATAGCAATTGGCATATCACCGTTGTGGCTTTTGCGTAGGTAAGAAACATTCTTGCTAGAAACCCATAGCAGCCACGTAAAACATGCAACAACAATTAGAGGACGTCTAACTTGTTTTTGCAGGGTATGCTATGTGATGTGATATGGCCAAAAGGATGTGATGAATGATATATGTGATGTATGAGATTGATCATGTTCTTGTAACAGGAATCACGACTTGCATGTCGATGAGTATGACAACCGGCAGGAGCCATAGGAGTTGTCTTCATTTATTGTATGACCTGCGTGTCAATGAAAAACGCCATGTAATTACTTTACTTTATTGCTAACCGTTAGCCATAGTAGTAGAAGTAATAATTGGCGAGACAACTTCATGAAGACACGATGATGGAGATCATGATGATGGAGATCATGGTGTCATGCCGGTGACGAAGGTGGTCATGCCGCGCCTCGAAGATGGAGATCAAAAGGCGCAAGATGATATTGGCCATATCATGTCACTTTATGATTTGCATGTGATGTTTGTCATGTTTACAACTTATTTGCTTAGAACGACGGTAGCATAAATAAGATGATCCCTCACTAAAATTTCAAGAGACGTGTTCCCCCTAACTGTGCACCGTTGGGAAGGTTCGTTGTTTCGAAGCACCACGTGATGATCGGGTATGATAGATTCTAACGTTCGCATACAATGGGTGTAAGCTAGATTTACACATGCGAAACACTTAGGTTGACTTGACGAGCCTAGCATGTACAGACATGGCCTCGGAACACAAGAGACCGAAAGGTCGAACATGAGTCGTATAGTAGATACGATCAACATGGAGATGTTCATCGATGATGACTAGTCCGTCTCACGTGATGATCGGACACGGCCTAGTTGACTCGGATCATGTATCACTTAGATGACTAGAGGGATGTCTATCTGAGTGGGAGTTCATTAAATAATTAGATGAACTTAATTATCATGAACATAGTCAAAAGGTCTTTGCAAATTATGTCGTAGCTTATGCTTTAGTTCTACTGTTTAAGATATGTTCCTAGAGAAAATTTAGTTGAAAGTTGATAGTAGCAATTATGCGGACTAGGTCCGTAAACTGAGGATTGTCCTCATTGCTGCACAGAAGGCTTATGTCCTTAATGCACCGCTCGGTGTGCTGAACCTCGAGCGTCGTCTGTAGATGTTACGAAACATCTGACATACACGTTTTGATGACTACGTGATAGTTCAGTGTGTGATGCTAACGGTTTAAAATTGTGGCACCAAAGACGGTTTTCAAACGTCGCAGAACATATGAGATGTTCCAAAGAATTAAATTGGGATTTCAGACTAATGCCCACGTCAAGAGGTATGAGACCTCTGACAAGCTTCTTAAGCCTGCAAACTAAGGGAGAAAAGCTCAATCGTTGAGCATGTGCTCAGATTGTCTGAGTACTACAATCACTTGAATCAAGTGGGAATTAATCTTCCAGATGAGATAGTGATGGTTCTCCATAGTCACTGCCACCAAGCTATTAGAGCTTCGTGATGAACTATAACATATCAGGGATAGACATGATGATCCTTGAGCAACTCGCGATGTTTGACACCGCGAAAGTAGAAATCAAGAAGGAGCATCAATTGTTGATGGTTAGTAAACCACTAGTTTCTAGAAGGGCAAGGGCAAGAAGGGATACTTCATGAAACGGCAAATCAGTTGCTGCTCTAGTGAAGAAACCCAAGGTTGAACCCAAACCCGAGACTAAGTGCTTCTGAAATGAGGGGAACGGTCACTGAAGCAGAACTACCCTAGATACTTCATAGATGAGAAGGCTGGCAAGGTCGACAGAAGTATATTGGATATACATTATATTAATGTGTACTTTGCTAGTACTCCTAGTAGCACCAGGGTATTAGATACCGGTTCGGTTGCTAAGTGTTAGTAACTCGAAATAAAACCTGCGGAATAAACGGAGACTAGCTAAAGGTGAGATGACGATATGTGTTGGAAGTGTTTCCAAGGTTGATGTGATCAAGCATCGCATGCTCCCTCTACCATCGAGATTGGGGTTAAACCTGAATAATTATTATTTGGTGTTTGCGTTGAGCATAGACATGATTGGATTATGTTTATCGCAATACAGTTATTCATTAAAGGAGAATAATGGTTACTCTCTCTATTTGAATAATACCTTCAATGGTCTTGCACCTAAAATGAATGGTTTATTGAATCTCGATCGTAGTGATACACATGTTCATGCCAAAAGATATAAGATAGTAATGATAGTACCACATACTTGTGGCACTGCCACTTGAGTCATATTGGTATAAAACGCATGAAGAAGCTCCATGTTGATGGATCTTTGGACTCACTCGTTTTTGAAAAGATTGAGACATGCGAACCATGTCTATTAGTATATATGCATGAAGAAAGTCCATACAAATGGATCATTTGGACTCACTTGATTTTGAATCACTTGAGACATACAAATCATACCACATGGGCAAGATGACTGAAAGGCCTCGTTTTCAGTAAGATGGAACAAGAGAGCAACTTGTTGGAAGTAATACATTTGATGTGTGCAGTCCAATGAGTGCTGACGCACGCAGTGGATATCGTTATGTTCTTACTTCACAGATGATTTGAGTACATGCTGAGAATATTCACTTGATGAAACACAAGTCTGAATTATTGAAAGGTTCAACTGATTTCAGAGTGAAGTTGAAGATCGTTGTGACAAGAGGATAAAATGTCTGTGATATGATCATAGAGATGAATATCTGAGTTACGAGTTTGGCACACAATTAAGAAATTGTGGAAATTGTTTCACGACTAATACCGCCTGGAACACCATATTGTGATGGTGTGTCCGAACATCATAACTGCACCCTATTGGATATGGTGCATACCATGATGTCTCTTATCGAATTACAACTATCGTTTATGGGTTAGGCATTAGAGACAACCGCATTCACTTTAAATAGGGCACCACACAATTCCATTGAGACGACACCGTATGAACTATGGTTTAGAGAAAGCTAAGCTGTCGTTTCTTAAAAGTTTGGGGCTGCGACGCTTATGTGAAAAAGTTTCAGGCTGATAAGCTCGAACCCAAAGCGGATAAATGCATCTTCATAGAATACCCAAAACAGTTGGGTATACCTCCTATTTCAGATCTGGAAGCAAATGTGATTGTTTCTAGAAATGGGTCCTTTCTCGAGGAAAAGTTTCTCTCGGAAGAATTGAGTGGGAGGATGGTGGAGACTTGATGAGGTCATTGAACCGTCACTTCAACTAATGTGTAGCAGGGCACAGGAAGTTGTTCCTGTGGCACCTACACCAATTGAAGTGGAAGCTTATGATAGTGATCATGAAACTTCAGATCAAGTCACTACCAAACCTCATAGGACGACAAGGATGCGTACTACTTCAGAGTGGTACGTAATCCTGTCTTGGAAGTCATGTTGCTAGACAACAATGAACCTACGAGCTATGGAGAAGCGATGGTGGGCCCGGATTCCGACGAATGGCTTGAGGCCATAAAATCCGAGAGGATCCATGTATGAAAACAAAGTATAGACTTTGAAAGAACTACTTGATGGTCGTAAGGCTGTTGGGTAGAGATGGATTTTAAAGGGAAGACAGACAATGATGGTAAGTGTCACCATTAAGAAAGCTCGACTTGTCGTTAAGATGTTTTCCGGCAAGTTCAAGGAGTTGACTGCGATGAGACTTTCTCACTCGTAGCGATGCTAAGAGTCTGTTAGAATTATATTAGCAGTTACTGCATTATTTATGAAATCTTGCAGATAGGATGTCAAAACATTGTTTCCTCGACGATTTTCTTGAGGATAGGTTGTATGTGATACAACCAGAAGGTTTTGTCAATCCTGAAAGATGCTAACAAGTATGCAAAGCTCCAGCAATCCTTCTAAGGATTGGAGTAAGCATCTCGGAGTTGGAATGAACGCTTTGATGAGATGATCAAAGATTTTGGGTTTATACAAAGTTCATGAGAAACTTGTATTTCCAAAGAAGTGAGTGGGAGCACTATAGAATTTTTGATGAGTATATGTTGTTAACATATTGTTGATCAGAAATGATGTAGAATTTCTGGAAAGCATCCAGGGTTATTTGAAAAGTGTTTTTAATGGAAAACCTGGATTAAGCTACTTGAACATTGAGCATCAAGATCTATAAGGATAGATCAAAAACGCTTAATAGTACTTTCAAATGAATACATACCGTGACAAGATTTTGAAGGAGTTCAAAATAGATCAGCAAAGAAGGAGTTCTTGGTTGTGTTACAAGGTGTGAGTATTGAGTAAGACTCAAGACCTGACGACGACAGAAGAGAGAGAAAGGACGAAGGTCGTCCCCTATGCTTTAGACGTAGGCTCTACAGTATGCTATGATGTGTACCGCACCTGAAGTGTGCCTTGCCATGAGTTAGTCAAGGGGTACAATAGTGATCCGGGAATGGATCACATGACAGTGGTCGAACTTATCCTTAGTATCTAGTGGACTAAGGAATTTTCTCGATTATGGAGGTGGTAAAACAGTTCGTCGTAAAGGGTTACGTCGATGCAAACTTTGACACTAATCCGGATGACTCTGAGTAGTCAACCGGATTCGTATAGTAGAGAAGTTATTTGGAATATCTCCAAGTAGCGCGTGGTAGCTACATCTACAAGATGACATAGAGATTTGTAAAGCACACACGGATCTGAATGTTGCAGACCCGTTGACTAAAACCTCTCTCGTAAGCATAACATGATCAAACCCTAGAACTCATTGAGTGTTAATCACATGGTGATGTGAGCTAGATTATTGACTCTAGTAAACTCTTGGGTATTAGTCACATGGCGATGTGAACTTTGAGTGTTAATCACATGGTGATGTGAACTAGATTATTGACTCTAGTGCAAGTGGGAGACTATTGGAAATATGCCCTAGAGGCAATAATAAAATGGTTATTATTGTATTTCCTTGTTCATGATAATTGTCTGTTGTTCATGCTATAATTGTATTAACTGGAAACCGTAATACATGTGTGAATACATAGACCACAACATGTCCCTAGTAAGCCTCTAGTTGACTAGCTCGTTGATCAATAGATGGTTATGGTTTCCTGACCATGGACATTGGATGGCATTGATAACGGGATCACATCATTAGGAGAATGATGTGATGGACAAGACCCAATCCTAAGAATAGCACAAGAACGTGTAGTTCGTTTGCTAGAGCTTTTCTAATGTCAAGTATCATTTCCTTAGACCATGAGATTGTGCAACTCCCGGATACCGTAGGAATGCTTTGGGTGTACCAAACGTCACAACGTAACTGGGTGGCTATAAAGGTGCACTACAGGTATCTCCAAAAGTGTCTGTTGGGTTGGCACGAATCGAGACTGGGATTTGTCACTCCGTATGACGGAGAGGTATGTCCGGGCCCACTCGGTAATGCATCATCATAATGAGCTCAATGTGACTAAGGAGTTAGCCACGGGATCATGCGTTACGGTACGAGTAAAGTGACTTGCCGGTAACGAGATTGAACAAGGTATTGGGATACCGACGATCGAATCTCGGGCAAGTAACGTACCGATTGACAAAGGGAATTGTATACGGGATTGATTGAATCCTTGATATCGTGGTTCATCCGATGAGATCATCGTGGAACATGTGGGAGCCAACATGGGTATCCAGATCCCGCTGTTGGTTATTGACCGGAGAGTCGTCTCCGTCATGTCCGCATGTCTCCCGAACCCGTATGGTCTACACACTTAAGGTTCGGTGACGCCAGGGTTGTAGAGATATTAGTATGCGGAAATTCGAAAGTCATTCGGAGTCCCGGATGAGATCCCGGACGTCACGAGGAGTTCCGGAATTGTCCGGAGGTAAAGATTTATATATGGGAAGTCCTATTTTGGCCACCGGAAAATGTTCGGGATTTTTCGCTACTGTACCGGGAAGGTTCTAGAAGGTTCCGAAGTGGGGCCCACCTGCATGGGGGGACCCACATGAACGTGGGTAGTGGGGGCAAGGCCCCACACCCCTGGTCAAGGCGCACCAAGATCCCACCTTAGAAGGAATAAGATCATATCCCGAAGGGATAGGATCAAGATCCCTAAAAAGGGGGGATAACAATCGGTGGGGAAGGGAAATGATGGGATTTCTTTCCCCCACCTTTGCCAACGCCCCAATGGACTTGGAGGGCAAGAAACCAGCCCCCTCCACCCCTATATATAGTGGGGAGGCGCATGGGAGCAGCACCCCAAGCCCCTGGCGCCTCCCTCTCCCTCCCGTGACACCTCTCCCTCTCGCTGAGCTTGGCGAAGCCCTGCCGAGATCCCCGCTGCTTCCACCACCACGCCGTCGTGCTGCTGGATCTCCATCAACCTCTCCCTCCCCTTGCTGGATCAAGAAGGAGGAGACGTCTTCCCAACCGTACGTCTGTTTAACGCGGAGGTGCCGTCCGTTCGGCGCTAGGATCATCGGTGATTTGGATCACGACGAGTACGACTCCATCAACCCCGTTCACTTGAACGCTTCCACTCGCGGTATATAAGGGTATGTAGATGCACTCTTTTCCCTCTCGTTGCTAGAAGACTCCATAGATTGTTCTTGGTGATGCGTA
Organism: Triticum aestivum; assembly: GCF_018294505.1. NCBI lineage: Eukaryota > Viridiplantae > Streptophyta > Magnoliopsida > Poales > Poaceae > Triticum > Triticum aestivum. The sequence continues at coordinate 29,029,162 of NC_057814.1, forward strand.
GAAAAAATTTGAATTATTGCTACGTTCCCCAACACTAGGCGGGCTGGTTTGGCCTAGTGGGTTTCAGTGATATGACGTGGTACAGTGCCGTCCAGTCTTCGCGTGTGGTAGCAGTATTGCGGGTACAGTAAGTTTTCTTGAAGAAGCGGAATTCAATGAAGTCATGATGGTTCCTTCGTCCGAACAACTTACAGTGGGAAAGGTTGGGCCTGCGATACGACCGGGGTAGACCAGGATAATTTTGTGCATGGCAGGTGGACCAGGATGGTCGACGTCCCACATGTCGGCGAATGAAAGTATTCTTTCCGATATAGAGGACAAGAAATGAGTATTCATTGTTTATTTTTGATGAAAGCTATTGTCTCCACTGTTACGACGGAGGAGTGTGAAACACGACAGCCCAGTGAACTTGGCATGTGCACCACTCCCTCCTTCCTCATGTAATGCCCAGGTTACAGCTTTTTCTCACTTTCTCTCTATCTATTTCCTCTCAAATGTTTTTTTACCTTTCTTTTTTTAAGACACAATTGTTTTTTATGCCTTTTTTAGTATTATTTTTTTATACCTAGGAGCACGTGTAGAGACGGGCTCTTGCAGAGCCCACTCCTTGACTTTGTCAATGCCTCTCTCTCCTCCACATAAGGAGTACTACTTGATATGCATGCATGCGGCGGGCAGCTGGCGTCTTGAGGGGCCAGGGCGGTGAGAGCGGGCTCCGGAAGCGGTCCGGACTCCAGCATGCCCCACCTCACATTATCACCATATATTTCTTGGAGTCCGTGCGCGGCGGGCGACCGATCTCTTCTCCCTCCCCCGTTTCTCTCTTCTCAGCCGACGCCCGCCGAGCGATTAGATTTCGGCTATCGATGGTTTATTCAATTACGGTCCCACATCTCAGTGAAATTGCAAGACAACGCGTGTCCCCTCTGGTGAGCGGCGTGCGAGCCGGACTGTCGGGGTTGCGACGCGTACGAGTCGTAAGTGTGCCACCTTTTCCTTTAGAACTTGCGAAGCGTAACATTTTCGCGTGATCGATCGATAGAAATCCAGAACAAAATGACGAGGGCGGTGCTTTCCCGCTCGTTAGGCGGGCTAGTTGGAGTGATATGACGTGCTACAGTGCCGTCCACTTGCTCCATTTTTATGTAAGCAAGAGTTTACACTCTTACGCGGGAGGAGTGCGAAACACCGCGGATCTGATTTTGATCGAGGGATAACTGTTCCCTGCCAAATAATGGAGGATTGTTAGCGATTATAGCATGATAGTTAGGGCATCTCCATGTCACGACCGGTTTTCCAATAAAAATATTTATTGAGAAATCGATCCCTGTTACGGACCAGTAGAGAAGAATCCTTCTCACTGGTAGACAAAATCTTGATCACAGAAGAAAGACCAGGAGTACTAAATATAATACAAGGTTGGGCGGAGACTGCTCAACAACTTATTACAAACACGCCAATATTACACATAAAGGCGGATAGGGTGGCATAACTACTAACTCACGATAAAAGCGGTGGTGGAAATATCACAGTGAAGTGGGTGACATGACTCCTGAATCTAACAGCTCTTCGAGCGTCGGAGTGAGGCTCGAGGAGACTTATTGCGGGTGGCGGAAGCGTATATAATACAAGTGACCAATATCCAGGATCGCACGGGACTGACTGGGACTCCTCTAGGCGCCGGACTCACTATCAAACTCTTCAGCCATGAGATCGCCTTCGTCAACATCTGGCCAAATCAACAAGATATAACAAATGTAAACATGATGCATATGAACAGATTTAACAAAGCGCACTCAGACCATGAGATAGCAATGCATGGTAAATAAAAGGGAACTCGGGCGGTAGTCCTCCCGAAAATCCCAAAGTAATACTGAAGGCCAATCGAGTGTCTGAATGACTCCTCGAAAGGATACAAATGAAATAACAATGCCGCAGTCGGGCGTCAAAGCGACACCACATAAAGGGCTTATAATGGGGAAATAAATAACAGTGCGTGCCACAGTCGGACGTCTGAAGCGACATCACATAAAGGGCTTATATTGAAAGTAAATGACAAGAGTGCCACAGTCGGACGTCTGAGGCGACATCACATAAAGGGCTTATATTGAAAGTAAATGACAAGAGTGCCATAGTCGGACGTCTGAGCGACATCACATAAAGGGCTTATATTTCACAACTTAATAATTCAGTAGCTCATGAATTTAATTCATTTCAAGAGAATATTCAAGTACGAAATAAACAAAGGGTTAGTCCATCCACAGGAATAACAATTCAACGGGTATACTACTCAAGCTTGTTCACCGGGGATTTACCACGGGGACTGACATAGATATGGATATACTGGCCATGGTCCTTGACCATGAACACAATGACTCGGAAGGATTTGACTCTGCAGAGTTTGTACTTTAACCACAGCCAACGGATTTCAGTAGTCACAAGGGACTAGTTTCGTTTATGGTGTTTTAGGAGAAACACATCTAACCAGTACACACCCATTCAACATTCCGATGCCAGGAATCACCCTCGGCAACGTTCAAGAAAAACTTTGAGACGGGGAGGCTACAACCTCGCGTAGCATGGGATCAAATTTATATACGCGCGCTCTAAGGGGTGCCCCCCTCTCGGTCCCAACCGGAAACACCCATGCCCCCTGACCGGATGACTGGCTTTAATCCAGGGCCATGGAACCCTCATCCCGGCCCCTCTATTTGGTGTGTACCCGGAAAGAGGTTAACAACTTACTAAACCGTATTCCTTGCAGAAGACACGTGGCAGCACGAAAGGGGAAGAACGGTATCGTGACTCAGACCACGTTAACGTCGGAGTTTATCGGATGTCGTAAGGCTGGCATGCTACAACAATACCACCTTACTGCCTTTCATGTCACCACATGACTAGGTCATCTCTCATCAGAGATCACAGTAACTTCGGAACACACGGATAGTTGCCTTACATGCAACGAGATTCTCACCGATGCTCATATGCCATGCACAAAACATTCAAGCAAACATGCAAAACACCTATCATATCGAAGGTTCAAACATGCTTGCCTGGTTCGGAGAAGTCGGAGTCTAGCTCGGCGAAGTTCGCGGCTCCGTCACCTCCTCCGGAACCTACGGTATAGCGAAAACGTACACTAACGTGAAAATCATCGCGTGCATAAAATTTGTTCCAAAAAATTTCCAAATAAATACTATAAAAAACTAGACAAAAATATAAGACTGATCGAAAAAGAATCAATCAAAAATCATCTTTTATTAAAAAGATATAAGGGTTTTAGTCCAGGGACTAATCTGTGATGAAACAGAAAAGATCCAGGGACTTAACTGAGAAAACAGAAAACGGTTCGGAAAGAAATGCGCCAGCCCAGAGAGAAAACGCATTCTGCCCGAAGGCGCCATCAGAAAACGGTTTGAGGGAAATAGAAGAGAGGCTGACGGGGGGGTCCACACGTCAGGTTTAAAAACTCCAACGGAGCTCCCCGGCGCCCGAAGGCTGCGGTGGTCGCCGGCATTGAACCGCGGCGAGATAGAGAGATCGGAGGGTACCAAGAGGTTCAGTGTGTTCTTCCGCGTCGGTGGGTGGTGGACTTGGCCGACGGAGAGCATCACGTCGACAGCGACACTTTCTCCGGCGGGCGGTGGTTCGGGCGATGGTGGAGTACTCCAGTGGGCACTGCAAACTCCAAATTGAAGCGTGGGTCAGCAGAGTGGATGCATTAGGAAGCTCCTGGCAAGCGCTGAGGGGTAGGCGTGCACGCACGGGAGCGAATCGAGCTGGGTCCCGTGGCGGGTCGAGGCGGCCGGAGTTGGGGAAGAAGGCTCCCTCGGGGCTCTTCCAGTGGCTTGGCGTGGTATTGGTGGAGTGCAGAGGTGGTGTGGGTTCGAGTTCGAGATCGGGGCCTCTATTTATAGGCGATCCAAGGGGGTGGCCGTGAACGGGGTAGCTCCAGCGAGCGATTACGGCGAGGCAGGGGTTGGGCAGGGAGTTTAAGTGGTCGGGCAACATCAGGGAGGCTCACTGGTGCCGTTCCCCCGCTAAACCTCGGTCGGGCTTGGCGTAATGCGTCGATCCTCGACGGGGCGGCCGTACGGGCACGGCGGCGGCAGAGAGCGCGCTCCGCGCCTAGCAGTTCACGACGAAGGATGGCAGCGCGCACGGGTGAGTGGATAGCCACGCGGCGGCCTCCGGTGGCTTGGGCGGCGCTGGACGGCGCCGTCCACTGCAGCGCCTCTCTCTGGCAGCCGCAAAGCCGCTGCTGCCGTCGCTCACGGGTGGCGCACCTCCTCCTGCTCGTCGCCGACGCCCGCAAGCCTCCAGGAGATCGTGCGGCGCAGGGATAAGAAGGAGAGGACAGGGAGCAAGGCGCCACCGCGGTACTAGCGAGATCGAGAACGGACTCTGAAGAAAACGACAGTGCTCTCTGAACTGTATCTCTGAATTTCCTGAACATGACAGCAACAGTGCCCTTCAAGTGCTCGACGAAATGATTTGGCATGAAGAAAAAAAATTCTGGAGCTGGGACATGGTGAGGTGACCTCTCAATGCACCCAGAGGCTGCCTGAATTTTCTCAGATTTTTAGGAGAAGAATTCAAATGAATTTCATCAAATTTGGCAAATATGGTCCAAACTTGCAGCAAGCACAATTTGAAATATTTGAACTGGAGACCAGTGGATCTTCATGGATCTTGGTTGAGGGCTCTAAGGACTAGCCAGGGAAAAAGGTTTGGAGGCAAAGCTCAAAGTAGAAATGGTAGTTCCTTTGAAAACCTCCAAGGATCAAAATAGAAGGTAGAAATTATTTTTGATAAGAATTTAATGGAAACAAATACATGGAGAGGTTCAACTTGCTGGATTTTAAGTATAACTTGACACAAAGATGGGGAATGGCTTTTGGGAGGGGATTTCCACTCATGTCATGGCAAGAGGAGATTTTGAAAAGGGGAGAAGATCACTCCAAATGCCATAGGGCTATTTAAAAGATTTTTCAAAAGAAATCTCCCAAGTGAAAAGCATTTGGTTTTGAGTCCACATAAGAAGGAAAAACCTCCAAGACCAAAATCAAGTCTTGGGTGAATCCAAAACAAAACACTTGTCATAAAAAAAATATTTTGAGAGGGAGAGTTCTTCAGAAAATTTTAAATAACATCCCTTAAATCAAATAAAAGTTTGAAAAAGTCAAATAAAATTTTTGGGTGTCACACTCCAGCGCTGGCCCACAAATTTAACTGGCATTTGTCCGAGGACAGTGATGGATGCCATCCGATGCTGCCCGCATACCTTTCAACAAATATGAACTAACCGGACGAAATTCGTGCAAACAAAGCAAATTTTAAATTAACCGGATCAAATTCATTACATTTTGAAAACTTTTCCTACAAACTGGACGAAATTCATTACATATTTCGCACAAACCGTACTAAAACCTACTGTAAACCTAATCTAAACGATCGCCGGCGCCCGACCACCATGTCCGGCCATGAACCCGAGAAAGCCGGCCATTGCCTTTGCCTCCTCCTCATCCGCCTCGATAACCTCCTCCTCCGGAGCACAAGGTTCTGAAGATTTCTGCCTCCACGTCGCCGTCAAGCGGCTAATCGGCCGCCGATATTTACCCCACCAAGCTTGGCGTCGACTGAGTGGAGTAGCGGTGGCCTTCTTGGGACCAGAGCGGCGGCGACCTACCGTGTACTACTCTTCCTCGCTGCCGGCTGCGCCCGCGCACGCACGCCGGCTTCGTGGTCGTGGCGGCGGAGGGCGGCTGGGGGGGTGCCGGCGATCTCCTTCGTTTGCTCCTGCGACAGTACGTCGAAGAGAGCTTTGGAGCGCGCCCGGAGCGGAGCCGCCGATGTCCCTCGTCTGCTCCTGCGACAGTACGTCCAAGAGAGCTTCTGAGCGCCAGGAGGCCATGGTTGAAGTGGTGCCGACAGAAGGAAGGGACCGGAGGAGAATAAGTGTGGGTCTTTGGCTATGGCTGGGAGCTAGGGCTCAAGTTAATATAGCGGGCGAATGGCAATGAGCCGCGGCAGACGGATGGACAACTGGCGCCGGAGTAGGTTCGTCGGGCATGAATGCGGACGCTGCTTCAGTGACTTAACTGCAGATGCGTTTGGGTTATTGACATGTGGGCCCAACGGGCATATGGCCCGCATGTCAGTGACACACCAATTGCACCTACAGTTAAGTCCGGTGAATGCGGCATTGACATTCTGGAGAAACGGTGACCGTTTCAGGCGGGAAGCGCGCGCTAGCGATGGAAGGGGTTTCGGTGTGCAGTGGCACTAAGATCGGTCGCTCACGATAGTACATACTCCGTACCATACTACCATACTACCCTCTCTAGCTTAGGTTGTTTTATAGATTGTCGTTGTGATGGACGATATACCTGAGCAAGGCGGTCCGAGTATGACCGTTGGTGTTGAGCCAGGTGAATACATGCTCGGCGTTCGTGTAGGCCTCCATCAAACGTCTAAACAGTAATGTCAGGCACCGCCGGGGCGCGCAGGTGATGGGCTCGCCATTTGCGTTGCGCCATGAGCATGACTTTGATTCAGAGGGCGACGTGCATGCATTAGCATGCTTTGACAGCGTGAGCGTGAGTGTCTGACGCGAAGTATTTCATTTTCATTTGGCTGACGAGGGTGCGTTGCAGCGACGAGTCCGTGGTTTGATTCCACACATACGCATAATTTTGGTTTTTACAGTATTTCTTTCTCCATTGACAGGTAGGCCCGCGTAGATAGATAAAGAACACGAGCTGATGAGGCGCATGTGGACTGTTTGACTGGTCAACCAGACAAATACGGAGCTATACGCTGAGCCAGTGACCGTATAATCACCATATCTCGTATACAATGATCAAAGTGAGCTATCAAGACAAGTTCGATGACCGCCAATGCATTTTACTCGGTAATAAATCACCAGGATTGAAGGGGAATCCAAATTTGCTTCGTCTTCTGTCCTTGAGCTCTTGACAAACCAATGCACTATACGGTTGTCCGGCCACTCCACCCCAGAGCTCTCACCAAGCGTCGTTCATGCCACCGCGCCGCACACTAACCGGTAAGGCAGCGGGCATCCCACCGCGCTGAGTTCCTCGCCGCCCACGACCGCACACAAAATGGTAGGGAAGCGATGGCATCCCGTCGTGCCGAGTTCATCGCCGCTCGCGACCTCACAACTATGTGGGAGGAATTTGAAGATGCCAAGGCCGAATGGGCGGTAGAGCAAGAGGCGGCCAAAGCCGCACAGAGGGAGCGGAAAAGTCAGAAAGCACTCAAGAAAAGAGAGGCCCGCCGCCGCAAGAAAGAAAAGGACGCACGCGCTGCTGCGGAGAGATCGGCGGAGATCCAAGCACGGTGGGGTGTCGCCGACAAAGCCGGGAAGGAGAACGACGGCGTCTGGCCAGCATGTGAGAAGTAGTAGTACTAGTAGTTAGTGTGTGTGTGTGTGTGTGTGTGTGTCTGAGTACGAGCATGTACCAATACTACTAGTTACTACTGTAGTTTTTAGAGCAAATTACCAGTACATTAGCCTAGACTAAATGGGAAAATTCCTATCCTAAGCATCAAATGGCATCTCTTTCTCTATAGGAATTGAGATGCATGTCATCTCACTTCCTATGATTTTCATATTCCTATCCTATGAACGAAAGGAGGCCTCTGTTGGAGTAACTATTGTAGCTAGCAGTACTGCTGATACAGTAGTTTTCTTCAAGAAGCGGAATTCAACGAAGTCATGATGGTTCCTTCGTCCGAGCAACTTCAAAGTGGGAAGTGGGCCTGTGATTTGACGGCTCATTAGTCATTGTTACTGCGGCGCGACGACCTGGGTGACTCTCCCTTGGAGTTCTGCGTGCATGGCAAGTGGACCAGGATGGTCGACGTCCCACATGTTGGCGAATGGAAGTATTCTTTCGATATCGAGGAGCAAGGAAACCGCGTGGTATAGTATCACTGTTGATTGGTTCGCAAAAAAATTAGTATCACTGCCGATTTATAATTATTTTTTATTTCTGATGAATGCTAGCGTTTCAACTCTTACGACGAAGGGTGCCAAACACGGCACGTGCTGGATGTCCCACACGTCAGCGAAAAGAGTGGGACATGAACAGCGTGGTAGAGCCCAGCGTAAAAAACAGCATGGTAGAGCGTCTCCACTTCTTCCACTTCTGGGTCAGAGACCACACATAGTAGTACTTAGTGCTATGAATGATACAAAGTGCGACCTAGAGAGAAAGACACGTCTAGTTGGAAGGTCTCGGGGCATACACGTAAACAAATATAAAAGTTAATATGTGCCTCCAACTAATATAGTAGTAGTAGAGTACTTAGGCACGTACTCCATAACATCACCGTGCATTGCACGTACAACATTTAGTGGTAGTACGTAGTAAGAGACAAATGCCGCCCAAGAGTTCCCTTCTCGGCCAACTTTTGGGTGTTTGGTAGAGTGTATGGAGGGTGCATGAGTCCACACTAGTTTAGCACAAATACACTAGCAGCATGCATGAAGAGAGCATGCATGAAGAGGGTGTTGAGTTGAGCATGCATGAAGAGGGAACAACTATGCTGAGACGAGAACGCAACCAAACACACCCTATATGCCACGCATGTTCATACCATTTGTGCCTTTCTACTTCACTTACTGCGCTACATTACTCAGGTTCGTACGTCCACTCCTGGGTACATGTCCGTCTCGTAGTTCCAGTCCCACGTGTTCTTCATATAGATGGAACGATCCTTGCATAACACGTGCACCTTGATGCTAGATGTCTCGCGTGTTGGCAAAAGGATGAACAAAGCTCACGTAGAAAAAATAGAGTGGAAGAACATAGATTCCGGACGACCGAGAAGGAGCAAGGAACCTCGTGGTGGAGCGTCTGCACTCATAATATTTAATATTATTCAGCGATATAAAATTAACCAATCATCTCCATAGTGGACTGGAAGAGTACGAAACATGGCAGCCCAGTGCAGTTACATCATACTAGTACATGGCTAACCCACGCTATCACCATATTTCTTGGCTTCCGTGCGACACCTATCTCTAGTAATCCAGTAGCCTGTATCGCTTCTCCCTCCTCGTCTCTATCAAAGTGTGGCGGGCTGGCGTTTCTGCCGTCTATTGAGGTCGGTTAACTATCACATGTTAGCGACATGCCAAGAGCATTCTAAAAAAATTTCCTTTCACGTTCCGTTTTCAAAAAGAAAAAAATCCTTTCACGTACGAATTTACCTCTATGCTTTGAGCAACTTGCATGTCCTATACTGCTCCTGTTTGATACTCTAACTTAGCTAGAGGTTAGACTAACTCATGACTAACCCTGAACTAACTGTAGCCAAAGAGGTGTTTGGGTGACAGGGTTAGATTGATAATAAATGCACTTCATGGAGAGAGAAAAGTGATTTTTCAGTGGTCCCAATGAGAACTATCTCCAGTTAGCACCTCTTGGGTGGGATAGTTTTTTTGGTGGGTTCGGTGCAACTTGCTCCAATTTAAACCCTCATGCTTGGATACTTTAGGGCTATTTGAGCCCCAACTAGCTCAAACTAACTCTAACCCATGGATCCAAACAGGGCCTATGGCCAGTCGCGTGCACCGGGAAGCGGCGCTCTCTCGGCCGTCGCGCCACTTCAAAGCCGGCGCCAGTGAGAGGTCGCCTTCGCTCTGGCCGGGCATTAATGCGGCACTGACGCTCCAGGGCGATGCTGACCGTTTCACGCGGGAAGCGCGCGCTGGCAAGGGAGTATAGGTTTTGAACCGTTTCAGGTGTAGTACTGGTAATTTGCAAAACTACTCAATTATTGCATTCAGTTTCCTAAGAAATTGTGGTAAAAACGTTACTCCACAGCCCGCTTCCCTTCTCCTTCCTCTTCCACCGCCCGCGCACGTCCGCGGGAAGCGACCGGTCAACCCTTATATAGGAGTGCTAGCACAAAAAGATGCATGCATGACCACTAAAATTTCCATATTAAAGCGCCGCTCCGGCGGGAGTATGGCGTATGTTGTTACCTTCGGCCGGCCCATGGCTACCGGGCGACGGCGACCAGAGAAGAGGCGGCGGGAGGGGAATGAATGCAGCTACTGTTTGGGTTCGCCTTCCGGCTTAAATAAATGCGCAGCATCACGTGTACCCGCGGGTGCACAAATTGTAACATACGTGTCTGCTTAAGTGGGCGTCACGTAACTGGTGTGTGTGTGTGAGAGATTCTGAGAGACAGAGTGCGTGTGTGCGACTCTACTCTTCGGACATGTACTCAACCTTTTGCATCGGGATATAAGTATAATGGTATTTACTTTAGCTAGTGATTTACGTGGCCATGTTAACGTGGTTGTGTCAAAAAAATGTCACTTCCTGCTCGTGATTTGCATTATATAATTACAAGCAAGATTCTCGTGCATTGCACGGAACATCAATATGCATTTTTTTACAGAACACCTGTTGTGATTGACCCATGCAGGAGTAATCCCATGTGTAAAAACTAATGATATCTCGAGAATTTTATCGGAAAACTGGTATCTCAAGAATGTCATCGAAAAAAATGAAAGACGAGAGATAAGGCGAGGAGGAGTGGAGCGTGGTGGTGACTGGTGGTCGGAATGGGCGGAGTCATGGGGATGGACGGCGCCGGCAGGCGGCAGCGGCCACCATGCATGCTAGATTGTTCCAGAGACTTATTCCTTTTTTAATTGCAGAGCAATGAGGTTGCGGGAGATAATGATGTGGAGAGAGGTGCGGGTATCTTTTGTAAAATTATCATAGTTTGCTTTCTATCCTCAGATATAGATCATACGGTCTGTATTACAAGATGGCAGGCACACCATCACCGCCAACTCGTTTTTTTATAAGGGTACAGATGATAAGTTTGCTGACTACTAAAGTAAAGTGGAATTTGTCCATGTTATGCAAGTAAATAAAGGTGATTGTTTATCATACGGGTAAGGTTGGATGAAGGGTGGTAGGAACAAATGCTCCGCCTAGTGCATGTGTGTGTGAGATGGAGTATTAGTGTGTGTGTGGGGTGTGTGTGTGTGTGTGTGAGAGAGAGAGAGAGAGAAATGGAGTCTTAGTTTGTGTGTGTGTGTGTGAGAGAGAGAGAGAGATGGAATCTTAGTGTGTGTGTGGGGGGTGTGCGTGCGTGCGTGCGTGTGTGTGTGTGTGTGAGTTTGTGTGTGTGTGTGTGTGTGAGAGAGAGAGAGATGGAGTCTTAGTGTGCGTGTGTGTGGGTGGGTGCGTGCATGCGTGTGTGTGTGTGTGTGCGTGTGTGTGTGTGTCGCGGGGTCCTCTGTGGAGGATGTAATTGAAGTGTGCATGGCTTCATCATAGAGAGGTGATGTGTATGGCAGAGGCCACCAACTATGGGGTGAGAGAGAGAAAATGCCCGTAGAGAGGGAAGAGAAGGTGTGTGCGCGTGAGAGGAGTCGACATTGAGAGAACGTGTTTGTTCGAGAGACACCGAGGAAGACTACTATATATCGATGGTGCATGTAGGCGGGAATTAAACAAAGGGATGGTCTTATTGGTTTCGGGGATATAGGGGAAGAGTGAGAGGCGGGGGGGGGGGGGTAGCAAGAAGGAGATTGTTAAGTGTGAGTGTGTGTTTTACCCATCCAGGCGGAAGTTATGTGCACAAAAGAGGAGAACGATTCGATGTGGCGTTAGGATTGAGGGTAATTAAACGTATGGAGACATAGAGACCTTGAACGTGCATGTGTGAGAGGTATACATGTATACGTGGGATGTGTGTGTGTGCGCGCGCATGATCGAGATAAAAGAAAGAAGACATAAGTCATAAGATCAACGACATGGGAGAGACGGATCGGTATGACAATATGCATGCATGTGAGAATGCAGGGAAGAAGGCCCGACAATTGAGCATGTGTTTTTGTCTTTAAGAGATAGTGGCGTGGGCTGGAGCATGCATCTATGGCGAGCAGAGGGAGTGAGGCGCAACGATTGTGCAAAAGAGACCAACCTATAAATGCATATGTATGGAGAGACATATATAGTGTGGGTGATAGGAAGCAAGACTCCGTGCGAGAAAGAAATGTTGATGGAGAAACTACAGATAGATACAGAGATGGAGATGCTAGCTAGAGGGACATCCGCTAGTTTGGGTGTTGGAGATGACCGTCGGGTGGTTCAAAGGGTGAAGTTATATATGTGTGTGAGAGGGCACTTGACTGCATGTAGAGAGAAACATATGTAGTGTGCGTGATAGGAATCAAGAGTGAGGGTGAGAAAGAAGGTTGATGGAGAAACAGATAAATAGAAAGATAAAGATGCTAGCTAGTGTGCGTTAGAGATAGGAGTCGAGTGGATCAGAAGGCTGGGTTATGTGTGTGGGTGTGAGAGAGATAGAGAGAGGGTGCATGTGAGTCACATACAAACAGATATCAGAGAGAAATGAGATCCAGAGAGACGGAGTTTTGTGTCTGCGAGAGAGAAAGATATTTCACAACGAGAGTGATAGCTAGAGAGACATACGAGGGAACGCAAGATATCTCTAGGGAGAGAGGGTGTGTGTGAGCGACATACAAGAGAACAATGGAGAAATATGAGACCCTGGGAGACAGAGTTTGTGTTTGTGTGTGAGAAAGAGATATTGAAGAGGAAGAGTCGTAGGTTCTCATATCTAAGGAGCGAAAGACATCTCTGTATGAGGGGTGTGCGAGTGGCACACATGGGAATAGTAGAGAGAAATGAGACCCCGGGAGACAAAGTTTTGTGTTTGTGTGAGAGAAAGAGATTCCACATGGAGAATCATAGTTAGAGACACATAGCAGGGAGCGAGATATACTTAGAGAGAGATAGAGTGATGAAGGTCGAGGGAGAGAGTACCGTCAGTGTGTTACGAAGATAAAAGATCATTGTCGACATACAGGTAGCACGAGAGATACCTGAGAGACGATGAACGCGTATAGGTCCAGAGAGATAGTCCTATATAAGCATGAGTGATAGCTATATGAGACGAATATCTGGATTAAAGGGGATTCAAATATTTAAACTGGAGATCACGACATCGATAATATCATAACGCAAATTGGTGTATCAAACATGCATATTCATTTGAATTTGGGCACACGTGTAATGTTATATAGTTTATCAATATTGGTGATCCATAGATTCTTCAATTACAAACAATGCATGGTTTGTATGCAATTAATGTCTAAACGGGATTACACTATATGTTGCATGTGTGAAACACATTATACATGTTTGAGAAGTAAAAAAAACCGCATGAAACACACATTAATTGGAGACAGTTAGCGAGGAATGCATACATTGGATTTCAACATAAAGTGGTTTCAAATATTTGAAAATCCAAATTGATGGATACAACCTTATGAATCTGAGATCATGCCATTTGTAAACCATATTTATGTATAAATGGTGTTGTGCTTTCGAAAGTATATATAAAAGAATGATGTATATAGAATGTAATTCCAATTGAAAATGGATCCCGCCCGAAAAAAATAGAATACAAACGGGATTCGAATTGAGTTGGCACGGTAAACGTGCACTCTGCAAAATTTGAACGAAGCGGGGAAAGTCGCAGTAACCGCCCGAAACCAAAATCTGCGAGATGGAAATCACTACTGCCTATCCCTGCCATGCAAAGCCTATCTGCTGGATTTCTATAGGTTTCGATAGGGGTAGGTTTGTAATTTCACCCAAACGTGACGTAACCGCCTCTCACCCGGATTCATACACGGTGGGCGCCAAAACACAGTGTGTCCTCGGCCGAAATTGACTCCCTCCCCGATTCATATTCATACACGGTGGGCACCAAAAACAAACTCTCGTCGGCAAATATTCGGTGTATGCGAGATTACCGTCCTATCCCCAACCGACTAATGTTGCTGTGATGTAGTAGAAATTTGAAACGGGGGCTAAGTTTGTAAATTTCCTCGCATTTGAGACAAGCGCGCCCTGAACACATGGTTCCCCCCTTCCTCTCTACCTCCCTTTTCCCCATTCGTACTCCGTGGGCGCCAAAACACCCTCTCCACCCCACCCTCCTCCGTCCGCCGCCGTCCGCCACCCCATCCACCGCCGTCCTCCTCCACCATGCCGAAGCTGATACCCCGACGCCGCCGTCCATTACAAGAGATCGACCTCTCTCATCCACGGCTTAGGACCGGGATCCTTGCATCCCGTCCTCTCGCTTCATCCCTGCCGTCGTCCACCTTGCCGGCGCCGCTCCTACGACCGTCTCGTCCACCGCGCCCCGCCGCCACCGTCTACCCTCCTAGATCTGCTTCCACGCTGCCGACAGCCATCGCTACCGCAGCACCGTCAAACTCTCAGCAGATGCGTACACGGCGCCGCACCAGAGGCGATACTCTTTCGTATCTGCTCAACTTATTTATCGCAGCAAGAAAATAGATCGCCACTGCTTTACTCTGATTTCTTGTCTTGGTTGCGAAGTTGCCTTTGTCCGGTTTGCACCTTCAGATCCGCCATGGCACGCTCAACACTATACTCCCAATGCTTATGGTTTTCCCCATTTATATTCCACACTAGTTAAATCACAGTAGACTAAATTTCAAAATTGGGTCAGTCGATTTTTCAGAGCTCGCCGGAGTTCGCCGGCGCGATCGAAGTGGCTCGGGTGGTTGTGGGGCCTCGCCGAACGAAGAAAACTTGACGCGGGTGGGGGTTGGGGCGGGGGTGGGGGTGGCGGAGGAACACAGGCGGTGGGGGCCGGTGGTCCGGCCGCTGGCCCATGAGGTGTTTTGTATGGGAAGAATCAGAGACGAGGAAGAAGAAGGGTTAGGAGACGTAGGATCTTCATCCAACTGCCTGAAATGGTCGAGAGACAGCTGGGAGTTGCATTCTTAATGCGCTCTGGTTCATCATGTGTGGGCACTGCGCAACCAACATTTTATTATCCAAAATCTGCTTGCTCTTCTTTACCATGTTCCTCTTCCGTTCTTCTTTAATATGTACTCTCTCCGGTCCTAAATACAAGTCTTTGTATAGATTAGACCATGGACTACATATGGAGCAAAATGAGTGAATCTACACTCTAAAATGTATCTGGATACATCTGTATGTGATCCATAGTGCAAATCTCTACCAAGACTTATATTTTGGAACGGAGGGAGTATGATAGTAGTACAGTATGTTCCTTGTACTGAAGATGAGCAGGGACATTTGCAGTGTAGAGGTCTATACGGTCGGTTGTGATGGACACTTTGAGCCTCTTTGATTCGTAGGATCTTGTAAACATAGGAATAGGATTTGTAGTGGCCTGCCCACTTGAATCCTATAAGAATAGCAAGGAAATGCAGGGAGCTGTGTCGCCTTTGAGAGTTACACTGATATTAACAGTACCGCACCTTCACTTGAAGAGAGCTGGTATCTGAAGCCTTTCTAGCCGTACCGGCAATACTAGCACATATATTCCAGCAAGTTCCACTTTGCTGATTTTACTCTGATGCTTAAGGTTTTCCCGTTATATCTACACTATGATCTGTGTAGCTGCTTTGTGTCGCACTAGCAGCAGTCCACTCTTGAAGCTAAACACTGCAATGACTTACAAAATTGGCACCAAGATTGAGTGCCATTCTGGATGCAATGAAACTCATACACTCCCCACCTGTTGATTCTTGTTCAGAATATGATCCTAATGACTATTCTAACCTCGAGGAGTCAAAGGAAGATGGCATGTCATGTTCACCCATCAAGGTGCATGTTCTAATTTGGCTATGTTTTATTGATTGCAGGTATCTTGCATATGTTGTCTTGCATTTCTTCTACTTTGTTGCACCGCCATCTGCTTAGTTTACTCATCAGATATGTCGAGATGCCATGCCCATCCATTATCAATACATATTCGATCTGTCATCATACCATGTTTTTTCACTCAAATGTTGTTCTTGTGCATCAGACATCAAAAAGGAAGAGGGTGATTGCTGAACCTGAAGGAGCACCAGCAAAGTCCTTGAAAAACGTGGTGGTGCCAGAGAAATCAGACAGCACCCCACTTATATTGGCTGTACAACCAGTGACACAAAACGTAGGACCGACTCCAGCAGACTGTACCCATACTTCACTGGCCACACCACTAGCCCCACCACACAGGACCTGCACTCCAGCAAAAGGTATACCGATTTCATTTGCCATAGCACCAGCTGTACCACAGAAAATCCCACTCCAGCAAAAAGTACAGCAAGTCCACCAGCCGAAGACCTATCCCAACTGCAGAGACGGCCAATTCCTGCAAATTGGAACCCCATTCCATTTATTCCCAGTTTAAAAGACAATGCTTTCAATGTTGTTAGGGACTACGTGCATATATTCCCATCATGGGAAGATTATTGTGAAGACAAACACCATTTTCACATCTTCCTGTCCAACTTATGTGTAAGTGCTATTATTCATGGTTATTATTTTCCTGTTTTCTGCTGATTGAACACATCAATGATTTACATTACATTGTTGTAACTAGGCGAGGGTCAATCTAGATAGTCATGATGAGCAAAGCTTGCTTGTGCTTTTCAAGGAAGCATTGCAGCAGTATCGGTGTTACCTGAGGAAATCACACTTTGATGGCAAGTCTATAAACGAATTTCTGGTGAAGTCTCCTGCACTAAATTTAGAAGACATTGAATGGAAAAACCTTGTTATGCACTGGTCTCGTTCCCAGGATGAGGTACTGTCTATGAAATCACATGACAATTTGAACTTCTACTTTTCCGCATGTGCCTTACGGATCTTTTTTGCAGGAAATCTGCTCGAAAAAGAATTCCGGTTTGACAAGAACGACAGGATATCGCAAATATGCTGCCAGCTGCTTTGCTCTTGTTAGTACCTGTTGTCCTGTATCACTATACTTGCATACATACCTGGTTCATTATGTGACAGCAGTATGCATGATAGCTTCATTATCAATTGTTCGCTCCAAATTATCTGATCTGTATGAATGGTTACATTAGTGTAGAATATATCCAGTGCCAATGTTTTTTTAGCTCTGCATTGTTCTTGTAAGTACATGCTGTCCTTTATCAGTGTACTTATAATGAAAGGTAGTTGTTCATGTACCATCACTCTGCAGCTTATTTTCCTTTTCCCTCCATTTTCTACACATCAGATCTATATTTACTCTTACCATAAGGTTGGTACTGAAGAAGTTTAGCTGTGCATTGCTCTTGGTTGTACCTTTTGCCTGTATCGCTGAACTTACATTTATAGCTACTTGGTTATGTAGCATCACTCTTCATCTTATCTTAAATATTCTCCATTTTTTCGTATATTATCACATCTACATTTACTCTTAACAAAATGTAGAATAAAGGCAATGCTTTTGAAGAAGATTCTGCGGTAAACTTCTTGAATTGCCCCCCCATCAGCATGGACAAGGCCTTTATAGAGCCTGTCTTCACCAATAATGTAAGTTTGTCCATCTCAAGCCTTCAAACTTTGTTGTATATATTTGGTTAGGCATGACTGCAACAGCTGATTATTTTTGGTGTTTGCATCAAATTGCTTATCTAAAGTTTATTACGTAGTTCATAAACAAAAGTTTGTCCTTTCTCAATTTAAGTTTTCAGTTGTACAACCAAGTTCCTTCTTCATACCATGTAAATTAAACTATACAGAGCAAGTGATCTTCTTTTGCACTGCAGGTATGCTTCTGTTCTTCATCTGTAATCCAGTGGTGTGGTGAACCTACCCAATACAGCACAATGTCATATTCTGCAATGTCTTAACTATGAACAATGTCATATCATTCTACTATTATTTAAACCGTCTCTTTATTTGCCAATCTGAAATGGTATAAATTGACAGCACACTAACCATTGATACTTATGAGTTCTTGATCTGTAATCCAGTGGTGTCGTGAAGCTGCCAACTCCTTCACAATGTCATTTCCTGCCATGTCTTGACCTGAATAATACCATATTGTGTTAATGCAATTTTAAACTGTGTCACTTAATTCGTCAGTAAGAAATGTGATGAATTGTCAGCACTGATACTTTTATGTGCAAAACCTGTCATCTGTCTGCTTGTTTATCTTTCAGAGTGAGGAAGATATAAGTGTTGAACAAGCGCAGTCTCATCATCTTGCTCAGCTGCTTGCGCTGTAGCTCCCCAGCAAGGCTAACCTTTCTTGAACTCTATTGAAGTGTTGTCGGTTTTGTATATTATTTTGTCGGCGTGTTTATTTGCACTGGTGGCGATCTTTGATGCCCAGTGTATGTAATTTGCTGTCTGCTTGTGCTTTATTATCATAGTGGCGAACTTTGATGCCCAGTGGATGTAATATGCCGTAATTTCTTTATTGTATAGTCTAGGTTTTTTCTTATTCACGATGCTGCAGTTATTTTACTGTATATATATCCTGTCTTCATAGTAAACCGGCCAAACCGTAAAATTACGGTACATAATCGGGCCGTCATGCAATCACGATGTAGGTTGGGCCTGAAACGTGCCGAACAGCTCACGGGCCGGTAGCAGCCCGAAATGAACCCCGACCCATGATTGTGCGAATCAAATCACGGGCTTTTAACAGGCCAAAATTTTCTCGGTCCTTGTTTGTCCCAATCAGATATCGGCTGCGAGCAAGCCGGATGCAAACCGGTCCGTAGTTAGGCCCAACTATATGACGGGCTTTTAACAGGCCGAAATTATAATAGGGTCGAAATGTTAAACGGGCCTTTAACAGGCCGAAACTAATATCAGGCCGAATTACTAAGTGGGCCTTTAGCAAGTGGGCCCAAAAGCATAGTGTCCAGTTGACGGGCCGAATCTGATATGGGCCATAATTGAGCCCAAAGCCTCTTAAAGGGCCGGACCTGATCTGGGCCGTAATTTGGCCCAGAACGTGGTATGCTTTTAACGGGCTGGATCTCATATGGGCCACTATTAGGCCCGGAGCGTGGTAGGCCATTAATGGACCGGATCAAATATGGGCCGGCATTTGGCCCAAAACATGGCAGCCAATTAATGGGCCGGCCTACTAGGGTCCTCAAAATCTTGTGGGCCTACAGCTGGGCCGGCCCATTAATGTCGGCGAAATCTCGTGGGCCTTTAGCTAGGCCGGCCCATTATGATCCGCAAGAATCTTGTGGGCCTTTACCTGGGCCGGCCCATTATGGCACACAAAAATCTTGTGGGCCTTTACCTGGGCCGGCCCATTATGGCCAACAAAATCTTGTGGGCCTTTAGCTGGGCCAGCCCATTATGGTCCGCAAAATCTCGTGGGCCTTTAGCTGGGCCGGCCCATTATGGTTTGCAAAATCTTGTGGGCCTTCAGTTGGGCCGGCCCATTTAAACTTTATGGGCCGGTCCACGTGTCAACATATCATAGGCGCGTCTCGCCCATTGGATGAGTGACACCTGTGCCAACGCGGACCTGACACGTGTCTCCTCCAGCCAATGATGATTTTACACGTGGAAAATCCCCATTGGTCGGGGCTGTTAACGGGTTATCGGATCCAAAACCCGACCCGATAGCTTAACGGCGTTCGTTACGGTGGATGCCACGTGTCGGTCACCCTTGACGAAAGCACTTCTGTGACGCGCGATTTATCGTCATGGAAGTGGACACTTCCGTGATGATAATTTTGATAATGTCATGGAACACTTCTACGACAGCACAGGTATGACTATCTTGATTCTGTCATAAATTTGTCATGGATGTACATGCATGACAAAAAACGCGACCTACTGTGACAAACACGTATCATCACGGAAGTGTATTTTTTTTGTAGTGCGTGTTAGTTTTCCTTTATATTTGATGGAATGTTGTAACGGGGCAACCTTGGAATAGGAATGAAAATGGAGTGGAAAGTTTTCGTTTTTCCGGAGAAAAAATGGAAACGGAGAGAAACCAACGTTTCGTTTTGTTGGATCGCGCAATCGAGCAAAACCAACGTTTAAATCACGTCTGTCGTGTTCGTGTCTCACCCTCCTCCACGGCTCGACCCCACACGGTCGCTCGTCATGCCACTCACCGCAAGCCGAGTATACGATAACTTTCCCGCCTGCTTGTCGATGGATCGCGCCATGGAGTACTAGCACTACTGGAAGAGATTGACGAGTTGGGGGAGGACAGCTAGCTGTAGCACGGACTCCCAAGAACTTTTTACATGCATGTTGTAGCCGGCTATTGCGACCTTTGAACGCAGAGCAGTCGCGTGCACCCGGAAGCGGCGCGGGCGACGCTCTCTCGGCCGGCGCGCCACTTCATTGCCGGCGCCAGTGAGAGGTCGCGTCCGCTCTGGCCGGGCATGAATGCGGCGCTGACCGTTTCGGGCGGGAAGCACGCGCGGGTGATGAAGAGGGTTCGGGTTGGTCAGGACCGACCGTGGCAGCGGTCCGGACGTGTGCAAACAAGAGATGATGTACGTTAATATTGCTACGTATATAATTAACAACGTAAATAATGTGCCAGTTGGACAAATATGATTGGAGATGGAAATGGAATTTTACGTAAACACGGATATGCATGTCTATGTCTATGTGTGTGTGCGCGACGACTCTCGCGACCTGGAAGCGGGAGCGTGTTTTTGATCGAGTTTTCTTTCTTGGTACGTTAGAAAATCTGTTTGTCTAATTCACATCTAGATGTTATTTAAGGATATCACATCTAAGCTCCCACAAGTATATAATGTAGCAACAAGAAACAAAAAAACTAGGAAAAAAATAGACCACAAACAGAGTGGACATCAACTTAGATGTGACATAACTATGTCACATCTAGATGTGTCCTAGACAGACCCTTAAAAAATTGTCCGCCAGTTTTCGTTTCTTTTTCCCAGGAACGCGCGTATTCTATTTAAAACCACTGCTATGGAGAGATTTTTTTACTCCATTATAGCCTCTTGTTTGATAGAGTTTCTCGCGTCTCGCTCTCTCACCCTCTCCATATATGTTACACGCTGGAGGCTCAGCGTTCATTTGCTAGGGTTTTCTATATTCACAGTCTCTCACCCTCTCTTCACCAGATCTAAACAAGACTGCGTTGGCCTCTTGTCTCTCTCTCCCCCCTCATAGCTGGTGAAGGAGGCGTCCGTATCCCGTCGCACCGGGAAGGGGAGGAGGTGCAACGTTCACTCTATCGCCTTCGGCGAGGGAGGCAATCCACTACCGGTTGCGCTGTTCTCTTTCACCCAGCGCCTGTGCGGGAGGGCCACCGACCCCTTCTTCCTCGCTGCCGTACATAGTGTGGGCAGATCCGGCCTCCCGCCGCACGCCTTGCCACATCCCGACGACCCTAAGGTATAAGTTTCTTTGAAACCGTCGTTGCTCTAGCTGCATGTGGATCTTTTTCGATCTGTAGTCGAATCTAGGTCTTGGTTCAAAGAGGAAAGAAGGGTGCGGTGGGCTGGAGCAAGAATCTAGGACGTGGTTCAATGAGGAAAGGAGGGGCGGAAAGTAGTATAGACTGGCTATCCAGCCGCTTTGTAGGTCGAAAAGGGAAAAAGGGGGTAACCCAGTACACACATCTGTAAGGAACTGGTCTCTTTGTTGAAAAGGGAAAGAAACTGGGGTGTCGGGTAGTTTTTGCAGGACTAGATTTGCTGCCCTCACATAGGAAGAAGGTTCAAAGAGAACAAATATGGGACCAGTGCATATATGCTGCTTGGCTACATACTCTGCATCACCCATTTATACGTGTGCACGCACATGGTGCTGGCATGTCCCATACAGCTATTTTGCTGTTGTTAATCTAAGAATGCCGCCGGAAAATTGAAGCAATGCCACTGTTAAAAGTAAATTACATTTTTTAACGAATGTTGTTTCAAGAGAATGTCTCTGTTAATATGAATCAATGCAACCGTTTTAGAAATGCTACTGTCCTACTTTGTTTTCCATCCAAGATAAGTTAGATGCTTCTTTCTGTCACCGTTTGTTTCATCCTCCTTTATCGGCAAGTAATTGTTTCCTTTTTTGCCTCTGTTAAAATAGGGCTATCGATTCAACTTGTTGCTATTGCGACATTTTGCTTCGCTACTCGAAACACTTATGTTTTAAGAGTGTTTTGTGCAGTTCAACTTGAATGTCACACCGGTGACTTTGCTTAATTTTGGTGGAACTGCACAAAAGGAGATCGAGATTTGTTTCCAGTCTTCGTGGCGAGTTGTTTCAAATCTTGGTCTCAACCACATGATGTGCAATGTGCTTTGAGATGTTGTGCTACTTGTTTTGGTACTGTTTTAAATAAATGTTGAATTGAAGCTATTGTATTGCTGTCTTTCCCATTAAGTAGTGAACAAAAATGGGACCAACCCAGACATGATGCTTGTTGCTTTGTTACAACAAATTCAGCATCACCCCCTTTATAAGCCAGTAATTGATGCCACTCTCAGAATTAACTACTGAATCTTATTTCAAAACTGCAACACTTGTTAGGGATTGGCGGGATTACCATTTTTGTGGCCGCATGTTTCATCCTCCTTTATTAGCCAGTAATTGATTCCTTTTTTGCCTCTGTTTAAACAGGGATATCTATTCAACTTGTTGCTATTGCGACATTTTGCTTCGCTATGCGAAACGCTTTGCTTGATTTCAGTGCAACTGCACAAAACGAGATTGGATTTCCTATTCGTGTTGGCAGATTCGTATTTTATCTTGTCTGTCTCATGAAAGGTCAGTACAGGCCTTCATCCACATGATTGTGCAGTGTGCTTTGAGATGTTGTGCTACTTGTATTGGTACTGTTTTAAATAAATGTTGAATTGAAGCTATTGTATTGCTATCTTTTCCCATTAAGTAGTGAACAAAAATGGGACCAACCCAGACATGATGCTTGTTGCTTTGTTACAACAAACTCTGCATCACCCCCTTTATAAGTAGATGGAAGCACATACTGTTGTTGCGCCCACTCTCCCCTGGAACTGTTTATGCTTTTCGTTAATCTAATGCCGCTGGTAAAATTAAGCAATGCCACTCTCAGAATTAATTAACTACTGAATCTTAGTTCAAACTGCAACACTTGTTAGGAATGGTACTATCCTGCTTTGTAGTTCTTTCTACATGTTTAACCAAGGTATTGTTAAGATAATGTCTCTGTTAAAATGAATCAGTTGCATTGTTTTAGGAATGGTACTTTTCTGCTTTGTCGTTTTTTATACATGTTGAAACAAGGCATTGTTAAGATAATGTCTCAGTCAATATGAATGAATCACACTGATGGAGAATTGCTACTCTCCTGCTTTGTTTCCCATTAAGATAAAGTAGATCATTAGATGCTTTTCTTCTGGGAGTACAAGTCATCAACCGTTATTTCTCAGTAATTGTTTCCCTTATACCTATTGTTGCTTATAGGGATATCAAAATTAAAGCTCGGTTTTATTCCGACTTCGATTTTAGTTGAACTGCACAAAAGGAGCCAATGTGTCCAAGGCAAACTTGTGCATTACTGGGTCCAGTTGGTCGTTCCACTTTGCAGAAAGAAGCAGTCACTGTTTGCGCTACATTACAGAAGGAATGATCGAGAAGCTTTACAGAGTATTATTAGACACCGGTGACATGATTAGTCTGCAGAGACCATTGGCAATTTAACAACACGTGGAGTGCCCTGGGCAGAAAGTGCCCAAACAAGTACAAGAAGCTACGACAGGACTCCACGATCATAGGCATTACATATTTTGAATGGGAAAAGCTTGTCAAAGTTTAATCATTGATGTTAGCAAGAAGACGTTAGTTTAATATATTGGAATTGGAAAACCTTGTCAAAATTTGCTCATCGATGTTAGCCAGAAGACATGCATTTGATATTTTTGAGTGGGACGCCCTTGCTGTGAGCAGCGTCGAGTGTTTTTCCCTATTCCTGTGTTCAATTTAGAAGTAAATAGTTACTCTGCTGAGATATTCCTGTGTTAAGAGTTTGTTCTGAATATTGTCAATGTAATGCCAGGCCTTGTGTTTGATTGCAAAGTTGAGCTTGGAATGTTGTGGCATGCGGCATCATGAGCTGTTCACCGTGCCTCCTGGGAATAATGCTTCGTATTATTTTGCATGTCGATCTAATGCCAGTGATTTTCTTGTTAAGAAGATCATCCTCTTCTGTTGTTTCCGTGCTTAAGAAGTTCATCGTCTGATGTTTCATTCATAGCCTATACGACAAGTCGGGTAGGTTAGACGTGAAACCATATGATCTTCCGACCAACTCATGATATTAGGCCGTGATTGGATCGTCGTTTTCCAACCAAAACCGCTTGTAAAACTGACGCTTGTAAATTAAGGAAGATGGTCTCGGGCGAAGGCGCTTGGTTGGTCGATTTCGACTAGTAAAATATCGGAAGTACTTCACACACGATAAAAACGCTGAATGACACTCGGACGATTGCTAATCCAACCGTTAGCTGTTGTTTCAGCCTTGCCCATGGATGGAATGATACGCACGTCGTGCATGTATCGTCTGGTAATGTCGTCCATATAGCAGTGCTCGTAAAATATACACTGGTCTCTCAAATTACACGCGTAACCCGTCGGTTTTACTTATAGACCTTGGGCCCTCAGTTTCATTACGCCTGTATTTTACACGTTGTTTCCGATGACGAGTAAATTACACTTGTATGTTAATACAGGTTTGAAATAAACCAGAGCTCCCAAGCGCGGCCTTACCGTTTCATGCCGTCTCAGTTTTCTCGAAGGTGCTCATAGGTGTCCGATGATCCTGGCTTCCTGAATGAGCAGCGGGCGCTGTATCAGACCATCTGTAGGGCCCGCGAGGCCCTCTCCGTTGTCCTTCAAGTTGTTGCGCTCGCCGTGGCGCCGAGCATTGTTAACATCGTCAACGAACATGAGGATTCAGGAGATGACTTTATTTTGACTGGATGACACTAGGGACCCACTAGGGCCATAGCCGTACGTACGCAAGTGCCTCCTTATTATGTACAACTATTTTTTTTTTCTTTCTCCTGGTTTCCTGACATCACGGTCCCACACCATTGTCAACCTATGTAGTCAATATAAACGAGAGAATTGCACAAGGTGCGGCCGACAGCTAGGACCAAGCAGCTCGAGCAGTATATGTGTTTTTGAGGCATGAGCACTGCAGAGTTTTTCTTGGCGATGATTTCGTTGCTGTTCAGAGGAGAGCAGGGTATTAACTGGGCGGGCTGTGGCCCGTCTAGCCCAGGCTAGATATCCAGCCCAGATACTAATTTTTTCAAGATGAAAATGGCTAGCCCAGCTATACGTCTTTTTGAGGAATGCCCAGGCAAGGTCAACTTGTTATTCTCCGCCCCGCTGGGCTGCAAATCTTTCCTAGGAGGGATGCATTAGGCTTAACAGGAAAATGGGCTTTAAAAAATAATAAATGGGATGTAATTATAAAAACTAGGCAGTAACTATAAAAAAATGCACCACACACGAAATTAGTTTATAAAATATTATTTATGGATTTTGAAAATCTTAAATTTTCATTGTTGCGCGCGCAATGTTTCGTTGGATTTTTACGTAATACAAATTTATATTTAATCTGACTAGAAATTTCGGGATAAAAATATTTCGGATCCCATCAAAATGTGGGAAATTTTATTGAATTCTGTCTTCAACGGTTGGTTGAAATTATTAATCGTTGTCCTAGCTAGAAAATGGGATGTACTTTTAACAAACTGTAAATGGGCTGTTGTAAATTCCATTAGAATTCAAAAATGGGTTGTACATTCTTGCAAAACGCAAATGGGCTATAAGTTCTCTGCCACACACTTGTGGCCTACTAAGTGACGCGTCCCCTAAAAAAATAAGTTGACGCGGATGCAAGACTTTGTCAACTTATTATAGTCAACACACGGTTCTAGCAGCAGTGGCCATTGGATGTCTATCCAACGGATGTCGTGCTTCTTCTTCAATCTCGGATATTTTTAGCTTCGGCCGCCCAAAAAATGATTCCTCCCCCTGACATCTGGGGCGCACCGTTTCGGAGGCTGACCTGTGGGCCTACTAAGTTGGAGCGTACCAAGGGCTTTGTCAACTTAGTCAATATAAACGATTCTAGCTTCAGTGACCGTACGATGTCCATCCAACGGCCGTAGGCTTCTTCAACCTCTGGTCTTCTTGGTCCAGCCGCCAGAAGCAGCGCCAATCGTGCCGCCTGCTCCTGCCTCCCGTGGCCGGCTGTGCTGCCGCGGAGGCCTCACCGCCCCCATACTACTCCCACCGCTGGCCAGGCCATACCTCCACTCACACACAGCCCCTGTTATTCTGCGGCGACGGCAGCCTCACACCGCAGCCGAACCAGTGAACCCTCGTACTCCTCTCCGCGCGGGCTTCCGCTGCTGCGTCTTCCCCGGCTCCGCGTCGTCCCCTTCCTAGGCCTCGCCGTCGTCCACTGCCCTGGTGCTCTCGGCGTGGCGTGGTCAACGTGGTCAACGACCGACTTCCATCGGAAGAGTACTGTACGTGGAGAGGCTGACAGCTGGGTCCACGGCGGCCACAAGGAAGTGCCTCCTTATTACGCGCAAAATAATTATTCCTCCACCTGACAGCGGGGACCCATCGGACGGGCCACCGTATTTCACGAAAAAAACGTTTCCCCCTGACTTCTGGGACCCACCGGACGGGCCACCGTATTTCCCGAAAAAAACATTCCCCCCACCGTCAGCTCGGACCCACCGGATGTGCCTCTTTATTACGCACAAAAAATGAATACTCCCCCTGCTAGCTGGGAGCCACCTTGGTGGGAGGCTGACTTGTGGGCCTACTAAGTTGACGGGGACGGAGGGCTTTGTCAACTTAGTCAATATGAACGATTCTAGCTCCAGTGACCATACGATGTCCATCCAACGGCCGTAGTGCTTCTTCAACCTCTGGTCTTCTTGCTCCAGCCGCCCAAAGCAGCGCCGGTCGTGCCGCCTACTCCTGCCTCCCGTGGCCGGCCGTGCTGCCGTGGAGGCCTCACCGCCCCCTACTATTCCCACCGCTGGCCAGGCCCTGCGGCGACGGCAGCCTCACACCGCAGCCGAACGAGTGAACCCTCATACTCCTCTCCGCGTGGGCATCCACTGCCGCGTCTTCACCGGCTCCGCGTCGTCCCCTTCCTAGGCCTCGTCGTCGTCCACCGCCCTGGTGCTCTCGGCGCGGCGTGGTCAACGTGGCCAAGGAACGACTTCCATTGGACGTGGACTGTACGTGGAGAGGCTGACAGCTGGGTCCACGGTGGCAGCAAGGAAGTGCCTCCTTATTACACGGAAAATAATGATTCCTCCACCTGACAGCAGGGACCCATCGGACGGGCCACCGTATTTCGCGAAAAAAACATTTCCCCCCTGACTGCTGGGACCCACCAGCTACACCTTCGCACGCAAGGAAGTGCGTCCGGGCAATAAAAAACGATTCGCCCCCTGACTGCTGGGACCCACCAGCTACATCTTCGCACGCAAGGAAGTGCGTCCGGGCAAAAAAAAAACCAAAACGATTCGCCCCCCTGACTGCTGGGACCCACCAGCTACATCTTCGCACGCAAGGAAGTGCCTGACAGTCGGGACCCACCTGGTCGAAGCGTACGTAGCGTTGTCATTCTGGTCGCGAACGTGTACGTACATATATACTGGTCGATGTAGAGGCGCGCACATGTCGTAGTAGAGGCGCGTACGTGTCGTAGTAGAGGCGCGCACGTAGCATGTACACGTACGTACAACGGCCAGGGTGCAAGAAAGAAAATACGGCCACGTACGTACATACGGGTAGGGTCTCGAATGCCTACTCGCGCATACGTACGGCGAGGGCTCGTGTACATGGCTGGGTCGGAACGGAGAAACAGCGTCGTCGTCGTGTTCATGGGGAGGCAACGGAATGTGTCGTGTTCATGGGGAGGCAACAGAATGCGTCGTGTTCATGGGGAGGGGTGTGGCGTACCGCAAAACAGAGGAAACGGACCTCCTACGGTCGAAACGGGGATCCTGTTGATCGGGAGGAGTGTGTCGTACCGCAAAATGGAGGAAACGGACCTCCTACAGTCGAAACGGGGGTCCTGTTGATCGGGAGGGGTGTGGCGTACCGCAAAACAGAGGAAACCGACTTCCTACGGTCGAAACGGGGGTCCTGTTGATCGGGAGGGGTGCGGCGTACCGCAAAACGGACGAAACGGACCTCCTACGGTCGAAACGGGGGTCCTGTTGATCGGGAGGGGTGTGGCGTACCGCAAAACGGACGAAACGGACCTCCTACGGTCGAAACGAGGGTCCTGTTCATCGGGAGGGGTGTGGCGTACCGCAAAACGGCACTCCACGGGATACTGTTCATCTCCACCGTCGACCTCCTCCAGCCTCCACGGGCTACCGTCGACCTCCTCCAGCGTCCACGGGCTCCTATTCATCCAGCCTCCACCGCGTGCTACTCCACCGGCTACTGTTCAACCACCCCTCCACGGGCACCCCTCCACCGTCTACTTTTCATCCAGCCCTCCACACCACGGGGTCCTGTTCAACCACCCCTCCACGGGTACCCCTCCACCGTCTACTGTTCATCCAGCCCTCCACACCACGGGGTCCTGTTCATCCAGAGGCAACGCCACCGCTCACTGTTCATCCAACCCCCCCACCCCCCGCAACGCTCACTGTTCATCCAATCGATCGGCTTCAGTTAGCAGCAGTAGCGAAGGAATCGCTCGATCGGGTTCAGTTAACAGCCATCGATCGATCGCTCGGGTTTAGTAACGCGTAGCCTGCAGTGCAATCGCTCGGGTTCAGTTAGAGCCCAACGCCTCCCTCGGGTTCAGTTAGAGCCCAACGCGTCGCTCGGGTTCAGTTAGAGCCAACGCCTCGCACACACGCGCATACGTGTATGAGAGAAACGCGCATCGCTCAGACCCCGACCTCCCACCGTAACCGGGAACTCCCCGAAATTTTCCTCGCCCTCGCTTCTACCACAGTTTTTTCCGTCATGGACGGCCCAAAGAATGTCATGCAGCTGCGTCTCCCGCCCGCCCAGGACGAAAACCCATTTTCTGTCATGATTTTTTGTCATAGAAGTAGGAGCCCACCACATCTATGATGATACCGGGTTTGTCACAATTATCGTCATAGAAGTGTCATATGTATGACAGAAAAAAATTCGTTCGGCCCAAAATGTCACGGATGTGTCTTTTTTTGTAGTGAACCAAGGTGGCTATAATCATCAGGGCAATCAGCAGCAGCAACAGCAGTCGGGTTACCAGGGCAACCAGAAGCAGTTGAATAGCGGACAGTATCATGTCTTCACCACTAGCTTGGACAAGCGCGATCAGAAGCTTCATAAAAGGGTGGTGAATGCCGTTGAACCGGCGGTGCCCCATTATTTGCGCTAGTCCGAGCAGCCCATTGTGTGGAGTAGAGAAGATCATCCACCCCGGGTTGACAATCCGGGTCATCTGGCTCTGGTGGTGGCACCTCAGGTGGGAGGTTATAAGTTCACTAAGGTACTCATGGATGGAGGGAGTAGTATCAATATCCTTTATTATGAAACTTTCCGTCGCATGGGGCTAACAGATAAAAATCTTAAACCGTCCAATACGGTGTTCCATGGTGTGGTGCCTGGTAAGTCGGCATATCCTGTTGGTAAGATAGCTCTGGAGGTGGCTTTTGGAGATGAGCATGACTCGAGATCAGAAACCTTGACCTTTGAGGTGGTAAAAATCAGAAGCCCGTATCATGCCCTATTTGGAAGGCTAGCTTATGCTAAGTTTATGGCACGGCCTTGTTATGTCTATCTACAGCTCAAGATGACGGGTCACAAGGGAACTATAACCGTGCATGGAAGCCGCAAGATTGCTCTGGAGTGTGAGGAAGGTGATGCGGCTTATGCTGAGTCGGTTTGTGCAACAGAGGAGTTGAAGTTTTACAAGGACAATGTTGATCCGGCAGATATGACTTCGTTGAAGAAACCAACTACGGAGCATGATCCGGCCCTGAAGTTTAAATCGGCTGATGAGACTAAACTTGTTGACTTCGTGCCTGGTGATTCGTCCAAGCAGTTTAGCATCAGCGCTAACTTGGATCTGAACTAGGAAAGCGCGCTCATCGAGTTCATCCATGAGAATCGGGACATCTTTGCATGGAAGCCTTCTGACATGCCTGGTGTACCGAGAGAACTCGCTGAACACACTCTCAATGTTGATCCTAAGTATAAACCGTTCAAGCAGTTTCTCCGCCGGTTCAATGAAGAAAGACGCAAAGCTATTGGAGAAGAAGCAGCCAGGCTCTTGGCAGCTGGATTTATCGTTGAAGTATTCCATCCTGAGTGGTTGGCTAATTCGGTGCTGGTCCTCAAGAAGAATGGCACTTGGCGTATGTGTGTGGACTACACAGATCTCAACAAAGCTTGTCCAGCAGATCCTTTTGCCCTCCCCCGTATTGATCAAATTATTGATGCTACGGCTGGTTGTGAGCGTTTAAGTTTTTTGGATGCATATTCTGGTTATCATCAGATCAAAATGGCAGTTAAGGACCAGGAGAAGACAGCCTTCATAACTCCCTTTGGAGCCTTCTGCTATGTGTCCATGCCCTTTGGGCTCAAGAGTGCATAGGCAACTTATCAACGGTGTGTGCAGAATTGTCTTCATAAACAGATGGGCCGCAATGTTCATGCCTATGTGGATGATATTGTGGTAAAATCAAGGAAGAAGGAGACATTGATTGATGACTTGAAGGAAACCTTTGATAACCTGCGGGTTTATAAAATGATGCTTAATCCGGCCAAATGTGTCTTTGGTGTACCTGCAGGGAAGCTCCTGGGCTTTTTGGTGTCTAACAGGGGCATTGAAGCTAATCCGGAAAAGATCAAAGCCATCACCTCCTTGGCTAAACCAAAGTGTATCAACGATGTTCAATGCCTGGCAGGCCGGATTGCCGCGTTGAGCCGTTTTGTCAGTCGCCTCGGCGAGAAGGCCATCCCTTTGTATCAGATGCTGAAGAAAATGGATAACTTCGTCTGGAGTGACGCCGCTAATGAAGCGTTTGAGGACTTAAAGCGGCAGCTAGCTAATCCGCCGGTTCTCGCTGCTCCGGTTGACAAAGAGCCATTGTTGCTATATGTGGCAGCTAACGCTCGGGCTTTTAGTGTGGCTATTGTGGTGGAGCGCAAGGAGGCAGGAAAGGAATATCCGGTTCAGCGGCCGGTTTACTATATTAGTGAGGTACTCATTGAATCCAAGCAGAGGTACCCGCATTGGCAAAAATTGGTGTATGGGGTTTTCATGGCAAGCCGGAAGCTTAAGCAGTATTTCCAAGGTCATCCCATCACGGTGGTCAGCTCTGCTCCTTTGGGGGATATAATCCAGAATAGGGAGGCAACTGGTCGGATTGCTAAGTGGGCTATCGAGCTCGGGCCTCACGGGTTGAAATACATACCCCGAACGGCGATCAAATCTCAGGCACTTGTGGATTTCATCAATGATTGGACAGAATTACAAGCGCCAGAAGAGAAGCCGGATCACACTTATTGGACTATTCATTTTGATGGGTCCAGGCAATTGGAGGGCTCGGGGGCTGGAGTCGTGTTAACTTCCCCACGAGGTGATAAGTTTTGTTATGTTCTCCGTTTAATGTTCCCTTGCACTAATAATGCAGCTGAATATGAGGCCTTACTACATGGTCTTTGGATGGCTAAGGAGATGAATCTCAGCCGAGTTAAGTGCTTCGGTGACTCGGATCTGGTGGCTCAACAAGTGTCCGACACTTGGGATTCCAAGGACCCACTAATGGCAGCATATCGTCGTGAGGTGGATATTGTTGCAGGTCACTTCAAAGGTTATCAGGTGGATCATGTGGACCGGCGGAAGAATGAAGCGGCAGACGCTTTAAGCCGCCTGGGGTCCCAACGTAAACCGGTTCCACCTAATGTCTTCCTGGATGTTTTGCATAATCCGTCCGTCAAGCTCCCTGGTGAAGAGGATTGTTGCTACGCCTCTTGATCGGCGCAATGCCGCAACATCACTTGGGGGCTTGGTCTTATCCGAACCATAGCTATGCCTCTTGATCGGCGCAATGCCACAGCATCACTTGGGGGCTTGGTCGAACCCGAACCATAGCTACGCCTCTTGATCGGCGTAATGCCACAGCATCACTTGGGGGCTTGGTCGAACCCGAACCATAGCAACACCTCTTGATCGGCGTAATGCCACGGCATCACTTGGGGGCTTGGTCGAACCCGAACCATAGCAACACCTCTTGATCGGCGTAATGCCACAGCATCACTTGGGGGCTTGGTCAAACCCGAACCATAGCAACACCTCTTGATCAAATTTGGGGCCTGCCAGCCCGTGAAAAGCCTCGACTACAACGGCTTTATTTGCCTTTTGCTAAGTCTCTTTTTATTTTGCTAAGATTTGCGATGTTTTCAAATCAGTGTTTATCAACCCGGTTAGGCTGTCAACTACAAGTTGTCAGTACATGACCAAGTTATAATCCGGAGACTATCAGCCCGGTCTGGTTTTGACTCATAGTCACCAGTATGGAATAAACCGGTGTTTATTACAACCTGGAACGGTTTTGTTGTAAACCGGCATTATATAACAGGAGATACTTTTACTTCGGATTAAGGTTATTACCCTCATTACAAGGTTGGTCAGCCAACACTATGCCTAAAGGTCGCAGGTATCATATATTTCCATATTTGGTTATCTTAAACAACCTTGGTTATAAACCTTGGTCATATATATAGTTGGGTATCATGACCCGCTCAATGGTAAACCGCTAGGGCGCTTTAAGCTTTTTATCTGCAGGAACAACTGGAATAAATAGCTATGGATTATGAACATCATATCTCAAGCATGGCGGATTAACACGCATCAGTTGTAGATAAATATGCACGAAGGCATAACAGACCAAGTGTTTAACTAGCCTATTACAAGGTGTTTCAGTGCCCAAAGGAATAATTGTTTCTCAATAAACATTGCAGTATGGAAGATTAAACCGGCCCCCGGGTTATGATCGCTGAGCAGCTTGACCTGACGGCTGCGGATCATCTTGCAGCGGTTCATCTTCTTCGTCTCTACCCAGCGGCTGGAAGTCAACAGTTGTCCAGTCGATCCCGGTTAAAGCTTGGAAAACAGCTTCGTCGCTTATAAGGGTGGACGGTTCAATGTCAGGGGCATAAGTGTGCTTACGGATTGGAGGGATCAGGTTTTGAGCCTCAGGAGTTGGTTCAGCCCACGATAATTGTTGAAGAAGAAAGATGGGATGCCAACCGGGGCATCCCCAAGCTTAGATGCTTGAGTATCCTTTGAAATGTTTACTTGGGGTTCCTTGGGCATCCCCAAGCTTGAAATTTTGCCTCTCTTTATTCTTCTCACATCGGTAACTTCTCGTTCTTCGAACACTTCATCCACAAAAACTTAACAAAAACTTTGTGAGATCCGTTAGTATAACAAAGCAAATCACTACTATAAGTACTGTTGCAAACCAATTCATATTTTGTTTTTGCATTATAGCTACTGTAATATAACTTTTCCATGGCTTAATCCACTGATAGAACTCGATAGTTTCATCAAAACAAGCAAGCAATGCATCAAAAACAGAATCTGTCTTAAACAGGACAGTCTGTAGTAATCTGGAAGTTTAGTAAACTTCTGTAACTCCTAAAATTATGAACTAAATTTGACAATTTGAACAATTTGTACAGAAGTAATGTGCAAAAAGTTTCAGACCCATTTGACTTTCCAGTAAAAAATGTAAATTCACGCACTACAGCCAAAGTTTCTGTTTTTGTTCTGCACAAAGTAAACAAGCAATCTAATCATCCTAAAACCAAAGCTTGGCACATTATTTTTATAATACAATGGATATATACAAGGGGATAATTATTTACAGAGAAACTTCCATGAAAAATTCTACATTGTTTCCGTGAGCATGAACACAAGTGCTCAAGGTCGACCCTCACTTCTTCAATGCATAACTTTCCAATCACTTCTCTTTTTGAAAAACTTTTTAGGCATGAAAGGCAAGTAATAATTTTTTTTGTATTTTCATTCTTTAATTTTTTTTGTATGTTTCACCCACAACTAAACAGAAACAAAAAGGAAAAACTAAATCTACTTAGTGAAGAAAGCAAACAAGCACACACGAGAATATCAACCCCACGCTATTGCTCCCCGGCAACGGCGCCAGAAAAGAGCTTGATAATCCCCAAGTGCAAGGAATCATCGTAGCAATTTCCAAAGGTGGAAGTGATAAGTATGGAGTGTCGAACCCACAAGGAGCTAAAGGTAAGATCAATATTCTCTCAAGCCCTATCTGCCACTGATACGACTCTACGTGCACCGAACGTTTGCTTCCAACTAGAGACGAGAAATAAAACTACGTTGTGGGTATGAAGAGGATAACTTTGCATGATATCGGAGAGCTAAAATATAAAAGTAGGTGCTGTTATGATAAAGTTAGAATATATTACTAAATATTATAAATAGCGAGTGTGGAATAATGGTGGATCGGTGTGCGGAATTATCCTAGGCAATCGTTAACAAGACCGATAGTCGTCATTGCAATTTCATATGAGGGAGAGGCATAAGCTAACATACTTTCTCTACTTGGATCATATGCACTTATGATTGGAACTCTATCAAGCATCCGCAACTACTAAAAATCATTAAGGTAAAACCCAACCATAGCATTAAAGCATCAAGTCCTCTTTATTCCCATACGCAACAATCCCACTTACTCGGGTTTGTGTTTCAGTCACTCGCCAACCCACTATAAGCGAATCATGAACGTATTGCAACACCCTACAGCGGGAATCCCTCACGCTTGCGCGACACGGAGGGCACCATAGGACAGCACCAAAATAAAACATACAACTCGTACCAATCTAGATCATCAATCAACCCAAGGACAAAAGATATCTACTCAAAACATCATAGGATGGCAACACATCATTGGATCATAATATGTGGCATAAAGCACCATGTTCAAGTAGGGATTACAGCGGGGTGCGGGAGAGTGAACCGCGTAAAAGAGATGAGGGTGGTCATGATGATGATGGTGATGTTGATGAAGACGATCACCGTGGCGATGATTCCCCTCCCGATGGCACTCCGGCACCACCGGAAGAGAGGAGCAGAGGTTCTCCCCCTTGTGCTTCCTCCTCCATGGCCTCCCCCCTAGATGGGGAAAGGTTCTCCCTCTGGTCCTTGGCCTCCATGGCGATGATGGCCTCTCCGGGATACTCCTCCATGGCCACCGGTGATGATGGCCCCCTCCGGCAGGGTGCCGGAGAGGGCCTAGATTGATTTCTCGTGGCTACAGAGGCTTGCGGCGGCGGAACTTCCGATGTAGGTTTCTTTCTGGAAGTTTGGGTATATATAGAAGAGTTTTGCGTTGATTTCACGTCAGGGGGGTTTCCGGGCTGTCCACGAGGCAGGGGCGCGCCCCAGGGGGTGGGCGCGCCCCCCACCCTCGTGGGCAGCCCGGGACTCTTCTGGCCTGCTTCTGGTACTCCGTGGGCTTCTTCTGGTCCAAAAATGATCTCCGCCAAGTGGCACGTCAATTGGACTCCGTTTGGTTTTCCTTTTCTGCGATACTCTAAAATAAGGAGAAAACAGAAACTGGCACTGGGCTCTAGGTTAATAGGTTAGTCCCAAAAATCATGTAAAAGTGTATCATAAAGCCCATTAAACATCCAAGATAGATAATATAACAGCATGAATACTTCATAAATTATAGATACGTTGAAGACGTATCAGGCACCACACACGACTAAAGGTCAACTTGTGTGTCTATGGGGTGCCCCCCTCCCCCTTATATAAAGGACGGGAGGAGGAGGAGGGCCGACCACAAGGGGCGCACCCAAGGGGGGATTCCTACTCCTAGTAGGAGTAGGTTTCCCGCTTTCCTAGTCCAAGTAGGAGGAGAAGGAAGGAGAGGAAGAAGAGAAGGAAAGGGGGGGTGGCCCCCTAGCCCTAGTCCAATTAAGTTTGGGCTAGGGGGGCACCACACCTTGGCCTGCCTCCTCTCTTCCACCACTAGGCCCATGAGGCCCAATAACTTCCCAGGGGGGTTCCGGTAACCCCCGGTACTCCGAAACTTATCCGAAACGACCCGAACCATTCCGGTGTCCGAATGTAGCCTTCCAATATATGAATCTTTATGTCTCGAACATTTCGAGACTCCTCGTCATGTCTGTGATCTCATCCGGAACTCCAAGAAACCTTCGGTACATCAAATCACATAAACTCATAATACGAATCGTCATCGAACGTTAAGCGTGCAGACCCTACGGGTTCGAGAACTATGTAGACATGACCGAGACACATCTCCGGTCAATAACCCATAGCGGAACCTGGATGCAAATATTGGCTCCTACATATTCTATGAAGAACTTTATCGGTCAAACCGCACAACAACATATGTTGTTCCCTTTATCATCGGTATGTTACTTGCCCGAGATTCAATCGTCGGTATCATCATACCTAGTTCAATCTTGTTACCGGCAAGTCTCTTTACTCGTTCCGTAATGCATCATCCCGCAACTAACTCATTAGCTACATTGCTTGCAAGGCTTATAGTGATGTTCTTTACCGAGAGGGCCCAGAGATACCTCTCCGACAATCGGAGTGACAAATCCTAATCTCGATCTATGCCAACTCAACAAACACCATCGGAGACACCTGTAGAGCATCTTTATAATCACCCAGTTACATTCTGACGTTTGATAGCACACTACGTGTTCCTCCGGTATTCAGTAGTTGCATAATCTCAGTCATAGGAACATGTATAAGTCATGAAGAAAGCAATAGCAATAAACTAAACGATCATAGTGCTAAGATAACGGATGGGTCTTGTCCATCGCATCATTCTCCAATGATGTGATCCCGTTCGTCAAATGAAAACACATGTCTATGGCTAGGAAACTTAACCATCTGTGATTAACGAGCTAGTCTAGTAGAGGCATACTAGGGACACTCTGTTTGTCTATGTATTCACACATGTACTAAGTTTCCAGTTAATACAATTCTAGCATGAATAATAAACATTTATCATGATATAAGGAAATATAAATAACAACTTTATTATTGCCTCTAGGGCATATTTCCTTCACTAGCACCACGGCGCAAGCGGAAATAGATATCAGGGATAATGCTTGACAGATTAACAAAATTTAAAGGAGGAAGAATGGAGATCCATTTTGAGGAAGGTTTGAAAAGGCCACGTGATGCTACAGAGTCAGCCAAGTTAGTATCAGAGGCAGCCGTTGCTGATGTCATGCACGGATCCTCCCAACGTGGATCCAGTACAGGAATGAGAAAGACAATACCCAGTTTACCAACTTCCTTGACCATTTATCTGTAAGTAATTTTATTCATCGCAATTTGTAATATTGTCTTGCTTTGTCCCATATTTTCTAGCTTCCTCCTAATAAGACTCACATTCTTTTTTCAACAGATGAGGTTCAAGTTGGATCCGAAAGATGATGCAACTAAACAAGCATGCACTCATGTTTTTTAGTCTGCTCTGCGACAGTATCGGTACCACCTTAGAAAATCTCACTTTGAAGGACAGGCTAAAAATGAAATCGCCCAAACATCTCCAGTGGAATATATTACAGATGAAGACTGGATAGCCCTTGTTAACCACTGGTCTGATCCAAAGTATCAGGTATGTATTTGATCAGACCACATATTGAACTTGTATTTATGTACGTGCCTTACAAGTGTATCTTCTTCTAGGCTAACTGTTTGAAGAACAAGACCAACCGTTCTAAAGTGAAATTCCAACAGACAACAGGATCTCGTAGCTATATTGCACACTGCGAGGCTCTTGTAAATAGCTGCTAGTTCCTTCTTTTTTCTGTGCCATATTATCGTATCTATATTGACTTGTTCCAAATACAGAGGAAAGCCCATGCGGACCAAAAAGAACCTGAACCGAATGCAGTGCAAATCTTCAAGGATTGCCACACCAGCAACATGAAGAGCATGATCACACAAGTTCAAGCCGCTGTTGAAAGTCCTTACACCTCCTGCCTTTGAACTGATTGGTACTGTGATGTGTTCATTTAACTTCTTGGTTTGTAGCCATTGTCAGTTACTCTGTTCACTTTTATACATAGTTGTCTTAACTTATCATTTCACCTTCCATGGTTTAAAAGAGATGAAGGATATTCTTTTGGTCTTGATCTGTAATCTAGTTGTGATGTTCACGTGCGCACACAATGATACAATAGCATGTTTGTTTTATATCTGTTTGCCCATGATATGAATGATGCCATACTATGTTCATCCTACTTTAAACCATGTCTCTTTACCCTTAGATGTCAACGAATGTGAGGAAATAGAAAATACAATAGGCTGTAGGGTAACGCAGCAGAAAACAAAAAATTTCCGACCTACGCACCAGCCCAGGACCACTATGGAGACTGCATACAAGGATTGATCTTTTTCGTTACCGACTCGTAGCGCAGCGGGAAGTAGAGTCGATGACGATCGGCGGTGCAGATCCCCGCAGCTAGGATTTACAACCTCTGAACCGCGAGGATGTATACCCTCATCTGCTCCTCAGATAGCCCTCCGGGAGGCGGTCGAACAGCCCCCCGGACGGTGTCGCGGACAGCCCTTCGGGAGGACCTTCGAAACTCGAACGGTCACTCGGACAGCCCTTCGGGAGGACCTTCGAAACTCGGACGGTCACACGGACAGCCCTTCGGGAGGCACTCACGAACTAAGACCGAAACAACGATCTCTCTATAGAGTTGCACACAAACGGTGTCATCTATCCGGCAGGGCTTCGCCGTCCAGAACTAGTTCCCACCGGAACCCAGACAGCCTTTCGGCTCTACGAAACTATTTCGCTGGGAGGGAGAGAGAAGCCAGATCAT
Source organism: Triticum aestivum (assembly GCF_018294505.1). NCBI lineage: Eukaryota > Viridiplantae > Streptophyta > Magnoliopsida > Poales > Poaceae > Triticum > Triticum aestivum. The sequence goes on from NC_057814.1 coordinate 29,067,918, forward strand.
GCATGGCACTTGTATGTGAGAAGGGATGTGTGTGCAGGGCTGCCCCTCCGCCTCTATTATAGGAAATCCCAAGGGGTAGGGTAGTTTAACACAAAAACCCAAAATGCACATGAATGAAGTCCTTCCTCAAGGGCATAAGAGTGAAACCAAGGAACAAGAGGGGCTCCAAGGTGGAGCCCCAAGTGTGGCCGGCCACACCCCTTGGCGGGCACCCATGAGGGCCTCCCAATCCGTCCATGTCATCCCTAGATCTTTTGAGTAAAGCCCCAAAAGGTGGCTTTCCATAAAATATCCCAAAAAGCACTTTCACTATTCATGACGACATTTTTTAGCGTCCGTTCGAACTGAAAATATTTGTGTGGGCTTAGAACATTTCCAGTACCCACCAAAATTATTTTCAACGCATTCTGAAACAATTCCGCTTTAGTGATTTTCATCTGCGAAAAGCATCTGAAGTGGTTCCGGCAGCTCCGGAGCATATCCGGTTATTATCTCGGAAAATTCCAGAAAGCTTCCAGAATGATTCTAGCACCCCCCAAGAATTATCAGGCATGTGCCGAAACCAATTTGACTTTATGGTATCCCCTGAAACAACTTTTCAGTTTCATCGAAACTCATCCGATGACCTCTTTCTGCGGAACATTTTCCGATGTCCGAAACTTTTCCGGTGTCCGAAACTTTTTCGATGATTTTCTCTCAGACTCCTTGTCTAGTATTCAGCAGATAGATGACCCTTAAGCATGTGACCCTATAGGTTCGGTGAAGTATAGACATGACTGGAACCCTTTCTGATCAATGATCAACATCGGAGCCGTGGACACCCATATTGACCCCTATACCCACACGAATGAATATTCGAGTGAACCTCCAGTTGCAGTGAGCTATTCCTGTTGCTTCGCGATATGTCACAAACACCCGAGGTGAGATTTGTTGCATCCCCGTGGATGAACAATTTGTCCACCATGCAAGTTACCTCGTTACCGGTTTTTGTTCTCTTTTCTCGTTTCCGTGTTCCGACATCCCAGTGATCAAATCACACTGTGTCTGGCCAGACGATGATGGATACCGTAATACCGAGAGGGCCCGAGAATATCTCTCCATCGTCGGAGGAGCAAATCCCAATCTTGAGCTATCAAGTTAATTGACACACTTTTCCATGAACCTGTAAGCCGCCGTAATAGCCACCCATTTACGGATGACGTTTAACAAACCCCAAAGTTCATGAAGCAAGCATGAAGAAACTCGATACTCTCATGGTCTAAGGAATCATGCAAACGTTAACCATCTCTGTGTTATGCACCATTAACTTGTGACGAATGAATCTCTTAGCATAATATCAATCCAGGTCGATTCAACACAAATGTTCTCTTAACATTGTGCCCTCAAAATTGCTGGCATAGACATGCCCATGATCAGGAAAACAGAACCATCATGCAACACTTGAGCTAGTCTTAGAGGCCAGACTAGGAATACTTCTTACCGTTTATTATTCCACACGTGCATATGAGTCTTCCTCCGAGCCTCGTGGATATTGCAGACTCGAGAATCATTGCAGTTATAGCATGGAACATAAACATAATTATGAACTCGGAGATAAATAATATCATTTATTATTGCCTCTAGGGCATATCTCCTTCAGACTCCCACTTGCACTAGAGTCAATAATCCAGTTAATGCTAATGCACTTCACACCTATGGCATACTGGTGTAAAAAATGCTTCGCATGTGGAATAGCCTAATGTCCATTGGATCTGACAACTTCAGCTCCGTGTCTATCTCTGCATATCCTCGCATTTTCACGCTTTCACAAAATTCATATTTTGTACGGACTTGGCTTTTATGTATGTGAATCATAGGTCGAACCTGGATTCCTCAGACTGAGTTGTGGAGAAACTACCTGCAGTAGTGTCCCATTGACAAAAGCCATCTTGGAACCATACTAAGTTCATGAATGAACTATATGATTCAACATCTTGTTTGTCGCTTCTAAAGTGTCAACATACATAGTCATTTGTTATAGAATTCGCCACAATATCCTGTTGGGAACAATTTCCAACTACCGTGCCACCATATTGTGTATTACACAAAACCCTTAACTTAAATCGAAAATCGCATGGAGAAAATATGAAGACTGTATCGATGTAACATTTTACAACGAACTCTTCATGATCTCCGCTTGCGAGAAAACATATCATCAGTACTTACTCTAGTACTCAATGACATCTTTCACTGTTGTCCCATGATCAGTACTTTGATCACTTTAGTATCCATACTCGCAACACCTTGGGAGTATCGGACATATCTGGTTGTTTTACATACCATGGAATACATGATTAATCCAAACACAAAAGTGTGTGGAATCTGCATCATGTAGTTTGCTCATCAGTGTTTTGCGACACTGAGTCTTGTAAAAAACTCTTCCATGTGACTCCGGAAAGAATCACTCCTTGGCGGTTTTAAATGCTAAAAGGTTTTAGCACCTTGTCAATATGTATTCATTGCTTAGCCCTATTAGGTAAATCTATCTCCATAGATCATTATGCCTAATATTGAGGCTAATTAGCCTATGCACTTCATCAAAAAACTATTTTCAAATGAAGTCCTAATTCGTGTCAAGAAATTTATTTCCAATTAACAATGTGTCAAGCACACAAGGTTGTTAGAAATATTATTATGCTCCCACTTACTTTCTTGAATTACAAGCATCTTCGTTACCCATTGATGAAGTCAGAGCCCTTTAACTATTTCATCAAAGCATGAAGATTCAAACTCCATTTTGCTCTCTTCTGTCCATCGCTGGAACTCTGAATTTTGCACCCTTACTAGCATCCTCTGGATAGACAAAATGCCTTGGACTGTAATGCATGCAAGTCCTTGGTTTCATTTCCATCAGATGGAAATCCTATTGTCATCCATGTTTCATATCTCATGATTGAAATATGTATTAATTGCTAGTTCAACATGAACCGACTTTAAGCATCGCTACGATGAAAACAACCTCATCATAGTCAACTTTTGAACTTGTTATTTCAACAAGTCGAGCTTTATGGATAAAACATTTTTATCCGTATCAGTTTTAAGTTCCATAAATATTCGTTAGACTCTAAGTCTTCCAAAAGGTGTATCAAGGTTTTAATCTTGAATCACTTATATGGAAACTAACTCGGGTTGTATTGGCATTTAGCCAATTCCGGAGTCAGGGCCCATCAACGCTTCCTTGTGTATCGTAGGTATAATGTTGTCTAACAACAATATCTCGTTTGCGCACCTGAGAGGTTTGCACGAGCCTTGCCTACGTGGTTCAGCTGCAAGTTCGACCGAAGTTCATACATTTTATTGTAGAGACTTCCGTATCAGTCGCAGTAGGAAACTCTGGAATTACTTCCAAGGTCTCTTTCCTTTGATCTGATGACGAAGATACTGTTTATCTCGTCGAGTTGCACTATTCTCCCACTCACCTTTTTGAAAGAACCATTCTCTTTAAAAGCACACCGTTTCGCGGCAAAACTATTTGCCTCGGTATAGTGAGGGAGGAATACCCAACATTTTGGTATAACCTACAAAGTAGCACTTGTCTGATTTGGAATAGGTTTGTAACCTTTTACACAAGCCCCATATTCCAAATGTTAAGAAAAGATATAACATGGTTGGGCGTACCATACCATGGCTTCATTTCAACAGACCCGATGGAGCTCTTTTCAGTGTAAAAGCCGCAGTCTCTAAAGCATTACTCTTCAAAAGTGATAATGGCAAATTTATTTATGTCATCTTTGATCTTACCATGTCATAAATGGTTTGATTACATCTCCACAGACTTTTCACTTGCAGTGGTGTTCCGGGAGGTGCAAGTTATGAAACCCCTTTCACAACTCATCAGACATTCGCTAAACATGTAACTCAAATATTCCTTTGTGCAATCAAATTGCAGAAACATGATTTTCTTGTTACAATAACTTCTAGTTCATTTTTGAAAACCTTTTGAATGATTTCAAAAGATCCAGACTTACGTCTCATCAAGTAAATATCCATATATCTACTTGAGTCATTTCTGAAGATAAATAAATCCACCACTAACAACACTTATCGGACTACACACATCAAATGTATGATCACTAATAAGTTTGTTGTTCGTTCTTTATGGCCTGTGAACGGTATTTTAGTCACTTCACTTTTCGGAGGAAAGTTGCAAGTGTCAGATGATTCAAAATCAAAAAGACTTCAAAATCCATCATAATGGAATTTTCCATGCGGGTTTCTCCAATGTGACCAAATGTAGTGCCACACTTGTGTGGTATTCTTTTAGTCTTGCGACATTTAGCGTCAGTGTTAGGATGTATCATATTACCATCAATATTCATAACATATATCCCATCTTGGATGGAAGCATGGCCCTTCATGTTATTCATAATACTTAACAACAATTGTTGTTTTTATGAACAACTCTTTTGCAACAAACATTGGGCAATGGGCTAGAGTGTATGAAACTCTAAAATGAATTATGAAAGTAAACCAAGAGGTATTGTATTATTATCAATATTCATAACATACATCTCATTCATAATGAAAGTATGGCCCTTGTGTTATTCATAACATCGAACATAAAAAGTTCTCTTATGAACAACCTTCTTGCAAGATACCTTACGCAATGGGCTAGAGTTTGTAAAACTCTAAATGAATTATGAAAATAAATACAAACGGCAATACACCGATGGAAGGTATAGTAACATTTACTATGTTCCCTGTGTATACCTTAACCTCATTTCTAGCTAGTCTTTTTAGGCCATAGTAGCTCTTACATTGATTCGTAACAGAATGCAATCGAGTGGGTGTCTTTGTGATTAACTCACAATACCCAAGAATTAGTGATTAACATGTTTAACCATAATTCCCAAGAAATATATCTTTGACCAGCCTACTATACATCAAAAACTTGTATGACATTCATACATGAGCTGGATATTCCAGTCATCTTTCTTTCTGCCTTTATACTTCTAACAATTTAGCTTTTAGTATTTCTCCTACTCGCAAAAGAAGCACCCAACTTAAGAGTGGCGTTAGCCCTGGACTTCCTAGGCGTGTAAGTCATACTAACACCCTTTGGACACTTCCTTTCTCTTTAAGTTGTTGTTTTATTCACCTTTCATTATATGACAGGCGTTCTTTTGGATCCCTTTCCCAACAGTCAAATGCATAGTAAACACTTTTACTAATACTTGCAAACAAACATTGCTTTGTTTGTATCTGAAAATAATTTTCAGTTCCATGAATATCATATAACTATCCCAACTTTCGAAGTTTGGGTTTCATGGAAGCAAACATATTCCACTTGACCGTAACAGAATTCTAGCTTTTGGATCGAAGGAGGAGAGTCACATGATCCATAGCATTAGCGGGAGGATACGGAAAGCATGCGATAAGACAAAGTCCTTCTCGGCACTTTTGAGGACAATCCTCATATTATGTTACCAATCATAAAGTTTTTAACCAGATATTTAACAACGATTCAATTTTAACAGGTAAAGTGGAATCGTGAGCCATTATTATACAACCATTTTGCAAGAAACACTTAGACAGTGTTCATAATTAATTGCACTGATAATTAAACATGTTAATTCAACAGTGCGCTCCCACTCAAATCAATATCTCTCAAAATTGATTGTGAGTGATACAAGACCCACATTTCAATTGTTCGCCATTGGTGTAACACCACTAATGATGAAAAATCTCAACCGGTAGGCCAACTTGCCAATCACATCTTTATGTGACTCTTGTTCATCTTTCGATGCGTGTGTTTCGAGCTCATGACGGTCATGCCTGAACGTCAAGACAACCAAGTGATCTCGCTGCGAGGTCTCAACTCACCCGCCTCACACCTTTCTAATCGTTCGTACCCGTGTGACACGGCGCACCCCGAAAAGATAGGTGCCGTGACGGTGCTACACTTGGGAGAACACTAACTACTTGGTATTTTTGTGAGAGATCACCCTAATAAAAAGCGACTACCACGCAATCAAGAAGGGTGCATCATAAGGGATAAACATCTCAGGCAATTCATAATAGCATGATGTGGTATAGCCCTTTCTGACGGAGAAGTCTTTCATTTCTTCATCTTCGGCATTCGCGTCGGTGTTCACCTTCGCGAAGATTGCCACCACCTTGTCGATGCACCAGATAATATTGCTATCTCTATAGCTAATAAAATAAGTGCATTACTTAAGGTTGACACGCAGGTCATTAAAGTGACAATCATATGGCTCCAGCCATCATGCCGAATCATGACACGCAGGTCATGTTAATTACATCATGTAGTCATCTCATACATAATCAAATTGAATATGAGCATTGCTATACCACATCACATGCACATCCTGCAAAACCAAGTTAGACGCCTCTAATCGGTTTATGCAAAAATTTATTTTATGTGGCTTCTAAGGTTTTGACTTAAACCGCAGCTACCAACGTTTTATCATCAAGTATGATTATTCAAGTTGCTAGATTAGCATCTCGGGGTGTATGAAACACGAGATAATTAAATCTCGAGCCCCATACTAAACTTCGTCATACGCATGACCCCCGTGCAGATCATATCTGCAATGCCCTTTCATCTGCGAATTTCATCTTTCTTTTGACTACGGCAGAACCCAAAGAACTGATAGCACTTCCATGATCAATCAGGATCACGGATTGCCAGAACTTTGTCAAATTCCACCATGTTGTCTCGAGATTGAGCAAACGCAAATTCTAGGGAAGCAACAAGAACCTCGGGTAACAGATTTCATCTGTCACCTGCATAAATAATTTTCAGCAATAGATCTCATCTACTACCTAATTATATTATGCAATACCCATACATCTCCATGTATTCTAGATCGAAACCTGCATCAACGCATAGCGCGGCTCTTGATGCCACTGTAGGGTAACGCAGTAGAAAACAAAACATTTCCGACCTACGCACCAGCCCAGGAACACTATGGAGACTGCATACAAGGTTTGATCTTTTTCGTTACCGACTCGTAGCGCAGCGGGAAGTAGAGTCGATGACGATCGGCGGTGCAGATCCCCGTAGCTAGGATTTACAACCTCCCAACCGCGAGGATGTATACCCTCATCTGCTCCTCAGACAGCCCTCCGGGAGGCGGTCGAACAGCCCCCGGACGGTGTCGCGGACAGCCCTTCAGGAGGACCTTCGAAACTCGAACGGTCACTCGGACAGCCCTTCGGGAGGACCTTCGAAACTCGGATGGTCACACGGACAGCCCTTCGGGAGGCACTCACGAACTACGACCGAAACTACGATCTCTCTACAGAGTCGCACACATACGGTGTCATCTATCCGGCAGGGCTTCGCCGTCCAGAACTAGTTCCCACCGGAACCCAGACAGCCTTTCGGCTCTACGAAACTATTTCGCTGGGAGGGAGAGAGAAGCTAGATCATGCATGGCACTTGTATGTGAGAAGGGATGTGTGTGGAGGGCTGCCCCTCCACCTCTATTTATAGGAAATCCCAAGGGGTAGGGTAGTTTAACACAAAAACCCAAAATGCACATGAATGAAGTCCTTCCTCAAGGGCAAAGAGTGAAACCAAGGAACAAGAGGGGCTCCAAGGTGGAGCCCCAAGTGTGGCCGGCCACACCCCTTGGGGGGCCCCCGTCAGGGCCTCCCAATCCATCCATGTCATCCCTAGATCTTTTGAGTAAAGCCCCAAAAGGTGGCTTTCCATAAAATATCCCAAAAAGCACTTTCACTATTCATGACGACATTTTTCAGCGTCCATTCGAACTGAAAATATTTGTGTGGGCTTAGAACATTTCCAGTACCCACCAAAATTATTTTCAATGTGTTCTGAAACAATTCCGGTTTAGTGATTTTCATCTGCGAAAAGCATCTGAAGTGGTTCCGGCAGCTCCGGAGCATATCCGGTTATTATCCCGGAAAATTCCAGAAAGCTTCCAGAATGATTCTGGCACCCTCCAAGAATTATCAGGCATGTGCCAAAACCAATTTGACTTTATGGTATCCTCTGAAACAACTTTTCAGTTTCATCGAAACTCATCCGATGACCTCTTTCTGCGGAACCTTTTCCGCTGTCCGAAACTTTTCCGGTGTCCGAAACTTTTTCTGTGATTTTCTCTCAGACTCCTTGTCTAGTATTCAGCAGATAGATGACCCTTAAGCATGTGACCCTATAGGTTCGGTGAAGTATAGACATGACTGGAACCCTTTCCGATCAATGATCAACATCGGAGCCGTGGACACCCATATTGACCCCTATACCCACACGAATGGATATTCGAGTGAACCTCGAGTTGCAGTGAGCTATTCCTGTTGCTTCGCGATATGTCACAAACACCCGAGGTGAGATTTGTTGCATCCCCGTGGACGAACAATTTGTCCACCATGCAAGTTACCTCGTTACCGGTTTTGTTCTCTTTTCTCGTTTCCGTGTTCCGGCATCCCAGTGATCAAATCACACTGTGTCTGGCTAGACGATGATGGATACCGTAATACCGAGAGGGCCCGAGAATATCTCTCCATTGTCGGAGGAGCAAATCCCAATCTTGAGCTATCAAGTTACTTGACACACTTTTCCATGAACTCGTAAGCCACCGTAATAGTCACCCATTTACGGATGACGTTTAACAAACCCCAAAGTTCATGAAGCAAGCATGAAGAAACTCGATACTCTCATGGTCTAAGGAATCATGCAAACGTTAACCATCTCTGTGTTATGCACCATTAACTTGTGACGAATGAATCTCTTAGCATAATATCAATCCGGGTCGATTCAACACAAATGTTCTCTTAACATTGTGCCCTCAAAATTGCTGGCATAGACATGCCCATGATCAGGAAAACAGAACCATCATGCAACACTTGAGCTAGTCTTAGAGGCCAGACTAGGAATACTTCTTACTGTTTATTATTCCACACGTGCATATGAGTCTTCCTCCGAGCCTCGTGGATATTGCAGACTCGAGAATCATTGCAGTTATAGCATGGAACATAAACATAATTATGAACTCGGAGATAAATAATATCATTTATTATTGCCTCTAGGGCATATCTCCTACATAGGCATGCTACATGGACATATGTTCCGAAAGTGATTTTATTATGTAGTTGGCACTACAATACGTGCTAATGTATTACAGTAGTTCACCAAAATAAGTTATGTATAAACGTGAAACCTACTTTGTTTGTTTTTGTCTCATTAGTAACTTATCTGGTACAATAATTAATCTACAAGTTCAAACTTTCAGCAAGCTATGGAACAAATGATTCAACAGCCACAACCACCTGAAGGTGACGAGGCTACCACAAGCACAATGTCACCTCTTGCTGCGGTGCGTCATTATCTCTCCACTAACAGTGCGAAAAGCACCTTCCTGCGTAATTCTGGGTTGATTGTCAAGGTAACCTCGTCCAAATCGCCTACTGAACAAAATCTTCCAGCTAGACAAAGTGATATATCTGTGCTCCAGACACAAGTCCAATCCCTAATGGACGTCATTTCGGAAACAAGAATAGTGGTTGACAAATGTCGTCAAGATATGAATGGTTTTGAAACCAGACTATCAGACATTTACTTCGTTGTTCAAGAGCAATGGCGGAAAAAAGGAAGATCATCCTACTCCATCAGATTCTACAGCCTGAAACATTAGCACTCAGGTCAAATGATCTGTGCTTCTATACATCTGATGGTGCTTTTATCTGCAAGGACTGTAAACTTTATGCCAACAGGCCTTTTGTTGTATGGTTGGAATTTTTTGTTGTTGTGATACAACATTTATGATGCTGCCAAAGGCTACAGTAATTACGATGCTATTTTTGTATAGTGTAGATTTATCTTAGTAATGTATTCGGCCGAAAGCTTCGTAGGAGCCCAACATGCCAACATTCGTCGGGCCCATTCCAATTGGGCTAAAAACGATTATGAGCCATAATTTGCATGTAGCCCACTAAAAATATCTAGGCCTAAATCAGCATAAGCTTTCATATTTTTCTGGTAGGCCTGTGCCCATAGTGGGCCTTTAACAGGCCTAAACATAATTTGGGTCCTCAGTAACAATAGGTCGTTTGCAGGTGTAAATATCTCGAGCACGTAAAAAACGTGGGCCTTTAATAGGCCGAAAGTGAGATTGGGCCCTGATTGTGCCAAATAACCCACTGGTCATTAGCAGGCCAAAATGGTGGCCCATTTACAATGCGGATCATTCACAGGCCGAAATTCAGACGGACCGTCAATGCGCCGACCTACTACACTGGCCTTTAACAGGCCGGAAGTTCGGTCGGGCTTGATTAGTGTCAGTTTTATATGGGACATTAATAGGCCCGATGTGACGTTGTGCTACATATGGCCCATGGGTTTCGTCCAACGTTAACAGGCCAAAAATGACAACAGGCTGAAAGTGGCCCAAATCTATAGTGGGCCTCTAACAGGCCGAATGTCAGACATGGCCGAATATGACCCAAATCCTTCATGGTCGTTTATGGGCCGAAAATTTCAATGGCCTATAAATGGGCCCAAATGAAGGAGGACCTTTAACAGGCCAGAAACACACCGGGCCGTAATTCAGCCCAAATACTTAGCGGGTTGTTAACGGGCCAGAAGTGACCATGGGCCACGATGATGACAAGTTTAGGACGGGCCGTTGATGGGCTGATTTGACACTAGCGGGCCTTTACTGAGAATGTTGGGCCTTTAGCTAGGCCGGCCCATTATGGTCTGCAAAATCTTGTGGGCCTTTAGATGGGCCAGCCCATTATGGTCTGCAAAATCTTGTGGGCCTTTAGTTGGGCCGGCCCATTTAATCTTTATGGGCCACTTTTGGGTCGGTCTACGTGTCAACATATCATAGGCGCATCTCGCCCATTGGATGAGTGACACCTGTGCCAACGCGGAGCTGACACGTGGTTCCGTCAGCCAATGAGAATTTTACACGTGGAAAATCGGCATTGGTCGTGGCTGTTAGCGGGTTATCGGATCCAAAACCGGACCTGACAGCTTAACGGCGACCCGTTAAGGTGGATGCCACGTGTCGGTCACCCTTAACGAAAGCACTTCCATGACGCGGCATTTATCGTCATGGAAGTGGACACTTCCGTGATGATAATTTTGGTAATGTCATGGAACACTTCTACGACAGCACAGGTATGACTATCTTGATTCTATCATAAAATTGTCATGGATGTACATGCATGACAGAAAACATGACCTACTGTGACAAATACGTATCATCACAGAAGTGTTTTTTCTATAGTGGCTATCCCTCTTGGGGCGTTGTCGACGAGTTTAGGTGTGCTAGGTTGTAGTGTGAGGGTGTTTAGTTCCTCTGATACTTGTTGTTGGTAGCATAATCGCACGTGTTCTGCGTGTGTCGGATATCTCCAGATCGGCTTTGGAAGAGGGCTACCTCACCATCATGTATCGTTCGGTTTGTACTTCTTCGATTGTTGCTATATCTTTCTTTCTTTTCCTGGGCCCTGGGGTACAAAGGGGTTGCGGGATATGCACAGTTAGGAAGAAAACGGAGTGCTATACGTCTGAATGGTGGGAACGAGCTTTGCATTGGAGCCAAAATGGCATGGAATTGGCCATGTGTTTCCAATACGAATTCAGTATACAACCAAACATCTGTACTGAGGTCAGATGATTACCAATTCAATTTCTTGGGCTTCAATGAAGGCATTTAAATGCAATATTATATGTATTGTAGCCCGTAGCAACGCAGGGGCATTCTCCTATATAGTGATAGTAGATGAATTCAGCGTCCAGCCAAACGTCTGTATTGACGCTAGATGATTACGAAATCCATTTCCTGGGCTCCAATGGAGGCATCCATATGCAGTGTTGGTGTAATTAAAGCTTGTATGTTTTGTGCGGTGAATGGCTAGGATATACAGAGGACGAGAATATGTCGGTGTCGAATTCCCTCGCCAGGGGGCTCTTGCATTCGTGCCCCACGTGCGGTAACTGCCAACATCTTGTTTATTTCATAGTATGAATCATAAGATCATTTCCCCAATTTGACACATTGTTCAGAGTTCAGATCAAAGCCCCCAAATCCCCAAATTCTTCTCATGTTCATTGGGACCTGGGTAAGCTCTAAAATCCACTACTGTACAGTTTTATTGATCCGATGGTATATTCACATTTATTGGAGTATATATACTCCCTCCGGTATATTTTACTCCGCATATAAGTTTCGTCTAAAGTCAAATTTAGTAAAGTTTGACCAACTTTATTGAAAAGATAACAACATTCTAATACGAAACCAATATAATTAGATGTGTCATGAATTTAATTTTCATAATGTATAACTTTAGTATTTTAGTATTATAGATGTCGATATTTTTTCATACAAACATGGTCAAACTTTACGGAGTTTGACTTAAGACAAATCTTATATGCTGAGTAAAAAGGACTTGAGCGAGTACATACATGAGCTGGATGCAAAATTTGTAGGAGCTTGTGCAAAAATTTGAGGTTGTTCAATCAGGGCCTTGCTTGCACGTAGTTTCCGGAGAGCCTATGTGCACAGGTCCTATGAACTAAGTACTATCCGTCTGGATCCATTATTGACACAGTCTTCACAGGGAATGGTTCGTCGACATGGGCAGCCATTGAATATGGGTTAGAGCTAGCTAAGCAGGGGTGCATCTGGCGTGTTGGTACTGAAGAAAACATACACATATGGCGGGATCCTTGGATCCCAAGGGAACCCTCCTTTAGGTCGTTCACACAAAAACGTCGATGCAGACTAAAATGGGTGCCAGATCTCCTGAATGTTGATGGCTCTTGGAATACATCACTTCTCACGCAACATTTCCTTCTAGCAGATGTTTTCGAGAACCTTTGTAACTACATTCTTGTGTAATTATTTGAAACACAAGTTCATCTCACCTCAAGGGCTTATTTGCAAACCGCACAAACCACACAAAACCTCGCCTAATTTTTTTGTAATTATTTGAGGACAGACATTTAGGAAGGGTTTCTTTGCAAACCGCAACATGTGGTTTGCAGGTAGTTTTTTGCAAAAGAATGGAGCATGGGGAAGAGTTGACTAAGGTAAGGGCTAGGCAGAACTGAGTTTTACTTATGGACAGAACAATAGGAAGCAGAAAAATAGGTGTTGTAAAGCTTGATAACATCTAGCCGTCAGAAGGAACTACCCCTTTGATCAGAGTGAGATATGGTTTCATTTTAATCAATTACGCATCTCATGCTTAACTCACCGTTTGAAGCCTTGAAGAATCGATATTGTTTGAACAGATAACAGTATATAGCTGAGGGGGCCATTGTCCCCCCCCCCCCCCCGGCATAATCGGTGTTGCTGTTTTAAAAATTGAATAATAGATATGCAGATTATTACACTTCGTTATGTTTTATAGCTGATTTATAACAGGTACGTATTCGCTGGTAGGCTCGTGGGTTTCTGTTTCGCCACTCTGTAGGTTAAATATTTACGTAAATTCTGAGCACGTCAAAGAGAAAGGATAAACTACATGTAGGCATTGCTAAATTTAATAATGGCTTACGAGTTTGATTTCTGCTCCGTGGCTCCCTACATAGTGCAGGTTTTCGATCATTATGAAATTTTCTGCCAACAAATGAATAGCAAAACAAGTGAATCGCTAATTACAAATGTATAGAACATCCAAATTAAAAGGCTACTATATACCCATTAGTCGGTAATACCTTATCGCGGGCCCTTCCACTAATGACTGAAGTGGGGCACAAGGAGGCAATTTCTTAAACAACTTCACGCATCTGATTATATGGATCGGGGACAAGAAAGATCTACAAATATCAAGTAACATGCAAGAATTTTTCTTTTCATTATACTTACCTCGCTGGACATGTATGCCTCGTCAAGATTATCTATTATTGGCGATAGTGTTCCGTCGTAGTCCAAGAAGAGGGCTATCGTCTTGCCCTGCCAGTTGGTTGTGATTTCGTGAAAGGAATCGATAGCAGAAGGACGCTTAGCCTGCAATAAAGCAAACAATAGAGATAGTATCATCGTTGGCAAAAGAATGGAGCATGGGGAAGAGCTTACTAAGGCAAGGGTTAGGCAGAACTGAGTTTTACTTATGGACAGAACAGTAGGAAGCAGAAAAATAGTTGTTGTAAAGCTTGATAACATCTAGCCACTAGAAGGAACCACCCTTTTGATCAGAGTGAGATATGGTGTCATTTTAATCAATTACGGGTCCTCATGCTTAACTCACCATTTGGAGCCTTGAAGAATTGATACTGTTCCAACAGATAATCGTATATAGCTGAGGGGGCCATTGCCCCCCCCCCCCCACATAACCGGTGTTGCAGTTTTAAAGATTGAATAATAGATATGCGTATTATTATAGTTCGTTATATTTTATACCTGATTTATAACAGGTATGTACTCACTGGCAGGCTCGTGGGCTTCTGTTTCGTCACTCTGCAGGTTATATATTTACGTAAATTTTGAGCGCGTCAAAGAGAAAGTATAAACTACATATAGGCATTGCTAAATTTAATAATGGCTTACGAGTTTGACTTCTGCTCCGTGGCTCCCTGCATAGTGTAGGTTTTCGATCATTATGAAATTTTCTGCCAGCAGATTAATAGCAAAACAAGTGAGTCGCGAATTACAAATGTATAGAACATCCAAATTAAAAGGCTACTAGATACCCATTAGTCGGTAATACCTTATCGCGGGCCCTTCCACTGACGACTGAAGTGGGGCACAAGGAGGCAATTTCTTGAACAACTTCACGCATCTGATTATATGGATCAGGGACAAGAAAGATCTACAAATATCAAGTAACATGCAAGAATTTTTCTTTTCATTATACTTACCTCGCTGGACATGTATGCCTCGTCAAGATTATCTACTATTGGCGATAGTGTTCCGTCGTAGTCCAGGAAGAGGGCTATCGTCTTGCCCTGCCAGTTGGTTGTGATTTCGTGAAAGGAATCGACAGCAGAAGGACGTTTAGCCTGCAATAAAGCAAACAATAGAGATAGTATCATCGTTGGCAAAAGAATGGAGCATGGGGAAGAGCTTACTAAGGCAAGGGCTAGGCAGAACTGAGTTTTACTTATGGATAGAACAGTAGGAAGCAGAAAAATAGTTGTTGTAAAGCTTGATAACATCTTGCCGCCGGAAGGAACCACCCTTTTGATCAGAGTGAGATATGGTGTCATTTTAATCAATTACGCGTCCTCATGCTTAACTCACCATTTGGAGCCTTGAAGAATCGATACTGTTCCAACAGATAATCGTATATAGCTGAGGGGGGCATTGCCCCCCCCCCCCACCCACATAACCGGTGTTGCAGTTTTAGAAATTGAATAATAGATATGCGTATTATTATAGTTCATTATATTTTATACCTGATTTATAACAGGTACGTACTCGCTGGCAGGCTTGTGGGCTTCTGTTTCGTCACTCTGCAGGTTAAATATTTACGTAAATTCTGAGCGCGTCAAAGAGAAAGTATAAACTACATATAGGCACTGCTAAGTTTAATAATGGCTTACGAGTTTGATTTCTGCTCCGTGGCTCCCTACATAGTTCAGTTTTCGATCATTATGAAATTTTCTGCTAGCAGATGAATAGCAAAACAAGTGAGTCGCGAATTACAAATGTATAGAACATCCAAATTAAAAAGCTACTAGATACCCATTAGTTGGTAATACCTTATCGCGGGCCCTTCCACTGACGACTGAAGTGGGGCACAAGGAGGCAATTTCTTGAACAACTTCGCGCATCTGATTATATGGATCAGGGATAACAAAGATCTACAAATATCAAGTAACATGCAAGAATTTTTCTTCTCATTATACTTACCTCGCTGGACATGTATGCCTCATCAAGATTATCTACTATTGGCGATAGTGTTCCGTCGTAGTCCAAGAAGAGGGCTATCATCTTGCCCTGTCAGTTGGTTGTGATTTCGTGAAAGGAATCGAGAGCAGAAGGACGTTTAGCCTGCAATAAAGCATACATTAGAAAATGCTTTGCATAAGTCAGTCAAAAAATAACTAAAAAGTATGATTATGCAAATGTAGACTTTTAGAAGACACATTTTCATTCAAATTTAGAAAATCACAAGTAGGAATGTATGATAACATGAATAAAAAGTAACAAATTTGAAACACAAGTTTAGCAGATAATAATCCCTCTGTAAACTAATATAAGAGTGTTTAGATCACTATTTTAGTATTCTAAACGCTCTTATATTAGTTTACGGAGGGAGTATATAACTTATTACACGCTGATGGTTTTTCTAAGAGCATCGAGAACCACAAGCGTGTGACTTTCTGAAATTATGTGCAGTTACCTGTGTAACTGCATTTTTTTGTAATCATTTTAAACACAAATTCATCTCAACTTAAAAAGATGTCCATACTCCAAATTTAGGTTTATTTTTATAGATATAGATATATGTTCCAGCATAATCAATGTTGCAGTTTTCAAAATGAATGGGTTGAAGTTGTAAAATACAGATTGCCAAATGCATTGCTTGAAAAGAATTGGATAGTTAAATATTTCAGTTGTCCTCTAATAGAAAACTTGTTGACTGTTAGCCAACAACACTAGTACTTGTAGTATATTGTAGCACTAATAGACCCCCTATATATGATTGTACATATTTGCTAATCATATGGTTTGGATTTGGTTTGATGTTGTCTTGTCGCTGTTTTTTTAGAAATGGAGGAGGACCCCCGGCCTCTGCATCTGGACGATGCATGCAACCACTTTATTAATTATTCACACAAGACCTTACAAAGTCATACAACAGTAAGACTGAAGCCACCGTCTAGGCAACAAAAGTGTCGCTACTCCTATCCAATTGATGAAGGGATGCTGATAGTCTGGGCCTAATACCAAACAGACCTCGCAGCCAAACCTAACATCTAAGACCTGAGGTCCTAACCAGGACGCCTGGCGGGGTATGGGCACCCACCAGTCCGGCGTGCTCCTCAACCAGGACGCCTGCCGGGTATGAGGCCGCCGCAGCCACCTGCCACCAATCCATCTTCAGAGTTGTACTGCTGCATGAACATTGCCCGGTCTAGCTACCGCCGACGCCACCACGACGGCGTCGACCTCTTGCGCGAGTCCATCATCGCACATCGGACGCTTAATCTCCAGAGCGCCATGCCATCGAGATCCGACACCATCAATGTGTGTGATGAAGCACCGCTCCTCCTCTTGTCTCCTCCATCCATCACTTGCTCCAAAACGATGCCCCCACGAGGGAAAGCGCTACTAAGAACACGATCATCGTCCGATTCGGGAGACCCAGATCTAGGGTTTCCCCCGAAGCATCCTGAGCCTGATGACGCCAACTTCAACAACGATGCCCCGACGAGGAAACGACATCAAAGACGCCGCCATTGTCCGCCATGACCGTAGTCGGCGCGATTTTCATCGGCAGTTGCGCCACCGGGCATACGCCGCCGGCCTCGCTGATTCCTTCGACCGTAGCAAACTCCAAACGATGCCCTGAAGAGGGGACTACGGCGCAAGAACACCGCCATCGCTCGATCCCATGGAGATCGAGGGTTTCCCCCGGAGTTGCCCGGGTTGTCAAGGATATGTCAAAGTTCAAAAAATATAACTATTTTCGGTATGTCTCTTTGGAGGTAATTAGGTTTGGAAGTATGCCCTTGTCTTGTTTTTACTGTCTGAGCAAGTAATTTATTGTTTGTTAGTAGTGTCTGCGTCTAGACTCTAGCCATGGAGTCAATCAGGGATGCATGATGGGCATGCAGATTTAATATCTGTAAGTTTAAATCAAAAGTTGTCTGTGTTTTGGGGTTTTGAACTTTTGTGATGCCGACCGTTAATCACCATCAACGTAAGCACATGCGCTCTACTCTTCACACTCCGACAACTGTTTCACGGAGAGAATACATTGAGCTTCTTGGCCTTTAAAGGGAAGAAAAGGCCTAAACCTTGGATTAAATTATTAATGACGCCTTCTATGACGAAAGATGAGAAAACCTCACACATGTGTGCACGCCCACACAAGATCCGACCACACAAGATCCAACCAGCTAAGTGCTAGTGGGAGCATGGTTAATAGTATAGTCAACAGTAGGATATATGAAGTTGTCATGAAACATATAGCTAACCTAATAGCTCATTTATACAATAGTTAGCAAAAGACATTTATCATTTTTTACCACAGCTTGACCCACCTTCTTCTCTGACAAAGTTTCTTGAAGCCCGTGTTGCAGCTAGCTACAAATTTACAACCCGCTTCTCTTCTCTCTCCTCCAACTCAGTAAAAATATTATATATAAATCCTTCCAGTCTGCTCACATCACCTTATTGTACTTGCTCTAAGTACAAACCAAAAACGCAAACCCAAGCCATTGGCAAGAGAAGTAAGCTCGTCCTGAATTTGCGGTGGAATGTCGCCCCGCCATCAAACTCCTTCATCAGGGAACCTCCAAGATGATTGGGAGCACCATCCGCAGCAGGGAAGGAGCCCGCCAAAAGCTCAAGCGAACATGTCGACGACACTCCCTTGGGTCAAGGTGAGAACTCTATTTGAAGCAAGCCTGAATTCCACAGGACCTCATCAACACCACCGCCACAACTATCGAGAACAGTAGAGAGACTGTGGACTCCAAGACGTTGCCGTCATGCCAAGCACGACGCCGAAGCACCGTCGCCGCTGGTTCCGAAACTAGATCCGAGGGTTTTCACCCCGTATACCAAGGAGGAAGAAAGGTTGCATCGGCGCCTTCATGAAGGGAACGACGTCAAGGATGCCTTTGCCATCGTCGGCCTTGGGCAAGAACTCCCTGCCTCCAGGTCTTGGGGCAGTCGATCGCCATAGCAACCGCCGCACCATGCTCCTGCCGCACGCTCAACTCGTCAGCTGCCACGTAGCCCTCGCCACCAACTAGCTACGAATTAAGCCATGACTCTCACCATCAGACCGCTTCTTCTTGGTTGTCTTTTTCGTTATCATCGTCATCATCATCGTTATCACAATGAATGATAAATGTTAAATATAGACTATACAAAACTGGATCCAGGCTTACACTCCCATTGTATGGACACGTACGCATGGTGACTAATTAAGCATGCTGACTGGCGACTTTGCTGGATTCGGTCACTACTCCTGTCGTAGCCGTTGAACATGTCCATAACTAATCAAGCCACGTCATGGACAGAAATAAATAAACAACACGGCCGCTCGTCCCGTCGCTAACTCCATGCCGGTTAGGTAGATGGGTTAGATTAGAAATACATTATGCCCATCATTTTCAGACAGCAGAGATGCATAACCAAACCGTGCGTACGTTAGCTTCTACTTTGGGGCCGTTGACCTGCTGCAGTGGGTTGGGTTGGAGTTGGTGAGCACTACTTGAGCGGCTGAGCATTAGCTGGGGGTATAGGTCAGCTGGATGAGTAGTACTAGTACCACCCAATTTTGATGTTTGTTCGTTATTGTTCTATATATACTACTGCTATGTCTTTGGGGGTAATTTGTTTTGGGGGTTAGGTGTTTCTTGTCTCGACCCTCCTGTATAGTAATTTATCGTGTCAAGATTCTAGGCTTAGTCAATTGTTCTAGTTCGGGTTTTTTTTTTTTTTGAGAATCCTAGTTTGGCTGGCTGGTTGGTTTATACTCCCTTCGTTCGAATATACTTGTCGTTGTTTTAGAACTAAAAAAATCACAACAAGTATTTTGAAGCGGAGGGAGTAACACATTTAGGTCATCTTTACTTGCATAATTGTAAAAACACAGGAATAAAAAAAGTTGAATGATTGAAATGTCATGTTCACTGAAATCCTACAGGTTTTGAGTTTGTTTGATTGCATCAAAAAAGAGATTTTTTTTCCAAGAGGTTTGAGTAGGTATTAAATTTCTATGGAATCTAATACAAATGGCTGAATCGAATGACTGACGTAGGAAAAAAACTTATGAATTTGATTCCTCCAAAATTCTATGAAAATCCCTTGAATCGAAGAAGCCCTGCTATATACACACCTTTCGTTAGTATGAAGACCCCATGGATGGATACGGGAGCTTAACTTAGGGCATCTCCAACGCCAACCCTTAAACCGCCCGCAACCGTCCGCACCGCGCTGTCCGGACGCGTTGTTTCATCCAATGCAGGTCTGTATCGGTCCGCTCTGTGGTTCAGACATAATTTCTCCCGAAAAGTGGAGACAAAGTGGGGTGGGGGTAGATTGCGGGAGTCCGGACAACAGACACATAGGACTCCGACATCCCCGGCCCACCCAATCCCCTCCCGGTCCCGTTTCCTTCCACTTCGCCCCTTCTCCCCCTTACTTTGTATCCGCACCCTCCACCTACGCCATCGTCGTTGTACCTCTCTGGCCACCATAGAGGCATTGCCGGACGTCCACAACCAGCACTGACACGCCCACTCGCCTTTACGACGACGATGTCCACCCTGGAGCCGTTTGTATCCAGGTACAATCCGCCCCCTGCTGCGCCCTCCATGACACCACGCCCGACAAGTGTTTGGTGAAATGCCATTTAGCTTACCGAAAAAGGCTTTCGCCCCGCTTTATATATAAAAGCAACGACCCTCGTACATCCAAACCATACAACGCAACACCCAAACACACACACACACACACACACACACACACACACAAAGTAAGACACAAAGGTGTCGGAGATCAGCTAAGCCAATTCGAAGCAGACAACGGATGTACACCAAGCATCACTACGAAGATGACGGAGCCCTCCACCGAGAACAAGCCACCCTGAAAAACATAACTGACCGCCATGAACCGTGAGCTCCAAGGTAGTGCCTTCAGGAAGGGCACAACACCGAAGCACCGACACCACCCGATGCAAAGATCAAGATTTTCATCCGGAGCAACACAGAGAATCAGGAGAGACCACGACAGAGCCTACAGGAAGGGGACGATGCCCGCGGACGCCGCCACCGTCGGTTTGACCGTGGTCAGACAAGGAGTTCACCCTTGTATACCTCTCCATCTCTGATCAAGGTGCGCCCGGTCAAAGAGACTGGCTACCCCACCAGCACGGCTCGCCGAGCCCGAGCCACCCCGCCGCCCACGTGACCAAGGTCGCCAGTACACACCCGAGCTGCGAGCTCCGCTCACGAACACCGCAGCTCCCACCACGGAGCCGTCGCCCTGCCACCCGACACCCCCAAAGACCGCCCAAAGGAACGAATGACCACCACCAGCAGACCCCTACCATTGTTGGAGCCGCTAGTGCCTCGACAGATGGAGCCGGAGGCAACCCGGCCAAGGAAAAGAGGAGCGGCAGAGTGGTGCGAGACCTCGACCGGCACACCCCTGTGTCGGTGACCGGTGGGCAAACCACTCATCCCTCCAGCCAGCCTCCTCACGTTGCCCCCTGCAACGCCCCACCACGGCCTCCAGGCCAGATCAGCGAGGAGCACGCCGGACACCCGCCCGACGACGAGGACGTGCGGACGGTCAGATCCGTCCCGGAGACGACCATAGGAGACGCCACGTGGAGCCTTGCACACCAGCCACCGGCAGCCGCGCGAGCCGCAACAGATGGACCCGCGCCCCGCCAACAAGATGGCCCGTGCCGTCCAAGGCCGCCGAGCCACAGATCTGGCCGAGCCAGACCCAGCCTCCGCCCCGGCCCAAGGCGCCGCCGGCTCACGCCAGCCGCCGTAGGGTGAAAGGATGAAGGGCCCCGTCGAGCCGCCGCCAGCAGGCTTTGCCCGCCGGCGGCGAGGAAGGGGACTGAGGGGAGGCGACTAGGGTTCCCGCCCTCGTGGGAGCGACGCGGGAGGGGGGGCGGGGAGGAGTGGAGCAGGTCAGAACCAGCTTGGCTTTGAATCAATCAAAGAAAAGCTCAGTCCACTCGACAAATGTCATGCATGAATGAAGGGTCCCATTTAGCTTAATTTCGAATGCCATTTTCTATCCGAATAAGAATGCTATTTTCTATCCTTGTTGAACTCCAGCCGGTTTGCATGAATTTCGTTCGACTAGTTCAAATAGTTGATGAAATGTATGCAAGCAACGTTGGATAATGGCCTCCAACATCCGTGTCCATAGACAAATGCCAAAACAAAATTGCGGAGCAGCCTTGCAGATGCCCTTAACTGCTACTGGTAATTCACATCTCCCTCCCAGTCGAGAAAAAGAGCGTGGGGCTGGTATGGGCATGGCAGCCGCGCCGCGTTGGCCAGTAGTGGTTAGCTTGGGCAGGAGTGACAGCAGTCGCTAATTCCACGCTGGTTAACTAGACGGACGGATTAGGCCGGCTCATCGCCTTTTTGGCCGTACCGTACACTAGCTCCTGCTTTTGAGCCGTTGACCTGCTGCATGTGGTGAAGGTCTGTCAGCCTCTGGATTTGTGACGGGGAATTGGGCGTACATTTCCATGGTGGTACACCATCACTTTTTCGGCTAGGTACCAAAAGTAAACAACGGACAAAGTACTATATATGGCGTTGGATTTATCATACGTGCTACTATAGGTCAGCTGGTGTAGCATGTTGGGTTGGAGACTTGGAGTTGGTGAGCACTATGGAATGAATATCAATATTTTGAGCAAGTTGGTGCTAGGTGCGTGCATGCATACGTCAGCTGGTCTTGGTTTCGGAGCCACTCGTTTGGCCATTCCTCCCTGGCCACGGAATGCTTGAGCTTGCAAGTCGCCGTCGTCGTCGCACCGGAAAAGGCGGCCGGGCAGGGCAGGGCAGCGGCAACTTGCAATAGAAGAAAGTGAGACGGCCATAACAAAGGCAGTTCGGCCCAGCCAACTAGGCCTCAAACAGCGTGATCCGTCTCGCCTGAAGTTCTTGGCGCGCCCCGTTATTGCTGTCACTCGGTCGCTCATTTTACGTCTGGGTTTTGTCCAGGGCTTTTGTCCTTCTCTTTTTTTTCCCCGTTTTTTTGGGTTATTTTTTTGTCGTTTTTTGGGTTTTCTGTTTTCCATCACTTCTCTTCATTTCTTTCACTATTTTACTCTTTTTTGCTTTTCTTTTCTGTTTCCATTGTTTTTCTTTGTTGTTTCCCTTTCGGTTTTCATAGGTCATTTTTTGTGTACATTTTTCGTATACACCAGGATCAATTTTTATATACATGTTTAACATTTTTTTAAATATAGAATTAACATTTTTGCCAACATATATTTTTTGATGTCTGCTTTTTCCATACACATTCTACATTTTTTGTATGCTTCAGGAATATTTTATACATACACGTTTAACATTATCCAAATATATGATTAACATTTTTGAACATTTATATTTTATATGTCTAATTCTTTCCATACACATTGTACATTTTTTGTACACACCAGAAAAGTTTCTCTATACACATTTAATATTTTTTTAAATCTTGATTACATTTTTTATAAAAAATTTGGAATTTTATAAAGTTTTGATTTCTACCTTTTCCATATGCATTGTATAGTTTTTGTATACATCAGAAACATTTTTCTGTACACATTAAATAACTTTTAAAGCATGATTAGCATTTTTAACTTTTATATATAAAGCGATTTTTATTACAGACATGCTCAGAATATTTCAAAATATAAGCAAAATTTAAAAACCAATACAATAAAGTGAAAAAAACGCTGAAGGCCTGTGTCCGCTTGGTCGGCTAATCGGACTGCTGCCTTCAGTCGCGACTATGTCCTGCTTTTTTTAGGTGAACTAGGGATTTTATTCATCGATCACGAGAGAAGGAATACAAATAATGTCTTGTGGGTTCCCTAGCCACAGATGGCACCCAACAGGGAGCAATGAAGCTGCCTTTGCCAAGGCATGAGCTTCAAAGTTTGCCTCCCTATTTTCAAAATGAAAGCTAACTTTTACAAAATCTGTAATTCTATCTCTAATCTCATTCAAAACTAAAGCATAAGAAGAAGAGCGCGAAGCTCCATCAATGTCTGAGACAAACCTGCATGCAATCCGACTCTATAATCGCATGTGTCAAAAGCAGGTCTTGCGCAAGGGCAAGAGCCTCATTGCATGCTTGAGCTTCCAGACTTGGGGCACCAAGTCTGGACGAGCACCGCGGGACGAGCACTAGACTGGGTGCTCAAGTCTACCTTCGCGGGAAATAGCACCATCGACATTGATTTTTTGCCTGCTTTGTGCTAGACGAGCGTGCGGTTGCATCAACGGTTACAAATAAATGGGCCGGCCCAGGTAGCTTGCAGGCTAGTTCGTTTTTTTCCTGTTTCTCATTTGTTTTTTATGTTGTTATTATTTCCAAAAATATTATATATATATAGGGAAAATAAAATTAATTAAAATAAATAAATACATAAGTTTGAAAATAAAATAATGCAGGGTAAAACATGAATAAAAACATGTGTTTTCAAACAAACGTATGTGATGTTTCTTTTGAAATATTTGTGTAATTCAAAAATATATGACTTGTTACTTTTAAAAAGTCACGTTGTATTTCAAAAAATGTCCATGTATTTCAAAAATATGTTGATGATATTTCAAAAAATGTTTTCACAATCTACCAAAATGTTTGCTTAAATTAAAAAATGTCTTATATCAGTTTCAACGTGTATTTAAAATTTATTTAAGATTATTTGAAAAAATGTTCAAAAACATGTGTTTAAAAAATGTTTTACATGTATACAAAAAATGTACAATGTGTATGAAAAAAAATAGAAATCAAAAGCACGTGTTTGGAGAAATGTTAAGCATGTATTTGAGAAATATTAAACTTGTATAAAAAATGTTGCTGATATATACAAAAAATGTGCAATGTGTATGAAAAATATAGACATGTGTTGGAAAAAAAGGAAAGAAATGAAAATAAAGGTAAAAGGCGTTCCGTAGTTTAAAAAAAGGATATGACCCCAGCCAGTCTCTCGCTCGTGAGAAGCATTTCCTTGATAGGTCCCTAGTATGTCGGAGAGGAGAGGAAGAGGGGTTCCTCCCCTCGACTCTGCCATGTCTACATATTATTTGACTTTGTGTCTCTAGTGACTTTTGGATTATTGATAGGTAGATCTTGGAGGAGACTTTCAGGGTGGAGGCGTCGTGATCTTAGATTATTCTTCCTCCTGTGCTTGGGCGTCGTCTTCCTCAGTGACTGCTCCATGGAGGTGGGTTCGAAGCCTCTAGTCAATGGCCTCCTAGATGTGGCCAGAACTGTCGTTTTCCTCTTTCTCTCTGTTGGAGTTGGGGAAGATGACTACGCCGGCTGGTCCCTTATCTATTCATTTTATCATTTGCTCTCTTCGTTTCAAAATAGATAACCCAACTTTATACTACATTTGTACTAAAGTTAGTACAAAGTTGAGTCATCTATTTTGAAACGGAGGGAGTAGGTCTCAATAAGAATTCTCTCTGCACATTCTTGGTCAAACTTGTTGGGAGATGATCCATGTTTTCCCCCATCTATTGTGTCGGTTCCTATCCGACGATGCTATTCCCATTCTTCTCATGTGTCAGAGTAAGGCTGCACATTCCTTGTAAGTCACTGTCTCCTCGCTTCTTCAACGTCTCCTTGCCTTTGTTCCTCCCACGGGGCCTCTTGGTAGCAACCAAGTTTGGAGTGGGACTTCTTTTTTCCTCTTTGACACTTGATGCATCGACATCGGTGTCAACTTGTAAAGGATGTCCAACCAAGCTACGTGACTTCTTATTTGGATTTTCATTATATTGGTGGTTCTGCCACTTCTTCTCATTGCAAATATCCATCCAAAAATGGTGCAAACCAAATGTGTTGTCTTTCTTGCCACTTTTCTTCTTTCCTTTGCCCTTAAACATTTCTCGAGCAATGTTGACCTACAAACGACAAGTGAAAAATAAGTTAGCCAGCAACGCGCACGAGAGATGAAAGAAAATTTGATGAATGAACGATGGATTCCACTAGCGTCCGTGCCTTGTAGTACTCATAGATACGCTCTCAACTTGAATTTTGTTGCTGAACTCCGACGATGAAATAATGACCAATATTCTTCCACGCGTCCACTAGTAGAAAAATGATCATTTATCCCGGTTCGTAAGGCCCATTTGTCCCGGTTGGGAAACGGGACTAAAGGGTCGGTACTAAAGCCCTATACCTTTAGTCCCGGTTCTTACACCAACCGGGACAGATGGGCCTCCACGTGGCCTTTGCGGCGAGCCCAGGCAGGAGGGCCTTTGGTCCCGGTTGGTAGGGATCCACGCGTCAGCAGCTGGCAGGAGCTGAGATTTTTTTTTTTAAAGGGGGTGGGTTTTGGGGGTTAATTTAGGTGTTTCATATATTGTGTTAGCTAGCTAATTAATAGAGAGAAGTGTCCTCTCTTATCTCGTGCTTGGCCGACTCTATGTACTATACGTATAGAGAGGACTCGACACGCTAGCTAGTAAGCAAATGAAGAAAACCATTAAGTTCAGAAGATCATCATGAACATATGCATACAGAGAGAAGTGATATCGACCTCTCCTTCTCCGAGAGATTGGTCGAACAACAAGTTTCCGTATATCTATCCGACGCTACTGGCTACATATATACAATATAAGATCTCTTATAATATAATCCCCTAATTATATGTGAACTCATGGTCCACATGGTATTCTCCGTCTTTATTGATCACGTGGTCAAGAAAGAATGCCGCCAATTCCTCTTGAATTGCTCGCATGCGATCTGGTGCTAGGAGTTCATCCCGCATCTGAAACATCTATTAATTTGAAGAAGGGGTCAATACATATATATGAATGAATGAAACTCAACACAAATGATGGTAATAAAATAAAATTGTGAATATTATTGCTTACGCACTTCATATTTGTTTTTTAGAGTAGCCCCGCTCACAGGTCGTGTGGCGGATGGACTTGCAAACGTAGTATCCACAGTAATTATTCCCGGCTTCCTGCCACAACCACTTTACAAGAAATAGAGGTAAATCAAACTGATAAGCAAGCATGCTAAATGGTATTGATGAAACTAGCGCTTGAATCACTAGGAGATGCGCGGAACTAACTAGTAGTACTTACTTTCGGGTGTCTAAATCGCAGCTTCCCCGGCAGTCCCGGAGCTTTTGCGATGAATTTTTTCCAAACCCTACCAGACAAAGAAAACAATTACTTGATATCAGGAAGTGAACAAAGTTGCCGATATGGTGCGATAATGATCGATTTAACTTACTTCTCGAGCATTTCAGTCATGTCCGCATACTCCTGGGGATCTTTTCGTCTCGAGTCTAAGACGGTTACTAGTCCCTGCTCAAGCTTAATCTCTAGGAAAATATAGTGAAACCTGCACACGCATGCATAACTCATCAATTACATTACTATAACCTCGACTAATAAGGAAAACCGAATATGCACAAGACAGTAACACCCACTTGAAGTTGTAAGGAAAGAGTATTATATCTTCATTTTGATTTATTACCAACGATCGTAGCAAGTTGGCCTCGGTATCTTTGGCTTGAAATTCAACCGTAAATTCATCTATGAGATTTGTGTTAATGAACCCAATATCACCGATTTGTCTTTTCTTCAATTCGGCGATCTTCAATCTGCATAATATAGTGAGGATAATTATGTATACATGCAATGAAAGAGCTGAGCTATATATAGAGACTTAATGACAGAAGTAGTACTTACAGACAGTAGCAAGTGACCGTTAATTTATAGAGGGCCTTTTGATTGAAAAACTAGAAGAACTCCTCAAATGGAACAGACAACAGATCAATTCCAACGAGGTCATGCTCCTCTTTAACTCTCAGCGTCAAAGTATTCTTCCCCCCAGACTCTCTGCAGGTTTTCATATACCAATCATGGAATCTTCGCATCATCGTTGTTAGAGATCTTTCATCTTTCATGAGAGGCTTCCCGTAATGGTATTTGTGTTCGCCCACCTTCAAGAAATCATAATGTACATCGTCGGGCAGGTAATCTCCAAGATTGGTATTGGGCAAAATCTCCGGATGATTAGCGATGATATCGCTGGACACCTTGAGTGGGGGGCACGATTGGTTCGCTTGTTTGCCGAGTTGGGCAATTTTTTTCCCAGCTCGTCGTTCTGCTAACCTTTGATCACTGATAGTACTTCCCGACCGCTCCGCTTCGATATATGACCTTTGAATAATGCGATCATATTTGGATTGCGGCGGAGAAGGTGGTGGTCGCTTCAGGGCATCGATAGTGCGCTTCGCTTTCACCGGATCTATCTTCTCCTCCGGAGGTGGATGTTTCTTCGCTTTAACCGCTCCAAAGAAGTCCCTCACTTCGGCTTCCACGATCTTCTTGTTTTCCTCCATGGTCCTCTCGTATGGTAACTTCTCTAGAGGCTTGAGAGATGGACCGAATCTGTATTGCCTCCCGCCTCTGACTGTACTGCTAGACGCTGAGCAGACGGAGCAGCTGCGGCTGTCTTCTTTCCTTTCTTACGAGGCGGAGGAGAAGGACTACGACGCGCCGGAGCAGCTGGAGCGGTGGCGGGTCTCTTCCGCCCTTGCTGACGAGGCGGAGAAGGAGGAGGCTGGCTGCTCGGGCGTGCCGGCGCAGGCGGAGAAGGAGGCGGAGTGCCGCCACGCGCCGGAGAAGGAGGCTGAGTGCCCTGATCACTCACCGGAGGAGGAGGCTGAGTGCCCTGACTCGCCGGAGGAGGAGGAGGAGGCAGAGGCGTCCAGGTCGGAAGGTTGATGAGCTCCTTCCGCCATAGGCATTGTTGGGAATTGTAGCATAATTTAAAATTTTCCTACGCTCACCAAGATGCATCTATGGAGTATACTAGCAACGAGGGGAAGGGAGTGCATCTACATACCCTTGTAGATCACGAGCGGAAGCGTTCCAATGAACGTGGATGACGGAGTCGTACTCGCCGTGATCCAAATCACTGATGACCGAGTGCCGAACGGACGGCACCTCCGCGTTCAACACACGTACGCTGCAGCGACGTCTCCTCCTTCTTGATCTAGCAAGGGGGAAGGAGAGGTTGATGGAGATCCAGCAGCACGACGGCGTGGTGCTGGATGTAGCGGGTCTCCGGCAAGGCTTCGCCGAGCTTCTGCGAGAGAGAGAGAGGTGCTGCAGGGGAGGAGGGAGGCGCCCAAGGCTGTAGGTAGCTGCCCTCCCTCCCCCCCTTTATATAGGCCCCCTGGGGGGGCGCCGGCCCTGGGAGATGGGATCTCCAAGGGGGGCGGCGGCCAAAAGGGGGGAAGGGGTTGCCATGCCCCCCAAGGCAAGGGGGAAGCCCCCCCACCCTAGGGTTCCCAACCCTAGGTGCATGGGGGGAGGCCCATGGGGGGGCGCCCAGCCCACTAGGGGCTGGTTCCCTTCCACTTTCAGCCCATGGGGCCCTCCGGGATAGGTGGCCCCACCCGGTGGACCCCCGGGACCCTTCCGGTGGTCCCGGTACAATACCGGTAACCCCCGAAACTTTCCCGGTGGCCGAAACTGGACTTCCTATATATAATTCTTCACCTCCGGACCATTCCGGAACCTCTCGTGACGTCCGGGATCTCATCCGGGACTCCGAACAACTTTCGGGTTTCCGCATACATATATCTCTACAACCCTAGCGTCACCGAACCTTAAGTGTGTAGACCCTACGGGTTCGGGAGACATGCAGACATGACTGAGACGCCTCTCCGGTCAATAACCAACAGCGGGATCTGGATACCCATGTTGGCTCGCACATGTTCCACGATGATCTCATCGGATGAACCACGGTGTCGAGGATTCAATCAATCCCGTATGCAATTCCCTTTGTCAATCGGTATGTTACTTGCCCGAGATTCGATCGTCGGTATCCCAATACCTTGTTCAATCTCGTTACCGGCAAGTCCCTTTACTCGTACCGCAATGCATGATCCCATGACTAACGCCTTAGTCACATTGAGCTCAGTATGATGATGCATTACCGAGTGGGCCCAGAGATACCTCTCCGTCACACGGAGTGACAAATCCCAGTCTCGATCCGTGCCAACCCAACAGACACTTTCGGAGATACCCGTAGTGCACCTTTATAGTCACCCAGTTACGTTGTGACGTTTGGCACACCCAAAGCACTCCTACAGTATCCGGGAGTTGCACGATCTCATGGTCTAAGGAAAAGATACTTGACATTGGAAAAGCTCTAGCAAACGAAACTACACGATCTTTTATGCTATGCTTAGGATTGGGTCTCGTCCATCACATCATTCTCCCAATGATGTGATCCTGTTATCAATGACATCCAATGTCCATAGTCAGGAAACCATGACTATCTGTTGATCAACGAGCTAGTCAACTAGAGGCTTACTAGGGACACGTTGTGGTCTATGCATTCACACATGTATTACGATTTCCGGACAATACAATTATAGCATGAACAATAGACTATTATCATGAACAAAGAAATATAATAATAACCATTTATTATTGCCTCTAGGGCATATTTCCAACAGTCTCCCACTTGCACTAGAGTCAATAATCTAGTTACATTGTGATGAATCGAACACCCATTGCGTCCTGGTGTTGATCATGTTTTGCCCTAGGGAGAGGTTTAGTCAACGGATCTGCTACATTCAGGTCCGTATGTACTTTACAAATATCTATGTCTCCATTTTGAACACTTTCACGAATGGAGTTGAAGCGACGCTTGATATGCCTGGTCTTCCTGTGAAACCTGGGCTCCTTCGCAAGGGCAATAGCTCCAGTGTTGTCATAGAAGAGAGTCATCGGGCCCGACGCATTGGGAATCACCCCTAGGTCGGTAATGAACTCCTTCATCCAGACTGCTTCCTGTGCTGCCTCCGAGGCTGCCATGTACTCCGCTTCACATGTAGATCCCGCCACGACGCTTTGCTTGCAACTGCACCAGCTTACTGCTCCTCCATTCAAAATATACACGTATCCAGTCTGTGACTTCGAGTCATCCAGATCTGTGTCGAAGCTAGCGTCGACGTAACCCTTTACGACGAGCTCTTCGTCACCTCCATAAACGAGAAACATATCCTTAGTCCTTTTCAGGTACTTCAGGATATTCTTGACCGCTGTCCAGTGTTCCATGCCGGGATTACTTTGGTATCTTCCTACCAAACTTACGGCAAGGCTTACATCAGGTCTGGTACACAACATGGCATACATAATAGACCCTATGGCCGAGGCATAGGGGATGACACTCATCTTTTCTATATCTTCTGCCGTGGTCGGGCATTGAGCCGTGCTCAATTGCACACCTTGCAATACAGGCAAGAACCCCTTCTTGGACTGATCCATACTGAACTTCTTCAATATCTTGTCAAGGTATGTACTCTGTGAAAGACCAATGAGGCGTCTTGATCTATCTCTATAGATCTTGATGCCTAATATATAAGCAGCTTCTCCAAGGTCCTTCATTGAAAAACACTTATTCAAATAGGCCTTTATACTTTCCAAGAATTCTATATCATTTCCCATCAATAGTATGTCATCCACATATAATATGAGAAATGCTACAGAGCTCCCACTCACTTTCTTGTAAACACAGGCTTCTCCATAAGTCTGTGTAAACCCAAACGCTTTGATCATCCCATCAAAGCGAATGTTCCAACTCCGAGATGCTTGCACCAGCCCATAGATTGAGCGCTGGAGCTTGCATACTTTGTTAGCATTCTTAGGATTGACAAAACCTTCCGGCTGCATCATATACAGCTCTTCCTTAAGGAAGCCGTTAAGGAATGCCGTTTTGACGTCCATCTGCCATATCTCATAATCATAGTATGCGGCAATTGCTAACATGATTCGGACGGATTTCAGCTTCGCTACGGGTGAGAAAGTCTCATCGTAGTCAACCCCTTGAACTTGTCGATAACCTTTAGCGACAAGTCGAGCTTTGTAGATGGTCACATTACCATCTGCGTCCGTCTTCTTCTTAAAGATCCATTTGTTTTCTATGGCTCGCCGCTCATCGGGCAAGTCAGTCAAAGTCCATACTTTGTTTTCATACATGGATTCTATCTCAGATTTCATG
The DNA here is from genome assembly GCF_018294505.1 of Triticum aestivum. Taxonomy (NCBI): domain Eukaryota; kingdom Viridiplantae; phylum Streptophyta; class Magnoliopsida; order Poales; family Poaceae; genus Triticum; species Triticum aestivum. The sequence goes on from NC_057814.1 coordinate 29,099,828, forward strand.
GCTTCTAGCCATTTGTCGGAATCCAGGCCCGCCATCGCTTCTTCATAGTTCGAAGGTTCACCGTTGTCTAACAACATGATTTCCAGGACAGGGTTGCCGTACCACTCTGGTGCGGAACGTGTCCTTGTGGACCTACGAAGTTCAGTAACTTGATCTGAAGCTTCATGATCATCATCATTAACTTCCTCCCCAGTCGGTGTAGGCACCACAGGAACATTTTCCCGCGCTGCGCTACTCTCCGGTTCGGAAGGGGTGACTATCACCTCATCAAGTTCCACTTTCCTCCCACTCAATTCTTTCGAGAGAAACTCCTTCTCCAGAAAGGACCCGTTCTTGGCAACGAAGATCTTGCCTTCGATCTGAGGTAGAAGGTATACCCAATAGTTTCCTTAGGGTATCCTATGAAGACGCATTTTTCTGACTTGGGTTCGAGCTTTTCAGGTTGAAGTTTCTTGACATAAGCATCGCATCCCCAAACTTTTAGAAACGACAGCTTAGGTTTCTTCCCAAACCATAATTCATACGGTGTCGTCTCAACGGATTTCTACAGAGCCCTATTTAAAGTGAATGCGGCAGTCTCTAAAGCATAGCCCCAAAATGAGAGCGGTAAATCGGTAAGAGACATCATAGATCGCACCATATCTAATAGAGTGCGATTACGACGTTCGGACACACCGTTTCTCTGAGGTGTTCCAGGCGGCGTGAGTTGTGAAACTATTCCACATTTCCTTAAGTGGGCACCAAACTCGTGACTTAAATATTCTCCACCACGATCTGATCGTAAGAATTTTATTTTCCTGTCACGTTGATTCTCAACTTCACTCTGAAATTCCTTGAACTTTTCAAAGGTTTCAGACTTGTGTTTCATTAGGTAGACATACCCATATCTACTTAAGTCATTAGTGAGAGTGAGAACATAACGATATCCTCCGCGAGCCTCAACACTCATTGGACCGCACACATCGATATGTATGATTTCCAATAAGTTGGTTGCTCGCTCCATTGTTCCGGAGAACGGAGTCTTGGTCATCTTACCCATGAGGCATGGTTCGCACGTGTCAAATGATTCGTAATCAAGAGACTCCAAAAGTCCATCTGCATGGAGCTTCTTCATGCGCTTCACACCAATGTGACCAAGGCGGCAGTGCCACAGATATGTGGGACTATCGCTATCAACTTTACATCTTTTGGTATTCACACTATGAACATGTGTAACATCACGTTCGAGATTCATCAAGAATAAACCATTGACCAGCGGGGCATGACCATAAAACATATCTCTCAAATAAATAGAACAACCATTATTCTCGGATTTAAATGAGTAGCCATCTCGAATTAAACGAGATCCAGATACAATGTTCATGCTCAAAGTTGGCACTAAATAACAATTATTGAGGTTTAAAACTAATCCTGTGGGTAGATGCAGAGGTAGCGTGCCGACGGCGATCACATCGACCTTGGAACCATTCCCGACGCGCATCGTCACCTCGTCCTTCGCCAGTCTCCGTTTATTCCGTAGTTCCTGTTTTGAGTTACAAATATGAGCAACCGCACCGGTATCAAATACCCAGGAGCTACTACGAGTACTGGTAAGGTACACATCAATTACATGTATATCACATATACCTTTGGTGTTGCCGGCCTTCTTCTTGTCCGCTAAGTATTTGGTGCAGTTCCGCTTCCAGTGACCACTTCCCTTGCAATAAAAGCACTCAGTCTCGGGCTTGGGTCCATTCTTTGACTTCTTCCCAGTAACTGGTTTACCGGGCGCGGCAACTCCCTTGCCGTCCTTCTTGAAGTTCTTCTTACCCTTGCCCTTCTTGAACTTAGTGGTTTTATTCACCATCAACACTTGATGTTCTTTTCTGATCTCCCCTTCCGCTGATTTCAGCATTGAATATACCTCAGGAATGGTCTTTTCCATCCCCTGCATATTGTAGTTCATCACAAAGCTCTTGTAGCTTGGTGGAAGCGACTGGAGGATTCTGTCAATGACCGCGTCATCCGGGAGATTAACTCCCAGCTGAGACAAGCGGTTATGCAACCCAGACATTCTGAGTATGTGCTCACTAACAGAACTGTTCTCCTCCATTTTACAGCTGAAGAACTTGTCGGAGACATCATATCTCTCGACCCGGGCATGAGCTTGAAAAACCAGTTTCAGCTCCTCGAACATCTCATATGCTCCATGTTTCTCAAAACGCTTTTGGAGACCCGGTTCTAAGCTGTAAAGCATGCCGCACTGAACGAGGGAGTAATCATCAGCACGCTGCTGCCAAGCGTTCATAACGTCTTGGTTCTGTGGGATTGGTGCATCACCTAGCGGTGCTTCTAAGACATAATCTTTCTTGGCTACTATGAGGATGAGCCTCAGGTTCCGGACCCAGTCCGTATAGGTGCTGCCATCATCTTTCAGCTTGGTTTTCTCTAGGAACGCGTTGAAATTGAGGACAACGTTGGCCATTTGATCTACAATACATAGTGTAAAGATTTTAGACTAAGTTCATGATAATTAAGTTCATCTAATCAAATTATTTAATGAACTCCCACTCAGATAGACATCCCTCTAGTCATCTAAGTGAAACATGATCCGAGTTTAACTAGGCCGTGTCCGATCATCACGTGAGACGGACTAGTCAAGATCGGTGAACATCTCCATGTTGATCGTATCTTCTATACGACTCATGCTCGACCTTTCGGTCCTCCGTGTTCCGAGGCCATGTCTGTACATGCTAGGCTCGTCAAGTCAACCTAAGTGTATTGCGTGTGTTCCGAGGCCATGTCTGTACATGCTAGGCTCGTCAACACCCGTTGTATTCGAATGTTAGAATCTATCACACCCGATCATCACGTGGTGCTTCGAAACAACGAACCTTCGCAACGGTGCACAGTTAGGGTGAACACTTTCTTGAAATTATTATAAGGGATCATCTTACTTACTACCGTCGTTCTAAGCAAATAAGATGGAAAAACATGATAAACATCACATGCAATCAAATAGTGACATGATATGGCCAATATCATTATGCTCCTTTGATCTCCATCTTCGGGGCACCATGATCATCTTCGTCACCGGCATGACACCATGATCTCCATCATCATGATCTCCATCATTGTGTCTTCATGAAGTCGTCACGCCAACGAATTACTTCTACTTCTATGGCTAACGCGTTTAGCAACAAAGTAAAGTAATTTACATGGCGTTATTCAATGACACGCAGGTCATACAAAATAATAAAGACAACTACTATGGCTCCTGCCGGTTGTCATACTCATGGACATGCAAGTCGTGATTCCTATTACAAGAATATGATCAATCTCATACATCACATATATCATTCATCACATCTTCTGGCCATATCACATCACATAGCACTTGCTGCAAAAACAAGTTAGACGTCCTCTAATTGTTGTTGCAAGTTTTTACGTGGTTTGTAGGTTTCTAGCAAGAACGTTTTCTTACCTACGTATGACCACAACGTGATTTGCCAATTTCTATTTACCCTTCATAAGGACCCTTTTCATCGAATCCGTTCCGACTAAAGTAGGAGAGACAGACACCCGCTAGCCACCTTATGCAACTAGTGCATGTCAGTCGGTGGAACCTGTCTCACGTAAGCGTACGTGTAAGGTCGGTCCGGGCCGCTTCATCCTACAATGCCGCCGAAACAAGAACAGACTAGTAGCGGCAAGAAGAATTGGCAAACTCAACGCCCACAACTGCTTTGTGTTCTACTCGTGCATAGTAACTACGCATAGGCCTGGCTCATGATGCCACTGTTGGTAATCGTAGCATAATTTAAAATTTTCCTACGCTCACCAAGATGCATCTATGGAGTATACTAGCAACGAGGGGAAGGGAGTGCATCTACATACCCTTGTAGATCGCGAGCGGAAGCGTTCCAATGAACGTGGATGACGGAGTCGTACTCGCCGTGATCCAAATCACCGATGACCGAGTGCCGAACGCACGGCACCTCCGCGTTCAACACACGTACGGTGCAGCGACGTCTCCTCCTTCTTGATCCAGCAAGGGGGAAGGAGAGGTTGATGGAGATCCAGCAGCACGACGGCGTGGTGGTGGATGTAGCGGGTCTCCGGCAGGGCTTCGCCGAGCTTCTGCGAGAGAGAGAGAGGTGTTGCAGGGGAGGAGGGAGGCGCCCAAGGCTGTAGGTAGCTGCCCTCCCTCCCCCCCTTTATATAGGCCCCCTGGGGGGGCACCGGCCCTGGGAGATGGGATCTCCAAGGGGGGCGGCGGCCAAAAGGGGGGAAGGGGTTGCCATGCCCCCCAAGGCAAGGGGGAAGCCCCCCCACCCTAGGTGCATGGGGGGAGGCCCATGGGGGGGCGCCCAGCCCACTAGGGGCTGGTTCCCTTCCACTTTCAGCCCATGGGGCCCTCCGGGATAGGTGGCCCCACCCGGTGGACCCCCGGGACCCTTCCGGTGGTCCCGGTACAATACCGGTAACCCCCGAAACTTTCCCGGTGGCCGAAACTGGACTTCCTATATATAATTCTTCACCTCCGGACCATTCCGGAACCTCTCGTGACGTCCGGGATCTCATCCGGGACTCCGAACAACTTTCGGGTTTCCGCATACATATATCTCTACAACCCTAGCGTCACCGGACCTTAAGTGTGTAGACCCTACGGGTTCGGGAGACATGCAGACATGACCGAGATGCCTCTCCGGTCAATAACCAACAGCGGGATCTGGATACCCATGTTGGCTCCCACATGTTCCACGATGATCTCATCGGATGAACCACGGTGTCGAGGATTCAATCAATCCCGTATGCAATTCCCTTTGTCAATCAGTATGTTACTTGCCCGAGATTCGATCGTCGGTATCCCAATACCTTGTTCAATCTCGTTACCGGCAAGTCTCTTTACTCGTACCGCAATGCATGATCCCGTGACTAACGCCTTAGTCACATTGAGCTCATTATGATGATGCATTACTTAGTGGGCCCAGAGATACCTCTCCGTCACACGGAGTGACAAATCCCAGTCTCGATCCGTGCCAACCCAACAGACACTTTCGGAGATACCCGTAGTGCACCTTTATAGTCACCCAGTTACGTTGTGACGTTTGGCACACCCAAAGCACTCCGACGGTATCCGGGAGTTGCACGATCTCATGGTCTAAGGAAAAGATACTTGACATTGGAAAAGCTCTAGCAAACGAAACTACACGATCTTTTATGCTATGCTTAGGATTGGGTCTTGTCCATCACATCATTCTCCCAATGATGTGATCCCGTTATCAATGACATCCAATGTCCATAGTCAGGAAACCATGACTATCTGTTGATCAACGAGCTAGTCAACTAGAGGCTTACTAGGGACACGTTGTGGTCTATGCATTCACACATGTATTACGATTTCCGGACAATACAATTATAGCATGAACAATAGACTATTATCATGAACAAAGAAATATAATAATAACCATTTATTATTGCCTCTAGGGCATATTTCCAACAGGCATGGAGTCTTCAGAGCAGAACCCAGCCGAGTCTCCCCTTCACCGGTAGGGTGGTCAAGCTCGAGGTCCTCAAATCCCTCCGTTATTTCATCCACCGTCACCCTAGCATATCCTTCTGGAATTGGACGGCAGTGAAAAGTTGCGTCGGGTTCAGGAGGTCGAACAGAGCCGACAGCCGCCTTGACTTTGAAGTTCTGCCATTGCGTCATAAGGTGGCAATGTTGAGACTCCGTGATAGCATCCACGGGGTAGCTAGCAGGAGCCATGAAGACAGGCTCCAGCTGAAGCAGCTTGGTGGAAGCCACGCTGCTTCTCCGCTGAGATGGCGGGGTAGCTTCGGGGGTAGCTTCGGCAGGTCGCTTGCTGTGAACTGCTTCTCGTTCCTCTAGCGCTTGTACCCTTGCGTGCCGCTTCTGTAGTTGGGTATGTTCCACTTTCCTCCTCCTCTCCTGGCATTTGTAACCGCCTGCGTCTGGAAACCCAGCCCTCCATGGAACGGAGCCTGACGTGCCTCGTGTCCGTCCAGGGTGCTCAGGATTCCCGAGGGCCATTGTGAGCTCGTCGTTCTCTCTATCTGGAACGAACGTCCCTTGCTGAGTTGCGGCGATATAGTCCTGAAGCTTCATGACGGGTATTCGCATTTACTCGTTCGTCCAAACGCACTTCCATGATACAGGGTCCAAGGTTCCGCCAACCCCGAAGAACCAAGTCCGGCAACGGTCTGGCCAGTTCAATGTCTCTAGTTCGACCCCTTTATCAAGCAGGTCATTCTCAGCCTTGGCCCACAACGGTCGGGCTTTGAGGTAGCCACCTAACCCCGTGCGATGATGATGCTCCTTCTTCGCAGCATTTATCTTTTTTGTCGCTGACATCTTCTTACTCTTGTCCGATGTCTTGTGGGCCACAAATGCGTCCCAGTGATCTCTGATCTTCTCATACCGGCCGGTGAATTCTGGTGTCTTTTCTTGATCGACAAACGATGTTTTCAGCTCATTCTTCCACGTCCTGAATAGATCTGCCATCTTCTTAAGAGCATGAGACTTGATCAATTGCTCTTTAACTGGCTTCTCCGGATCCTCCTCTGGCGGTAGGGTGAAATTTGCCTTCAGCACGGTCCAAAGATCATCTTTCTGCATATCGTTGACATAAGACACCTCAGGGTCTTTCTTCTTAGGCTTAAACCATTGGTGGATGCTGATCAGGATCTTGTCCCTAACAAGAACCCCGCACTGAGCAGAAAATGCTTCCTTGGTCCGGATGGGTTCAATCGGTTGGCCATCGCGCGCGATTGCTGTGATCGTGAACCTTTCATCCGAGCGCAACTTTTTCTTCGAGCCTCGTTTCTTTACCGAATTTGTGCTCGATCCGGAGGGCTAGAAAAAAGAAGAAAGACGAGAGTTAATATGTGTACATACCAAAACAATGAATGCATCAATTAGCTAGTCAGCACAGGCTTAATTAATATATATACCTGGCCGGACTCTATTCGGTCACCGGAGCCGTCATCACGGTCTCCTTCTTGCACCGGCATTCGGTCACCGGAGCCATCATAATCATGTCTTTCCTCCTCCATTGTTCGATCACCGTAGCCTTCTTCTTCACCCTGTCCTTCCAGACCATCATTGTCATTAAGATACGACAAGACATCAGCTCCGGCTAAGATTATGTCCCCCAACACCTCTTCTGCTGCCTCGTCTCGTCCGTGCTCCATTGTTTCTGCAAATATTACAACATGGCAATTATTATACAAACATGACAGCAGGTGATATATTAGTGGCAAACGTAGACCTAGCTACCTAATCACAACAAGGAATCATATTATTGGCCTCGACGCTTCTCTAGGGTTTGGGGTGGCCTCGGCAACGCTTCAAGGGTTCAGGGTAGCCTCGACGACAACACTTTTTTAACTTGGTAAATTTGGGTGGCCTCGGCAACGCTTCAAGGGTTCATATGCAAAAGCCATGGATTTATTCAATACTCTGACACTAGCTAGGCAACCTCTCGACCCCTCGGCGATCCTCGACCCTCGACCGCTCGGGCGATCCACGACCCTCTACCCTATTTCCAAACCCTCGACCCCCTCATGTCACGTTTGTCTAGTGTCAAAGGATTCAACAAAACCATGTCTTCATCATTAGGCGAAAGTAACGGGCGCATGATGGTACGAACATGGCAACGAAGTAACCCTCGGTCCCTCGACGACCCTCGAACCCTCGGCGACCCTCGACCCCTCGGTGACCCTCGACCCCCTACCCTAGCTAGTTCCCGACCCTCGCCCCTCGAACCCTCGGCGACCCCTCCCCCCCCCTCATGTCGAAGTTATTGGGGAGGGGGTATATCGATAACGACATACCCGATAAAAAATAAGAAAAGGAAGAAGAATAAAAAAAGAGGAGAAGAAAGAAAGGAATAGAAAATACTTTATTAAAGTTTATTTTGTTTCTACTTATTTTGTTAGTACTTATTTATTAAAGTTTATTTTGTTTCTACTTATTTATTTTATTTTGTTTCTACTTATTTTATTTGTTTCTACTTATTTATTTTATTTTGTTTCTACTTATTAATTTTATTTTGTTTCTACTTATTTATTTTATTTCATTTTTGCTTATAATGTTTTGAACAGAAAATACTTTGATAATTTTAGTTGATTCCTTTTGCTTAGCTTCAGGCCTTGAGGAAGTTGGCATGGTATCATCATTTCACCCACATAGCATGTGCAATAAGTTGAGAGGTTTACGGCAAAAACTAGATGCACTTCGTGTACAAAACGGACAATCTCTTTTGAAGTATCAGGGTTTCATACGGAAACTCATCTGTTACAAAGGGATTTAATTTTTTTAAACTTATTTGAACTCCAAACTTTTTGTGTGTTCAAAATGCACCATTCAAAGCCACGTTATCAGTTTACAACCCTTTCTGACTTCATTTGTTATTTTTCATGCATTTACTGATTTTTTTGAGCTATAAGACCCTAAAATTAAAAAGCATTTCAAATGAACTCTTAAAAGGTTAAAAGTTGGCATGGTATCATCATTTCACCCACATAGCATGTGCAAAAAAGTTGAGAGGGTTACGGCAAAAACTAGATGCACTTCGTGTACAAAACGGACAATCTCTTTTGAAGTATCATGGTTTCATATGGAAACTCATCTGTTACAAAGGGATTACATTTTTTTGAACTTATTTGAACTTCAGACTTTTTGTGTGTTCAAAATGCACCATTCAAAGCCACATTATCAATTTTCAACCCTTTCTGACTTCATTTATTATTTTTCATGCATTTACTGATTTTTTGAGCTATAAGACCCTGAAATTCAAAAGCATTTCAAATGAACTCTGAAAAGGTTGAAAGTTGGCATGGTATCATCATTTCACCCACATAGCATGTGCAAAAAAGTTGAGAGGGTTACGGCAAAAACTAGATGCACTTCGTGTACAAAACGGACAATCTATTTCGAAGTATCAGGGTTTCATACGGAAACTCATCTGTTACAAAGGGATTTCATTTTTTTGAACTTATTTGAACTTCAGACTTTTTGTGTGTTCAAAATGCACCATTCAAAGCCACATCATCAATTTTCAACCCTTTCTGACTTCATTTGTTATTTTTCATGCATTTACTGTTTTTTTGAGCTATAAGACCCTGAAATTCAAAAGCATTTCGAATGAACTCTGAAAAGGTTGAAATTTGTCATGGTATCATCATTTCACCCACATAGCATGTGCAAAAAAGTTGAGAGGGTTACGGCAAAAACTAGATGCACTTCGTGTACAAAACGGACAATCTCTTTTGAAGTATCAGGGTTTCATACGGAAACTCATCTGTTACAAAAGGGATTTCATTTTTTTGAACTTATTTGAACTCCAAACTTTTTGTGTGTTCAAAATGCACCATTTAAAGCCACATCATCAAGTTTCAACCCTTCTGACTTCATTTGTTATTTTTCATGCATTTACTGATTTTTTGAGCTATAGGACCCTGAAATTCAAAAGCATTTCAAATGAACTGTGAAAAGGTTGAAAGTTGGCATGGTATCATCATTTCACCCACATAGCATGTGCTAAAAAGTTGAGAGGGTTAGGGCATGGACAACACAATAAACCATTCTGCTTGTTTGCCTCAGCCACTTCGAGAAAAATTATGCAGGCCCTTAATGTACTCGGAGGTGTGTCTGTCACCGTACATCAATTGCCGGTTCATCTGCGTGCATTATATATAATTATATGTGTCAAAAACCATTACAAATTCACATGGATAGATAAGTGACCAAATTAATAGAAGTTCATCATCACATTAAAAGCAAAGTACATACATAGTTCAAATTGAACAACATGTAGCTCTCCAGAGCATGCATCTAGTTAAACCATACATTGAAACTATGTAAAATCTTTCAATGCAACAACAAATGCGATCATAATTACAACCAAGGTAACAATTGATCCAACGACATAATGATACCAAGCCTCGGTATGAATGGCATATTTTCTAATCTTTCTAATCTTCAACCGCATTGCATCCATCTTGATCTTGTGATCATCGACGACATCCGCAACATGCAACTCCAATATCATCTTCTCCTCCTCAATTTTTTTATTTTTTCCTTCAAGTAATTGTTTTCTTCTTCAACTAAATTTAACCTCTCGACAATAGGGTCGGTTGGAATTTCCGGTTCAACTACCTCCTAGATAAATAAAATCTATGTCACGTTGGTCAGCATAATTGTCATAAACAATAAATGAACCAAATAGTTATAAAAAGATAATAAATACCACATCCGAATCATAGACAGGACGAGGGCTGACGGGGGCGGATACCAAAACCATCGCACTATATAATAACAAGGAATAATAAAAGTAAGGAAATTAGACAAGTATCTATCTGAAGTAAGAATTTTTTTTCTTTCAGAAAGAAGATAAGAACAAGAGGCTCACCACGGTGGTGCCGGCGACAAGATCGGCGCGGGCGATCGACGACGGTGAAGACGGGGACGGGACGTGACGGACCGCTAAACCTAGACAAATCTCGGGGAAAATGGAGCTCGATGGTCGAGTTTCGAGAGGAGAAAGCTTAACTAGTGTGGCTCGGGCATTTCATCGAACACCTCATGTGCATAGGAGGTGAGCTAGAGCACCACAAAGCTCTCCCCTCGCCGGCCAGAAAAAACAGAGCAATGTGGAGTGCTCTGCTCGCCGGCGAGGGGGTATATATAGCCACCTCATTGGTCCCGGTTCGTGGCTGGAACCGGGACTAAAGGCTACCCTTCTGTCCCGGTTCTAGGCACGAACCGCGACCAATGGCCGTGGGCCAGGAGCGAGGACCATTGGTCCCGGTTCGTGCTTAGAACCGGGACAAATGGGTCCACAAGAACCGGGCCAAATCCCTCCCGAGGCCCGGCCGGCCCCCTGGGCGCACAAACCAGAACGTATGCCCCCATGGGTCCCAGTTGGTGACAGAACCGGGACTAATGGGCTGACCAGGCCCCAACCAAAGCCCTGTTTTCTACTAGTGGTCACACAACATCTTGTCTTCTTTGGTACTCCCCCATATTGAGTTGGAACAACAAAGCTCTCATCTTCCATGAGAATGTGATCTTCTTATGATGCACATTCTTGGGATGGAAAATCTTGTGATAGAAATACCGGCTCAACACGGATGTATTGCATAAAAGTTTCATCATCACACGACATACATCAAGTGTGAACAAAATACACACATACCACACCACAATTTCATACAAAAAAGAGCACATGAAATTTAGTGAAAACTGAAAAAGATTTTTTTTACCTCTGGTCATTTGATCGAACAAGTTGGGGGCGATGGTGGTCGCGGCAACGGGAGACACTGGCTCGACCTTGGACGACAATGGTAGGGTATCAGAATAAGCCATAGGCGGTGCTGGAGGAGCCAGCGGCGCGAGGGAGGGAACGCCGTCAGCGCAACCAGCGTCTTCTTTCTCGCGCAAGCCGCAGCCACGACCGATGGATCCCACGGTGACCACTTCCCGATGGGCTTCTTTGCCTTCGAGGAGCCTTGGCGCGATGCTCATTTGTTTTTTTTTTCATTGTATTTTTATTGTTCATCATTGTTGTGATAGCTTTTTTTTAGGCAAATTTTTGTGATAGCTCATCACTCATGTCGAACAGTACCCAAAATTTTACCAGTTCTGAGATACTGGGCTTATGTTTTAGGCTAGCTCGGCCCACTTACTACTGCGCTCGTGGAGCCGATCCGGACCGTTCACGCTTTGTGCGTGTCAGAGGAGCCGACGGTGTGATCCAGCCGCCTACTCGTCCGAAAAAAACAGAGCTCGGCACGCTCGCCCGGGCTCCCCTCTCCCGTCCCTCCCCCACTCTCTCCATCTCCGGCGCATCCAGAACCTTCGGCCGGCCGGCGCGGCAGCCATGGCCGACGCGTACTGGAGGTACGCCGACCTCCAGCGCCAGCAGCAGCAGCAGCAGCAGCAGCATATGCCGCCCCCCTCCGCCGGGGCCCCGCAGTCGTCGCTGGCCGCCGCCAGGCAGCAGCCCCTCAAGCGCCCCCGCCCCGGCGACTACTCCGCCGGTTCGCCCCCCTCCCTCTTCCTTCCCCTCTCTCCCGCACCCTCCCCCCGGCCTGATCCGTTCCTTCTCTCGCCCCTCCGGATTCGGACGTCTAGGGTTTTAGCGCCGCCGCGCCTGGTCGAATCGATCCGCTTCGCCCTGGCCTGCGCCCGGGCCGACGCCGCCCCGGTGTAGACGCGGCGCTCGCTGCCCTGTTCGATCCGCGCTCGGTTGCCTGAGCTCTGTGCTGGCTGTCCCCGATGCGAAATCAAGCGTATTTTGTGGGGAATTTGCATCCAGGGGCGTAGATTTCAGGCCTTCGACCCCTGAATGCGGTGCCTCCCATGGTAAATTTGCACAATCTCTCGGTGTAATGGTGCTGAAATTGGTACCGTCCAGGTGGATTCACGCGCTAAGCCTCATCGACTTTTGAAGGCGCTGCTGTGCGAGTGCAGACTGGGATTTTGCATGCTTGGGTTTCGATTTAGGATGAAAAGTGAAGATTTTGTTATGAACTTTTGATTTGATTGCTTGGTTCTAGCCGTCGTTTATGAGTTGGGACAGCAAGCTGTTCTGTGAGCCAACACTTTCGTTGATTATAGTTATCCATGCCACACTGGTTTCAGTATATCTTCTCAGCCGAAATCACTGTTTTGACCTTGCCGGAAAACTTTAACACAAAACGCCACGGCTTCCAGCGTTTCTGGCCCACATATAGAAACGGCAAACCGCTGGGCGTTTCTGGCCTGGTCACGACCTGGCGCCAGTAGCATTTCACCTCCTATGTGGCAGGGCAGAAACGCCAAACCACAGCGCGTTACTGGAAACGCCATGGCCTGTGGGGTTGCTGCCCCAAGAAGGAACACCATTGCTTGTGGCGTTTCCAGCAATGTGTGCCCGTGGCCACTTATCTATTTAGGGAAGAAACGCTGCCCGGTTTGGTGTGTCTAGGTGGGGCAGAAACGCCACAAGGCTTGGCATTACCAAAAGGGTCAGATCGTTCTAGAAAATCTGGAAGGGTTCAGATCATGCTAAAAAATCCTGACAAGGTCAAAATAGTGATTTTGGCCTATCTTCTCAACCAATATCCTAATCCAGTACATTAAACGGACGGTTTGAGAGAGGCAGTCAGCACTGTCTCTAATTCTATGGTTGCTATAAACCTATAAATGTTCTGGGAAAAGCATCCCGACAAGGTCAAAATAGTGATTTTGGCCTATCTTCTCAACCAATATCCGAATCCAGCACATTAAACAGACGGCTTGAGAGAGGCAGAGAGCACCGTCTCTAATTCTATCGTTGCTATAAAACTATAAATGTTCTGGGAAAAGCCCTGCAAAAGTATGTCTTGTGACCTGTATTTACTGCTAGCTTTCCTCCCCTTTGTAGATGGACCTGGTGCTCCTGAGATGGCGGGCTATTACCCTCGTGATGAAGAAAGGCCAGGATATGCTGTCGTGAGAGATACACAGGCTCTCAATGCTTCCTACGAGCGTTTTCTGCGTACTGGGGTATACATCATCCTTTTTCCTGATTACTCATTTTCTAAACAACACTCTCAGCTAACATTTTTCTTATCTTCAGCAAATCCAGTCCTATGGCGCTGGACCTGCTGGTGGATCTATCAGGCCTACCGCGGGAGCCAGTGCTGGTGGCTACCAAGCTGATGATCGTCCGGGGATGGCTGCTGGGGGTATGAATGGCAGGAATGTTGGTTTTGGTGGTGGAATGCCAGAGCCTCCCCTTCCCCCAGATGCCTCAAACACCTTGTTCATTGAAGGCATCCCTCCTGACTGTGAACGCCGAGAAGTTTCTCGTATCCTTAAAACCTACACCTTTTCTGTAACTCTCTGCACTTGTTGTCCTTCATAACATTGCCTTCATGTTTTAGCTGTTGGTCCTTCACTTTTCCACCCAGATATCTTTCGACCATTTGTTGGCTTTCAGGAGGTGAGACTTGTAAACAAAGAACCAAGACATGTAAGTGAGCTGTTGGGCGTTTGTCAGGTCTTGCCTCACATTTGATTTTCATTTATTCTTCTAACTCTTCGCTTCTGACAGCCTGGTGGTGACCCAATCGTCCTCTGTTTTGTTGATTTCACTAATGCTGCTCAAGCAGCTATTGCCATGGAAGCTTTGCAAGGTGAAACCGATGAACTTGGCATGAATACATACTCTCCAATCTATATTCTGTTGAAACTAAATAATTTGTTCTCAACTAGTATGGTTTCTTTCTTTTTTCCTTGGAGAGTGCCAGTTATCTCATAGTTCTACCACATGCATAAATTCGAATAATTCATGTCAAGTCTGCATAGGTGTTTGTAACATTGTGAGGAATATTGGTCGTTTGAAGCCTTTAGCCAAATGCCAAAGCTGTCAGTTTGTGTTAGCAGAATCAAACTCATTCAACTTAAGTCACTATCCTTTATTTTGGTGTGAAGGAATTGACCAACATATTTTTTAGTCATCGCACTTTGCTTCATATATCAGCCTACTGTTCATTGCTGATTACGCTATTTGGTGGTAGATGATGTTCAGGTGATAAGGCTCCCCTAGATTTTATAACGTGGACTTGAGACTAGGCTCGTGCCTGAACAATCTACAGTAGAAAATGCTATTGATATTTATTATTTACCATCTATCGTTAAAACAAGATTGTGCCTTGCTCATACTCCTGGACTGCATCCTGTCTGTCATTTTGCCACCCTTTTTAGCAAGATATATTAAGCCCTGATATGAGCACTACTCGTTAGTGATGCTTGCTGCGCTATTCTACTGCCTTATTCCAGAGAGATGGTTGGTGATCAGTCACTCATTGTTAATTTCTGCGGCTAGATAGAATCAAGCTAGTCAAGGGCAATGTATGTAACATACTCATGCAAGGAGTTTGCTGACAGCTTGCAGAAGCGAACAGCATCGTGGTTCAGAAAGCATTTCCAATGAACAGCAAACTAATTTAGGGTATGCTATTCTGCATGATCTAGTGGTCATTCTGAGGCAAGGTGTTGTCTGCTAGGCACGTGCTTCGAATTAGTTAGGCATATCATGAATGGAGTATTACGCATTTGTTAGATGAAACGTTTGTTAATCTGTTTGGTTGTTTTGCTGTCTAGCTGCTTAGCTCTTGCATGCAGCATTGTCACTTTGCGAATAATAAAATACCGCAAATATGAGGCTAATCTGTTTTGTTGATTTTGCAGGCTATAAGTTTGATGAACATGACCGCAGTTCACCTCAGCTGAGGCTGCAGTTTGCTCGTTTTAAGGGTCCAAGGGGGCAAGCAGGAGGACCTGGTGGTGGTGGTGGTGGCGGCGGTGGTATTAGGCGTTAAGTTGTTGGGTCGATGATTCAATCGTCTCGACCGCGATGTTTGCTGAATTCGCTTGACCACAAGCTCTTGGCGGGGTGACAGCGCCAGCTAATTTATTTCTCGATCACCTCGTAGGCCCGATAACGTGTGGAAGTGCGACAATGATATTTTGGTTGTTGTTCTAGATATATATTTATTTCTCCCCATAGTACTAGTATTGATAGCTTTTGCTCCCTCTACCGTTCTGAAGTCATTACTATCTTCGTCTCGCAAGGTGATTTCCTGGACGAAACGAACTGTTTAAATGTTGAAGGGGAAAACGACCGCGGCAACCTCAAGGCTATGTCTGAATCGTGTGGAATTGTATTGTACAAACGGTTTTGCTGGTTAATGCGTGTTGCTCCATATAATCTGCTCTTGTGTGCTGCATTATCACCCAGCTGTTAATTTCCTTGTCCTCCGACCACAGTTTCTGCTGTTATTTCTTCTTTTCAGGTGGTAGCTTCTCTAGTTTGCACTATGGGCACACTTTTAATCATTTTTGGCAATCCATTATGTCTTGAAGATCAAAGAGTTTGAAAAATGCCGTTGAATGTGTATGCAATGAGATGAAATGAAATGTGTACAGGGTCTTGCCGTTCCTTTAACCAATGATCCTCATCGGTCCTGTGTTCTGTTATTTTTCACCAGGATCGCTGCTGTGGCTGCCCTCCCCTGTTCCATTTTGCTCTCGAGCTCTCGTGACAAATTGTTCAGAAACGCACGGACTATTGACTACATATAGTATGAATTTGATTAATGGTGGTTTATTGTTCGTATGTTACACAGGGTGGAATATAAGATTTTAAACATATTGGAGAGTAGCACAAAGTATAACTAAGTGATGGCTCTTTCTTCCTTTTTGAGCAATAGTCGACAAGTACACGGGGGATTTACATGACAGGGCAGAGGGGCATATTGTCTTCATCTGCTTTATTAAACCATCAGACGAGGCCTCGACCACGTTCAGGCTACCCGGTGATGAGACGAATTACATGCATGCTTCTCTCGGCATCGAGCACTGGCGCCGCTTGAATTGCGCCAGGGCGCTGGCCATTGAACTCATGTAAAATTGGCCAATCTAGTCTTGCTGCTCTGGTTTGCAGCTGCGTGGTTGACAGTCGAAATCTTGTGAAATCTGCAACACGAGGACAGCGGGAGACAGGATGGTCCACACCTCCTTTCAGTTTCTTCTAAAATCTCAGCTTGTCAGTGAGGCACAACAAAAGCTCATCGTGGAAAATGTAGCACCTCATGGCCTGATAACCAACATAGGAAGGACTAATATCAAATGGTTTAGATAGAACATTGTATATATAGTGGTGAGCAATGGCCACCAGAACTTCTAAGTAAAGCACAGGGTAAGCGTGATGCCACTGAATGGTGTAACTCATGCCTCATGAGGAACAACAATGCAAGCATGACCAGTGGGTCGATCATTATGTTGTCTAGAAAATTTATCATTATGCAAGAAGGGCATGAAGGGAGTTGTGATATGTTGTATCACACGGCTGATGTGAGCACCGAGAGGATACCAGAACTGGAATAATATAGATTAGCGGTCGAGAAAATTCCCTCACAAAAGCGTAAACAACTCCAGAAATTCAGTAAGACTCCCTAAACCGACGGTGTACCTCAACTAATCATTAGCATATGGTTCTTTCTAAGAGTAAATGAAATAATCGATAAATATGATTATGCAGAGGAACTAAAGTGGATGAGTTATCCGTGATGAGCTAGGGACTACAAAACCTTCATTTCAACAGAAAATGTACTGCTTGTTTGCCATTGCCATGCATTAACTAAGCAATACATACATGATGATAAGAAATCACGACATGCACATCTGCTTCGTGGTCTGGTTTCGAGTTGACGCTCATGCTCTAAGGTGAGTTCTCTATCGTCTATTGGTTAGGTACACTTCGAGCCAGGGCAAGGGGGTCTCTACAGTGATAGACGGATGGCACCATGACGAGGTCCATCTTGCTTTGAAGAGAAGAAGGCATATTTTTCAAGTCGTTTGCCATTCCCAAATCTAGGTATTGTATTCGCTTCAACCTTGGTCAAGGCGCGCTCTTGTGTTTGAAGATTTTGATATTCTCAAGGGGTGTGTGTGTGTGTGTGTGTGTTTCTTTACTTGATGTTTGTTTGTAACTAATTGTGGTCTAAGTAAGATGTTCTTCTCAGCACCTTTTATCTGGTGGGTCGCCTGAGACTTTATGTTTCACTCGCGAAAGAGAAATTGACATCAATAGAAATCACCATGAGCTAGCAAATTTTGCTAACTTTTTTCCCATCGATTGTTTGTTTGATTAATCTATTGACAGAGCTACACAAATTATAAGCACGTACCACAATACTATTATTACTTGATCAATGAAACCAAATAAAATCCAAAGTTTGTCGTTTCTTTGCTCTTCATTCTCTTGTTCTTGAGTACAAAAGTTGGACAAGCTAGAATCAGAGGTTGTGCATACGATAATGCCTTCTTAGAAGGCTTGAACCTAGTTTTGTATAGTTCCTTGTCCATTGTTCTCAATGGTGTGTCATACGGAAGTAAAAAAAGATGGTCCACGAAGAAAGACTTCGGTGATGGTCCTTCAGTTCAGTCAACAGAACTACAAACAGTGTGCTATTGTTCAATTGTTTAGCTTAAAAAGCAAAGCCCTGTCATCTGATCTTCGAAGGAGATAAATCTCTTAGTTGAGTATAATAAATTCATAAAATTTTATGATTGGAGTAACATACTAGCTAGCTGGTAAATTCATAATACATTGGTACTAATTGGTTGCCCATGTGTCGGTGTGTTCTTCATGAGGAACTGCGTGCACGCCGCCACGGAGCTGGCGTCAATTTGCCTGCACAACGCGTTCTCGCAGAGGAGCTTCAGCTTCTCCAGCTCAAACCTGTCCACTGTTGTGAGCAGCCGCTCCACATTCTCTGGCAGTGCCGTCTCGAGCTGCGGCGGTGGTGACTCGGTCTAGATGAACTGGAGGAGTGCTTTGAACACGTCGGAGTCCATGTCATTCACGAGCAGGAGTAGATGGTCAGCGGTGGCGTTGATCGTCACGTCCACTAGTTCCGCGAAACTAGGCTTATGTCGCGGCATCTCCTTCATGAGGAGCTCCAACAGGCAGAGGGGCACACTGTCTTCAAGTGCTTGAAACCATCAAATAGGCCTGGTCCCATTTGAGGGGCCTGGGGCAAGATAACAAAAAGGACCCTAAAGCCACATAAATGTATGTTTTTTCATTTCAACTGCAAATAAATATTCATTACACTATATTTTATGTTTCCTCGTCATCTCGACTATTAAAAAAAAACGGGTGTGGCGTTGTCTTTCGGCCTTTCTATGCTTTTTCTCGCTAGCGTAGTCGTTTATGATTTTTTTTCTCCGGGTAGATCTACTTTGAAGGATTCCTTGGTACCTTGTATTGTTCGGCGTGTATCTTGTCTCGTGTTTTATCTACTATACTATCTAAATAGGAGCTCCCCACTACACGTAATTCTTTAGCTTCTCCTTAAGCCACGTCACCCCAATTAATTCTAGCCGTCGATCAAGGCTTGAAGTATAGGTAGCCTTCTGATTAAACACAACCACCTCTGTTCACCTCGACACAATTCACCGGCATAATTTATTTTTGACTTCCTGATGAGCCTCGCAATTAGTACAGTTTGGAAGCGAAAGAAGTCCACATAACCCCCCGGGGTTTCATAGACTGCCCAGTTTACCTCCTAAGGTCTAAAACCAGCTATTTAATCCCCTGATCTTTCCTAAACCAGGTGAAAATCACCCCTAACACCGATTAGAGTGGTTTTTCAGGCGGTTTTGTTGGACATAGCAAGATGCAGCTCGTTTATGATCTGCAGCTCTGCACCCAGCCTCGCCCATCCTCCTCCGAGCGGCGTTGTTCCACTCGCGGGCGCTCGCCTAGTCACACTATTCTAATTAGAGATTTAGGTGAGCTGAAAATTAGAGATGTTTGGATGGGCCTTAGGATTAGCGAGAGAGAGGGTTAGCTCGTCTTAGGAGGGCAGACTGTGGCTGTGTAGAGAGGCCATGGGCTGAGGTGAGAGGGAAATGAGAGGCCTGACAACAAGTTTATTTGCCAAAACATCTGACGATTAAACCAACTATAGTGCTGCTATAGTATAACGGATGGGGTATCAAACGACTTCCAAATGCGATGAAATTTTGACAGGTGGTCTACCTAGAATATAATAAGACCGCATGCCAACTTTCAACCCATTTCGAGGAATGCTTTATTCTCACTTGGGAAATAATTATTTAACGATGCCACGGATGCATGCAAGTGTGGTTGATCTTGAAACAGTCAACAACGAGAACGGGGAGAATCGGCAACTACGAACAGACGCAGGTTTTGAAAGAAAAAATGACAAGAACGGAGTGCCGATGCAATGCGAATGGTGCGATGATGAATGCAATAA
The DNA here is from genome assembly GCF_018294505.1 of Triticum aestivum. Lineage (NCBI taxonomy): Eukaryota > Viridiplantae > Streptophyta > Magnoliopsida > Poales > Poaceae > Triticum > Triticum aestivum. The sequence continues at coordinate 29,119,652 of NC_057814.1, forward strand.
ACAAATAATAAACACGACTATGATGAAAACATGGAAGGCATTTGGAGCGTGTCAGTCTCTGGCTGTTACAATGATCTCGAAGGATGGGATTCCGGAGGCCCGCTCTCCCGTCCGGCCTTGCATGTGGCTGGCGGGACGGGATCGCTGGAGATAGCACAACGAGACGACCAGTGGATGTCGCCTAGGGTTGTGCTAGGAGGGAGTAAGTGTGTTGGCTGCACTGGCCAACACGTCGAATATATATGCCGTCTGGTAGGGAGTCGTGGGCCTGGGCTTAGGCCACGATCAAGTCCACGAAAAGCTCATGGTCCAACGTCTCGTACAGTGACACTTCCGTTAGTGACTTGTTAATTAACCTGAAATTAATTAACCATTCCTGATAATGCATGTATGTTGTGAGGCTAACATTTAAGCATTGTAAGAGAATGTTGACATGATTTTTCCTGCATGAAACATCCTTTTTATCAGACGCGTTGCTTAGCTTATGTGCATCCTCCTGAACATAATTATCCTATATATGCACATCAGAGATTGTGTGCTTATATTTTAGTTACATGGTAAATCTTTGTCCTCTGAACTTTGCATATGCATACCACAAATTTCCGCTGCAACGCGCGGGGCATCTTCTAGTTTAACATAAAAACAGGAGCATAGACCTTGCAAATGGTCCATGAGTCGGCACAGTTTCTTCTAAAATCTCAGCTGATCTGCAAGAACACACCAAAAATATAGCCTAGAGTGTAGCACCTCATGACATGACAACCAACAACATAGAGCAAACAAAAGCACATCAAATGGTCAAGATTTATAGCAAGGCATATATACAGTGGTGAGCAATGTCCATATAAGTAAACCACGTGATAAGTGTGATGCGGCCAAATTGTGCAAGTCATGACGAGTAACGATACAAGCATGACCAGTCAACCATAACGTTGTCCAAGAAAATAATGCAAGAATCGCATGATTATACCATGCGCATTGAGGCGAACAGAGTGAGTTGCCGTAATATAGATCACCTCTTTCAAATCAGTAAGGAGCATCTCAGCTATTGCAATAGTCTTGAAATAGTCTTTGTTTGTAACTGAGAATGGAATATGGTCTCTAAAGATAAGCGGTTGACCAAGGATTAACTGAAGTTTCATAAAACGATAGTCTTGAAATAGTCTCCGCAGATGATCACGGAGAGGAATCTGAAGTACATGGAGATAGCTAAAGATTCAACGTCACAATTAAAACCGAACTGCAAACAATGTGCTAATGTTCAGCTGCATAGCTTTAAAAAATAATCTCTTAATTGAGTGTTATAAATGAGATCATAATCTCTCTGCTCACTTTTTATGATAGGAGTAACTACTGTAAATTGCTGGCTGCTGGTAGCCTGGTACTAATTGGCTGCTCATTTTTCGGTGTTCTTCACGATCAAGGAGCTCGAGCAGGACGGAGGGCCAGCCGCGGTTGAGTTAGGAGACGATCGCCTACAGCTTTGCAGGTCGTACAACAGACCAGATCGTGTACAAAAAAAAATTGCATAGAGTCCTGACTTGCGCTGCAATCCATTAGAAGTTATTGTTTCCTAGAAATCTCAACAGAATATTTGGGCGAGACATTATTTTTTTAAACGCCAAAAAGAACAAAATAATTCTGTGCTTGAAAAAATGTTTGAAAGACCTCAAGCTATGTCTGAATCGTGTGGAATTGTATTGTACAAACGGTTTTGCTGGTTAATGCGTGTTGCTCCATATAATCTGCTCTTGTGTGCTGCATTATCACCCAGCTGTTAATTTCCTTGTCCTCCGACCACAGTTTCTGCTGTTATTTCTTCTTTTCAGGTGGTAGCTTCTCTAGTTTGCACTATGGGCACACTTTTAATCATTTTTGGCAATCCATTATGTCTTGAAGATCAAAGAGTTTGAAAAATGCCGTTGAATGTGTATGCAATGAGATGAAATGAAATGTGTACAGGGTCTTGCCGTTCCTTTAACCAATGATCCTCATCGGTCCTGTGTTCTGTTATTTTTCACCAGGATCGCTGCTGTGGCTGCCCTCCCCTGTTCCATTTTGCTCTCGAGCTCTCGTGACAAATTGTTCAGAAACGCACGGACTATTGACTACATATAGTATGAATTTGATTAATGGTGGTTTATTGTTCGTATGTTACACAGGGTGGAATATAAGATTTTAAACATATTGGAGAGTAGCACAAAGTATAACTAAGTGATGGCTCTTTCTTCCTTTTTGAGCAATAGTCGACAAGTACACGGGGGGATTTACATGACAGGGCAGAGGGGCATATTGTCTTCATCTGCTTTATTAAACCATCAGACGAGGCCTCGACCACGTTCAGGCTACCCGGTGATGAGACGAATTACATGCATGCTTCTCTCGGCATCGAGCACCGGCGCCGCTTGAATTGCGCCAGGGCGGTGGCCATTGAACTCATGTAAAATTGGCCAATCTAGTCTTGCTGCTCTGGTTTGCAGCTGCGTGGTTGACAGTCGAAATCTTGTGAAATCTGCAACACGAGGACAACGGGAGACAGGATGGTCCACACCTCCTTTCAGTTTCTTCTAAAATCTCAGCTTGTCAGTGAGGCACAACAAAAGCTCATCGTGGAAAATGTAGCACCTCACGGCCTGATAACCAACATAGGAAGGACTGATATCAAATGGTTTAGATAGAACATTGTATATATAGTGGTGAGCAATGGCCACCAGAACTTCTAAGTAAAGCACAGGGTAAGCGTGATGCCACTGAATGGTGTAACTCATGCCTCATGAGGAACAACAATGCAAGCATGACCAGTGGGTCGATCATTATGTTGTCTAGAAAATTTATCATTATGCAAGAAGGGCATGAAGGGAGTTGTGATATGTTGTATCACACGGCTGATGTGAGCACCGAGAGGATACCAGAACTGGAATAATATAGATTAGCGGTCGAGAAAATTCCCTCACAAAAGCGTAAACAACTCCAGAAATTCAGTAAGACTCCCTAAACCGACGGTGTACCTCAACTAATCATTAGCATATGGTTCTTTCTAAGAGTAAATGAAATAATCGATAAATATGATTATGCAGAGGAACTAAAGTGGATGAGTTATCCGTGATGAGCTAGGGACTACAAAACCTTCATTTCAACAGAAAATGTACTGCTTGCTTGCCATTGCCATGCATTAACTAAGCAATACATACATGATGATAAGAAATCACGACATGCACATCTGCTTCGTGGTCTGGTTTCGAGTTGACGCTCATGCTCTAAGGTGAGTTCTCTATCGTCTATTGGTTAGGTACACTTCGAGCCAGGGCAAGGGGGTCTCTACAGTGATAGACGGATGGCACCATGACGAGGTCCATCTTGCTTTGAAGAGAAGAAGGCATATTTTTCAAGTCGTTTGCCATTCCCAAATCTAGGTATTGTATTCGCTTCAACCTTGGTCAAGGCGCGCTCTTGTGTTTGAAGATTTTGATATTCTCAAGGGGTGTGTGTGTGTGTGTGTGTGTGTGTGTTTCTTTACTTGATGTTTGTTTGTAACTAATTGTGGTCTAAGTAAGATGTTCTTCTCAGCACCTTTTATCTGGTGGGTCGCCTGAGACTTTATGTTTCACTCGCGAAAGAGAAATTGACATCAATAGAAATCACCATGAGCTAGCAAAGTTTGCTAACTTTTTTCCCATCGATTGTTTGTTTGATTAATCTATTGACAGAGCTACACAAATTATAAGCACGTACCACAATACTATTATTACTTGATCAATGAAACCAAATAAAATCCAAAGTTTGTCATTTCTTTGCTCTTCATTCTCTTGTTCTTGAGTACAAAAGTTGGACAAGCTAGAATCAGAGGTTGTGTATACGATAATGCCTTCTTAGAAGGCTTGAACCTAGTTTTGTATAGTTCCTTGTCCATTGTTCTCAATGGTGTGTCATACGGAAGTAAAAAAAGATGGTCCACGAAGAAAGACTTCGGTGATGGTCCTTCAGTTCAGTCAACAGAACTACAAACAGTGTGCTATTGTTCAATTGTTTAGCTTAAAAAGCAAAGCCCTGTCATCTGATCTTCGAAGGAGATAAATCTCTTAGTTGAGTATAATAAATTCATAAAATTTTATGATTGGAGTAACATACTAGCTAGCTGGTAAATTCATAATACATTGGTACTAATTGGTTGCCCATGTGTCGGTGTGTTCTTCATGAGGAACTGCGTGCACGCCGCCACGGAGCTGGCGTCAATTTGCCTGCACAACGCGTTCTCGCAGAGGAGCTTCAGCTTCTCCAGCTCAAACCTGTCCACTGTTGTGAGCAGCCGCTCCACATTCTCTGGCAGTGCCGTCTCGAGCTGCGGCGGTGGTGACTCGGTCTAGATGAACTGGAGGAGTGCTTTGAACACGTCGGAGTCCATGTCATTCACGAGCAGGAGTAGATGGTCAGCGGTGGCGTTGATCGTCACGTCCACTAGTTCCGCGAAACTAGGCTTATGTCGCGGCATCTCCTTCATGAGGAGCTCCAACAGGCAGAGGGGCACACTGTCTTCAAGTGCTTGAAACCATCAAATAGGCCTGGTCCCATTTGAGGGGCCTGGGGCAAGATAACAAAAAGGACCCTAAAGCCACATAAATGTATGTTTTTTCATTTCAACTGCAAATAAATATTCATTACACTATATTTTATGTTTCCTCGTCATCTCGACTATTAAAAAAAAACGGGTGTGGCGTTGTCTTTCGGCCTTTCTATGCTTTTTCTCGCTAGCGTAGTCGTTTATGATTTTTTTTCTCCGGGTAGATCTACTTTGAAGGATTCCTTGGTACCTTGTATTGTTCGGCGTGTATCTTGTCTCGTGTTTTATCTACTATACTATCTAAATAGGAGCTCCCCACTACACGTAATTCTTTAGCTTCTCCTTAAGCCACGTCACCCCAATTAATTCTAGCCGTCGATCAAGGCTTGAAGTATAGGTAGCCTTCTGATTAAACACAACCACCTCTGTTCACCTCGACACAATTCACCGGCATAATTTATTTTTGACTTCCTGATGAGCCTCGCAATTAGTACAGTTTGGAAGCGAAAGAAGTCCACATAACCCCCCGGGGTTTCATAGACTGCCCAGTTTACCTCCTAAGGTCTAAAACCAGCTATTTAATCCCCTGATCTTTCCTAAACCAGGTGAAAATCACCCCTAACACCGATTAGAGTGGTTTTTCAGGCGGTTTTGTTGGACATAGCAAGATGCAGCTCGTTTATGATCTGCAGCTCTGCACCCAGCCTCGCCCATCCTCCTCCGAGCGGCGTTGTTCCACTCGCGGGCGCTCGCCTAGTCACACTATTCTAATTAGAGATTTAGGTGAGCTGAAAATTAGAGATGTTTGGATGGGCCTTAGGATTAGCGAGAGAGAGGGTTAGCTCGTCTTAGGAGGGCAGACTGTGGCTGTGTAGAGAGGCCATGGGCTGAGGTGAGAGGGAAATGAGAGGCCTGACAACAAGTTTATTTGCCAAAACATCTGACGATTAAACCAACTATAGTGCCGCTATAGTATAACGGATGGGGTATCAAACGACTTCCAAATGCGATGAAATTTTGACAGGTGGTCTACCTAGAATATAACAAGACATCATGCCAACTTTCAACCCATTTCGAGGAATGCTTTATTCTCACTTGGGAAATAATTATTTAACGATGCCATGGATGCATGCAAGTGTGGTTGATCTTGAAACAGTCAACAACGAGAACGGGGAGAATCGGCAACTACGAACAGACGCAGGTTTTGAAAGAAAAAATGACAAGAACGGAGTGCCGATGCAATGCGAATGGTGCGATGATGAATGCAATAAACAAATAATAAACACGACTATGATGAAAACATGCAAGGCATTTGGAGCGTGTCAGTCTCTGGCTGTTACAATGATCTCGAAGGATGGGATTCCAGAGGCCCGCTCTCCCGTCCGGCCTTGCACGTGGCTGGCGGGACGGGATCGCTGGAGATAGCACAACGAGACGACCAGTGGATGGCGCCTAGGGTTGTGCTAGGAGGGAGTAAGTGTGTTGGCTGCACTGGCCAACACGTCGAATATATATGCCGTCTGGTAGGGAGTCGTGGGCCTGGGCTTAGGCCACGATCAAGTCCACGAAAAGCTCATGGTCCAACGTCTCGTACAGTGACACTTCCGTTAGTGACTTGTTAATTAACCTGAGATTAATTAACCATTCCTGATAATGCATGTATGTTGTGAGGCTAACATTTAAGCATTGTAAGAGAATGTTGACATGATTTTTCCTGCATGAAACATCCTTTTTATCAGACGCGTTGCTTAGCTTATGTGCATCCTCCTGAACATAATTATCCTATATATGCACATCAGAGATTGTGTGCTTATATTTTAGTTACATGGTAAATCTTTGTCCTCTGAACTTTGCATATGCATACCACAAATTTCCGCTGCAACGCGCGGGGCATCTTCTAGTTTAACATAAAAACAGGAGCATAGACCTTGCAAATGGTCCATGAGTCGGCACAGTTTCTTCTAAAATCTCAGCTGATCTGCAAGAACACACCAAAAATATAGCCTAGAGTGTAGCACCTCATGACATGACAACCAACAACATAGAGCAAACAAAAGCACATCAAATGGTCAAGATTTATAGCAAGGCATATATACAGTGGTGAGCAATGTCCATATAAGTAAACCACGTGATAAGTGTGATGCGGCCAAATTGTGCAAGTCATGACGAGTAACGATACAAGCATGACCAGTCAACCATAACGTTGTCCAAGAAAATAATGCAAGAATCGCATGATTATACCATGCGCATTGAGGCGAACAGAGTGAGTTGCCGTAATATAGATCACCTCTTTCAAATCAGTAAGGAGCATCTCAGCTATTGCAATAGTCTTGAAATAGTCTTTGTTTGTAACTGAGAATGGAATATGGTCTCTAAAGATAAGCGGTTGACCAAGGATTAACTGAAGTTTCATAAAACGATAGTCTTGAAATAGTCTCCGCAGATGATCACGGAGAGGAATCTGAAGTACATGGAGATAGCTAAAGATTCAACGTCACAATTAAAACCGAACTGCAAACAATGTGCTAATGTTCAGCTGCATAGCTTTAAAAAATAATCTCTTAATTGAGTGTTATAAATGAGATCATAATCTCTCTGCTCACTTTTTATGATAGGAGTAACTACTGTAAATTGCTGGCTGCTGGTAGCCTGGTACTAATTGGCTGCTCATTTTTCGGTGTTCTTCACGATCAAGGAGCTCGAGCAGGACGGAGGGCCAGCCGCGGTTGAGTTAGGAGACGATCGCCTACAGCTTTGCAGGTCGTACAACAGACCAGATCGTGTACAAAAAAAAATTGCATAGAGTCCTGACTTGCGCTGCAATCCATTAGAAGTTATTGTTTCCTAGAAATCTCAACAGAATATTTGGGCGAGACATTATTTTTTTAAACGCCAAAAAGAACAAAATAATTCTGTGCTTGAAAAAATGTTTGAAAGACCTCAAGCTATGTCTGAATCGTGTGGAATTGTATTGTACAAACGGTTTTGCTGGTTAATGCGTGTTGCTCCATATAATCTGCTCTTGTGTGCTGCATTATCACCCAGCTGTTAATTTCCTTGTCCTCCGACCACAGTTTCTGCTGTTATTTCTTCTTTTCAGGTGGTAGCTTCTCTAGTTTGCACTATGGGCACACTTTTAATCATTTTTGGCAATCCATTATGTCTTGAAGATCAAAGAGTTTGAAAAATGCCGTTGAATGTGTATGCAATGAAATGTGTACAGGGTCTTGCCGTTCCTTTAACCAATGATCCTCATCGGTCCTGTGTTCTGTTATTTTTCACAGGGATCGCTGCTGTGGCTGCCCTCCCCTGTTCCATTTTGCTCTCGAGCTCTCGTGACAAATTGTTCAGAAACGCGCGGACTATTGACTACATATAGTATGAATTTGATTAATGGTGGTTTATTGTTCGTATGTTACACAGGGTGGAATATAAGATTTTAAACATATTGGAGAGTAGCACAAAGTATAACTAAGTGATGGCTCTTTCTTCCTTTTTGAGCAATAGTCGACAAGTACACGGGGGGATTTACATGACAGGGCAGAGGGGCATATTGTCTTCATCTGCTTTATTAAACCATCAGACGAGGCCTCGACCACGTTCAGGCTACCCGGTGATGAGACGAATTACATGCATGCTTCTCTCGGCATCGAGCACCGGCGCCGCTTGAATTGCGCCAGGGCGGTGGCCATTGAACTCATGTAAAATTGGCCAATCTAGTCTTGCTGCTCTGGTTTGCAGCTGCGTGGTTGACAGTCGAAATCTTGTGAAATCTGCAACACGAGGACAGCGGGAGACAGGATGGTCCACACCTCCTTTCAGTTTCTTCTAAAATCTCAGCTTGTCAGTGAGGCACAACAAAAGCTCATCGTGGAAAATGTAGCACCTCATGGCCTGATAACCAACATAGGAAGGACTGATATCAAATGGTTTAGATAGAACATTGTATATATAGTGGTGAGCAATGGCCACCAGAACTTCTAAGTAAAGCACAGGGTAAGCGTGATGCCACTGAATGGTGTAACTCATGCCTCATGAGGAACAACAATGCAAGCATGACCAGTGGGTCGATCATTATGTTGTCTAGAAAATTTATCATTATGCAAGAAGGGCATGAAGGGAGTTGTGATATGTTGTATCACACGGCTGATGTGAGCACCGAGAGGATACCAGAACTGGAATAATATAGATTAGCGGTCGAGAAAATTCCCTCACAAAAGCGTAAACAACTCCAGAAATTCAGTAAGACTCCCTAAACCGACGGTGTACCTCAACTAATCATTAGCATATGGTTCTTTCTAAGAGTAAATGAAATAATCGATAAATATGATTATGCAGAGGAACTAAAGTGGATGAGTTATCCGTGATGAGCTAGGGACTACAAAACCTTCATTTCAACAGAAAATGTACTGCTTGCTTGCCATTGCCATGCATTAGCTAAGCAATACATACATGATGATAAGAAATCACGACATGCACATCTGCTTCGTGGTCTGGTTTCGAGTTGACGCTCATGCTCTAAGGTGAGTTCTCTATCGTCTATTGGTTAGGTACACTTCGAGCCAGGGCAAGGGGGTCTCTACAGTGATAGACGGATGGCACCATGACGAGGTCCATCTTGCTTTGAAGAGAAGAAGGCATATTTTTCAAGTCGTTTGCCATTCCCAAATCTAGGTATTGTATTCGCTTCAACCTTGGTCAAGGCGCGCTCTTGTGTTTGAAGATTTTGATATTCTCAAGGGGTGTGTGTGTGTGTGTGTGTGTGTGTGTGTGTTTCTTTACTTGATGTTTGTTTGTAACTAATTGTGGTCTAAGTAAGATGTTCTTCTCAGCACCTTTTATCTGGTGGGTCGCCTGAGACTTTATGTTTCACTCGCGAAAGAGAAATTGACATCAATAGAAATCACCATGAGCTAGCAAAGTTTGCTAACTTTTTTCCCATCGATTGTTTGTTTGATTAATCTATTGACAGAGCTACACAAATTATAAGCACGTACCACAATACTATTATTACTTGATCAATGAAACCAAATAAAATCCAAAGTTTGTCATTTCTTTGCTCTTCATTCTCTTGTTCTTGAGTACAAAAGTTGGACAAGCTAGAATCAGAGGTTGTGTATACGATAATGCCTTCTTAGAAGGCTTGAACCTAGTTTTGTATAGTTCCTTGTCCATTGTTCTCAATGGTGTGTCATACGGAAGTAAAAAAAGATGGTCCACGAAGAAAGACTTCGGTGATGGTCCTTCAGTTCAGTCAACAGAACTACAAACAGTGTGCTATTGTTCAATTGTTTAGCTTAAAAAGCAAAGCCCTGTCATCTGATCTTCGAAGGAGATAAATCTCTTAGTTGAGTATAATAAATTCATAAAATTTTATGATTGGAGTAACATACTAGCTAGCTGGTAAATTCATAATACATTGGTACTAATTGGTTGCCCATGTGTCGGTGTGTTCTTCATGAGGAACTGCGTGCACGCCGCCACGGAGCTGGCGTCAATTTGCCTGCACAACGCGTTCTCGCAGAGGAGCTTCAGCTTCTCCAGCTCAAACCTGTCCACTGTTGTGAGCAGCCGCTCCACATTCTCTGGCAGTGCCGTCTCGAGCTGCGGCGGTGGTGACTCGGTCTAGATGAACTGGAGGAGTGCTTTGAACACGTCGGAGTCCATGTCATTCACGAGCAGGAGTAGATGGTCAGCGGTGGCGTTGATCGTCACGTCCACTAGTTCCGCGAAACTAGGCTTATGTCGCGGCATCTCCTTCATGAGGAGCTCCAACAGGCAGAGGGGCACACTGTCTTCAAGTGCTTGAAACCATCAAATAGGCCTGGTCCCATTTGAGGGGCCTGGGGCAAGATAACAAAAAGGACCCTAAAGCCACATAAATGTATGTTTTTTCATTTCAACTGCAAATAAATATTCATTACACTATATTTTATGTTTCCTCGTCATCTCGACTATTAAAAAAAACGGGTGTGGCGTTGTCTTTCGGCCTTTCTATGCTTTTTCTCGCTAGCGTAGTCGTTTATGATTTTTTTTTCTCCGGGTAGATCTACTTTGAAGGATTCCTTGGTACCTTGTATTGTTCGGCGTGTATCTTGTCTCGTGTTTTATCTACTATACTATCTAAATAGGAGCTCCCCACTACACGTAATTCTTTAGCTTCTCCTTAAGCCACGTCACCCCAATTAATTCTAGCCGTCGATCAAGGCTTGAAGTATAGGTAGCCTTCTGATTAAACACAACCACCTCTGTTCACCTCGACACAATTCACCGGCATAATTTATTTTTGACTTCCTGATGAGCCTCGCAATTAGTACAGTTTGGAAGCGAAAGAAGTCCACATAACCCCCCGGGGTTTCATAGACTGCCCAGTTTACCTCCTAAGGTCTAAAACCAGCTATTTAATCCCCTGATCTTTCCTAAACCAGGTGAAAATCACCCCTAACACCGATTAGAGTGTTTTTTCAGGCGGTTTTGTTGGACATAGCAAGATGCAGCTTGTTTATGATCTGCAGCTCTGCACCCAGCCTCGCCCATCCTCCTCCGAGCGGCGTTGTTCCACTCGCGGGCGCTCGCCTAGTCACACTATTCTAATTAGAGATTTAGGTGAGCTGAAAATTAGAGATGTTTGGATGGGCCTTAGGATTAGCGAGAGAGAGGGTTAGCTCGTCTTAGGAGGGCAGACTGTGGCTGTGTAGAGAGGCCATGGGCTGAGGTGAGAGGGAAATGAGAGGCCTGACAACAAGTTTATTTGCCAAAACATCTGACGATTAAACCAACTATAGTGCCGCTATAGTATAACGGATGGGGTATCAAACGACTTCCAAATGCGATGAAATTTTGACAGGTGGTCTACCTAGAATATAATAAGACCGCATGCCAACTTTCAACCCATTTCGAGGAATGCTTTATTCTCACTTGGGAAATAATTATTTAACGATGCCACGGATGCATGCAAGTGTGGTTGATCTTGAAACAGTCAACAACGAGAACGGGGAGAATCGGCAACTACGAACAGACGCAGGTTTTGAAAGAAAAAATGACAAGAACGGAGTGCCGATGCAATGCGAATGGTGCGATGATGAATGCAATAAACAAATAATAAACACGACTATGATGAAAACATGGAAGGCATTTGGAGCGTGTCAGTCTCTGGCTGTTACAATGATCTCGAAGGATGGGATTCTGGAGGCCCGCTCTCCCGTCCGGCCTTGCACGTGGCTGGCGGGACGGGATCGCTGGAGATAGCACAACGAGACGACCAGTGGATGGCGCCTAGGGTTGTGCTAGGAGGGAGTAAGTGTGTTGGCTGCACTGGCCAACACGTCGAATATATATGCCGTCTGGTAGGGAGTCGTGGGCCTGGGCTTAGGCCACGATCAAGTCCACGAAAAGCTCATGGTCCAACGTCTCGTACAGTGACACTTCCGTTAGTGACTTGTTAATTAACCTGAGATTAATTAACCATTCCTGATAATGCATGTATGTTGTGAGGCTAACATTTAAGCATTGTAAGAGAATGTTGACATGATTTTTCCTGCATGAAACATCCTTTTTATCAGACGCGTTGCTTAGCTTATGTGCATCCTCCTGAACATAATTATCCTATATATGCACATCAGAGATTGTGTGCTTATATTTTAGTTACATGGTAAATCTTTGTCCTCTGAACTTTGCATATGCATACCACAAATTTCCGCTGCAACGCGCGGGGCATCTTCTAGTTTAACATAAAAACAGGAGCATAGACCTTGCAAATGGTCCATGAGTCGGCACAGTTTCTTCTAAAATCTCAGCTGATCTGCAAGAACACACCAAAAATATAGCCTAGAGTGTAGCACCTCATGACATGACAACCAACAACATAGAGCAAACAAAAGCACATCAAATGGTCAAGATTTATAGCAAGGCATATATACAGTGGTGAGCAATGTCCATATAAGTAAACCACGTGATAAGTGTAATGCGGCCAAATTGTGCAAGTCATGACGAGTAACGATACAAGCATGACCAGTCAACCATAACGTTGTCCAAGAAAATAATGCAAGAATCGCATGATTATACCATGCGCATTGAGGCGAACAGAGTGAGTTGCCGTAATATAGATCACCTCTTTCAAATCAGTAAGGAGCATCTCAGCTATTGCAATAGTCTTGAAATAGTCTTTGTTTGTAACTGAGAATGGAATATGGTCTCTAAAGATAAGCGGTTGACCAAGGATTAACTGAAGTTTCATAAAACGATAGTCTTGAAATAGTCTCCGCAGATGATCACGGAGAAGAATCTGAAGTACATGGAGATAGCTAAAGATTCAACGTCACAATTAAAACCGAACTGCAAACAATGTGCTAATGTTCAACTGCATAGCTTTAAAAAATAATCTCTTAATTGAGTGTTATAAATGAGATCATAATCTCTCTGCTCACTTTTTATGATAGGAGTAACTACTGTAAATTGCTGGCTGCTGGTAGCGTGGTACTAATTGGCTGCTCATTTTTCGGTGTTCTTCACGATCAAGGAGCTCGAGCAGGACGGAGGGCCAGCCGTGGTTGAGTTAGGAGACGATCGCCTACAGCTTTGCAGGTCGTACAATAGACCAGATCGTGTACAAAAAAAATTTGCATAGAGTCCTGACTTGCGCTGCAATCCATTAGAAGTTATTGTTTCCTAGAAATCTCAACAGAATATTTGGGCGAGACATTATTTTTTAAACGCCAAAAAGAACAAAATAATTCTGTGCTTGAAAAAATGTTTGAAAGACCTCAAGCTATGTCTGAATCGTGTGGAATTGTATTGTACAAACGGTTTTGCTGGTTAATGCGTGTTGCTCCATATAATCTGCTCTTGTGTGCTGCATTATCACCCAGCTGTTAATTTCCTTGTCCTCCGACCACAGTTTCTGCTGTTATTTCTTCTTTTCAGGTGGTAGCTTCTCTAGTTTGCACTATGGGCACACTTTTAATCATTTTTGGCAATCCATTATGTCTTGAAGATCAAAGAGTTTGAAAAATGCCGTTGAATGTGTATGCAATGAAATGTGTACAGGGTCTTGCCGTTCCTTTAACCAATGATCCTCATCGGTCCTGTGTTCTGTTATTTTTCACCAGGATCGCTGCTGTGGCTGCCCTCCCCAGTTCCATTTTGCTCTCGAGCTCTCGTGACAAATTGTTCAGAAACGCATGGACTATTGACTACATATAGTATGAATTTGATTAATGGTGGTTTATTGTTCGTATGTTACACAGGGTGGAATATAAGATTTTAAACATATTGGAGAGTAGCACAAAGTATAACTAAGTGATGGCTCTTTCTTCCTTTTTGAGCAATAGTCGACAAGTACACGGGGGGATTTACATGACAGGGCAGAGGGGCATATTGTCTTCATCTGCTTTATTAAACCATCAGACGAGGCCTCGACCACGTTCAGGCTACCCGGTGATGAGACGAATTACATGCATGCTTCTCTCGGCATCGAGCACTGGCGCCGCTTGAATTGCGCCAGGGCGCTGGCCATTGAACTCATGTAAAATTGGCCAATCTAGTCTTGCTGCTCTGGTTTGCAGCTGCGTGGTTGACAGTCGAAATCTTGTGAAATCTGCAACACGAGGACAGCGGGAGACAGGATGGTCCACACCTCCTTTCAGTTTCTTCTAAAATCTCAGCTTGTTAGTGAGGCACAACAAAAGCTCATCGTGGAAAATGTAGCACCTCATGGCCTGATAACCAACATAGGAAGGACTGATATCAAATGGTTTAGATAGAACATTGTATATATAGTGGTGAGCAATGGCCACCAGAACTTCTAAGTAAAGCACAGGGTAAGCGTGATGCCACTGAATGGTGTAACTCATGCCTCATGAGGAACAACAATGCAAGCATGACCAGTGGGTCGATCATTATGTTGTCTAAGTAAAGCACAGGGTAAGCGTGATGCCACTGAATGGTGTAACTCATGAGGAACAACAATACAAGCATGACCAGCGCGTCGACCATTACATTGTCTAGAAAATAGATCATAATGCAAGAAAGGCATGAAGGGAGTCGTGATATGTTGTATAACACCACATGGCTGATGTGAGCACCGAGAGGATATCAGACTGGAATAATCAGGATTAGCAAGCCAAGAAAATTCCCTCAACTAATGCAGTAGCATCTGGTTCTTTCTAAGAGTAAATGAAATAATTGATAAATATGATTATGCAGAGGAACTAAAGTGGATGGAGGTAGCCGTGATGAGCTAGGGACTACAAAACCTTCATTTCAACAGAAAATGTACTGCTTGTTTGCCATTGGCATGCATTATCCAAGCAATATGTACACGATGAGAAAAAAATCGTGGCATGCACATCTGGTTCGTGGTTCGGTTCCGAGTTGACACTCATGCTCTAGGGTGAGCTCTCTATCGTCTATCGGTTCGGCACACTTCGAGCCAGGGCAAGGGGGTCTCTTCAGCGGTAGATGGATGGCACCATGACGAGGTCCATCTTTCTTTGAAGAGAAGAAGGCATATTCTTCAAGTCGTTTGCCATTCCCAAATCTAGGTATTGTATACACTTCAACCTTGGTCAAGGCGCGCTCTTGTGTTTGAAGATTTTCACATTCTCAAGGTGTGTGTGTCGTTCTTTACTTGATGTTTGTTTGTAACTATTTGTGGTCTAAGTAAGATGTTCTTCTCAGCACGTTGTATCTGATCGGGCGCGTGAGACTTTACTAATGTGAAGCCAGGCGGAATATTTAAAAGCCAATTTTCACTAGTGAAAGAGAAATGCAAAGTTTGCTAACTTTTTTTTCATCCGATTGTTTGTTTGATCAATCTTTTTTTTTTCTAGAAAGGGAGGATTACCCCCTGCCTCTGCATTTGGGCGATGCATTGCCGTCATTTTATTAATTATTCACAAAGACCTTACAAAGTAGTACATCAGGCAGTCTCAAGCCACCATCTTAGCAACAACTGTCGTTACTTCTATCCACTTGATGAAGGGGTGTCGATAGTCCGAGCCTAATACCAAACAGATATCGCACCTGTCGTGGTGTGCTCACGGCAGATGCCATGGGTAGGCTTATCGAACGTAGTTGGGGCCAAAGGACGTCGGAGGGTTCCGGAGGCTAGATCGGGGATAAGCGGAGAGGGACTTGCGATGTACCCAGGTTCGGGGCCATCCGGGGGAGGTAAAACCCCTGGTCCTGCCGGATCTACTAGATGGATCACACAGAGTGATTACAATGCGCTCCTGGAGCTGTTTGATGGAGGAGGAAGAAGGAGCTAGCTCTCCATTCTTGCCTCTCCTAAGTGTGTGTGGGTGGGTTTGCGAGCGGGAGAACAAGGTGTCCCTGCATGGAGGGCTCCTGGGCGGTCTTATAGACCCCCCAAGGGTTACAATAGTAAAGATACATGGGTGTGGGACCCCGGTGTCATTCCACTAGTAGAAAACATGGCTTTGGTTGAGGCCAGCACTACAAGAAATATGTCAACTTGCGACCATCACTATTGGTCACTGAAAGGTCATTGTTTTTCATTTGCGACCTTTTTGTGACCAAAAACAGAAGGTCGAAAGCTGGCAGTCGTAAACTGAAATTAACGACCTTCTTTGTGAGAAGGCAAAACAAAAGGTCGTTGATTCCATGACCTTCTGTTTTGGTCGCTAGTTGTGTGCCCAGGCCACGTCGGATCCGACGTGGCAAGCTGACGTGGCAAAATTGCGACCAAATGAAAAGGTCGTTGATAAGAATCAGCCCGGTCCGATTAGGTGTCTATATGGGCCGAGCTCACTAAATCAGACCATTTATTATTTGGCCAAGCCCAATAAATCAACCTATTTTTTATTTGTTTTCCTGGTAATTTTGGTCAGCCACATGGGCCAAGCCCAACAATTAGTCTTTTATTTTGCTACGACGTGGGCTTTCGGGCTCTAGAGTTTCAGATTTTATTTTTTTCAAGAGAAGGGTCCACTAGTCTAATGGGTCCCAATTGTCAGGTTCTAATAAGTAGGTCCCAGTTGTCAGGGTTATATTCCTCATATTTCAACGATCCAATAAATAAATACCAATATTTACACAGTGCTTCAAATAGAGCACAACAAAATATCATGAAAACATAGTTCACATCATGAATACAATCAAACAGAGCCAAACTTGGCACATTGCAGTCAAACATGGTTCACATCAGAACTAGTTCACATCAGGTAACACAACTAAAAAATAAAAAAAACCTATCGAAGTATAACTAGCTCCAATAAGCTAGAACTCTATGTTTCTCCCAACTTCTTCGTCCTGGAGCTTACAACGAAACATGAATGAAGGACAGCATCTGCAAGTTATCAAACAAAATTGTTAGGAACAAAATAAAGGCAAATCTAACAGCACATTAACTTGTAGGCAGTCTGTGTGCATAAATAAGAGTAAAACAAGCAAAATGAGGCAAAATCAGTGAATACTAGTAACTATCAGCAGCAAGTAAAAACTACTCCAATCACACCAGGTTTACAATCCTATAAATGCGACATTTTTATCATTTTTATCATTTAAGCATGGAACGATTTGATTCAAGAGTACAAACTTGCTACACTATACAAGGGTAATTCAAGACAAGTTAACATAAGAAGTTGACAAAACAAACATAAACACGTGCAAATCAGTTAATTGAACATTCTGAAGATCCAGTAAAAGAAGTAATTCAAGACAAGTTAATTTGTTGTCGCAGTAGAATTCTCCTATAGGCTCTGAATCTGCAAGGGAAGTTCAATATACATCCCTTGGTAGTACTCAAATCAGCCCAAGACCAAGATAATTTTTTAACAAAACTATAGAAGCTACTCCATGCTTTAACAAAAATACATAAACTACATAAGCTGCACATTCAGGTTGTGATACTCCCATCTTATGCAATTTGACTCATAGAACAAGAAACCACAACATAACTGATTTTGAACATTCCATGCAAAATACGGTAAATAGGTCTTGTATCTACTCCTTGGCTACTGTTATTTCAACTGTAAATTTAGCCAGCAATCATCATCAGCAAGTACAGACACTAGTAGAATAAGAGTCATTTGTCCCGGTTCATAAGGGCCTTTAGTCCCGGTTCTGGAACCGGGACTAAAGGGTCGTTACTAAAGCCTCCCCCCTTTAGTCCCGATTCTTACACGAACCGGGACTAAAGGCCGTCCACGTGGCCGCTGTCTGGAGCTCCACCTTTAGTCCCGGTTGGTAACACCAACCGGTACTAAAGGTATTTTTACGAAAAAAAGTTTGAATTTTTTTTAATTTTTTTGAATTTTTTTCGATTTTCAAATTTCTGAATTATTTTCCAATTTAATCTCTAATCACTGCTCAATTTAACCTCTAATCTCTAATCACCCATCATCATTCCAAATCATCTAACTTCCCGGCCAGTCACCCATCCTCTGACTACTCCAACCTGAGCACTATTAACTTTCGGGTTCTATTCCCCCTCGTTTCCAAGTCTGCACTGGTTGTTTACCTGACAATAGAAAGATGTCAATCCTATTAACCCTCGGGAGTTTAGCTTGACATGAAGTCACATGTTTCACTGTTTGAGTTTGAAACTATTATTCTAAAAAACAATAATTATTTAGTAACACTAATATTTCTTCAATAAGTAGTTTGACCATAGTTTGACCACAGTTTGACCAGATTTGACCAAAATTCAAAAAAATTGAAATAATTATTTAGTAACACTAATATTCTTGAATAATTATGTAGTAACACTAATATTTCTTGAATAAGTAGTTTGACCATAGTTTGACCACAGTTTGACCAGATTTGACCACAGTTTGACCAGATTTGACCAAAATTCTAAAAAACTGTAATAATTATTTAGTAACACTCATATTATTGAATAATTATTTAGTAACACTAATACTTCTTGAATAAGTAGTTTGACCTGATTTAACCAAAATTCAAAAAAAATTGAAAACTGAGCATAATTTTTTTTCCTTTTAGAATTTGAGGATTCTCAAAATTTGCAAACAGGCTATAGGCGGTCAAAATCGGATGCGGATTTTTGTGCTGAACATTTTGATATATTATACGTTTTTTTCTAACATCATATGCAAAAGTTATAGCCGTTTTACGTTTTCCCTACACTTTTTGCAAAACATGTCCAAATTTAAGTTTTTAAATTTTCCTAACTAGTACATGTAGTAACATAACTACATCTGGAAGGATTTTAATTTTTGAAGTTTTTATCATTTTCTTTAGCTTTTTACAAAACTGAAAAGGCGATGGGGGGGGGGGTAGAGTTTGAAAATGGGACCTTTAGTACCGGTTCGTGCCACGAACCGATACTAATGCCTCAAACCCCATTAGTACCGGTTGGTGGCTCGAACCGGGACTAAAGGTGTAACCTTTAGTACCGGTTGGTACCACGAACCGGTACTAATGGGCATCGCACCCTTTAGTCCTGGTTCGTGGCACCAACCGGGACTGAAGGTCCCATTTGAACCGGGACTAATGCCTGTACAGTGCCCTAGCCGCTCGAACTGGCTCACATTAGTCCCGGTTCGTAATGCAACCGGGATTAATGCTCTTTTCTGGCCGAACCAAAGCCATGTTTTCTACTAGTGAGAGTAAACTGGGACTTTGTTGTAGCTATAGAAACTGAAACAACACACACATCATGGAATTTCATATCATAGCCAACAAATATTTTACCAGAACACAGGGTGTTCTTCTCTGTATTTTAGAAACATTCAAACAAAGGTTTCAGTACAATCAGACAAGTGGAGTAGACAAGTTTCAGAACTGAATGTGTTCGCACAGTTTGGTTTATTTGCTCGGTTTATTTAAACAAAAGTTTCTGTACAAATAGACAAGTGGAGTAGCATGTGTTTACTTTGCATGCTCAAGGTACACTAGTCTGATGAAAACAATATGCTCGAGGTACATTAGCTTGCATGCTTGGAGTACATTCAAAAATTCTGAACAACATCAAATTGGCTAAATAACTTGGCCTAGAACACCAATCTTAAAGTGAATTTATGAGAGCAGTACATTCATGAAGTTCTACTCTGAATTTTAACTTTCTTTCTCTGAATTTTCTGCAGCAGGGTAATATCTCAACAGAAAACAACACTGTAAACAGGCAATTGACTAAAACCCGGAGTACTAAGATAGGGAATGCCTGCATTCATTTCAGCAATTGGCGTTGGACATACGACAACCCCTTGAAGTACACCTAAATTTATACTGACTTCCTTGCTCTATGACTAAAACCCGGAGTACAAACATAAGGAATTGAAATGCCTGCATTCATTTCAGCAAGCAAACTAGTAGATCTTGGAGGTTGAAGACTAAGATTAAGGAGTAACTTAATCAAAAGGGCCTAGCAAGCTAGCACAAGCATCTACAGCCGTCTTAATCAATCAAAGGGCAGGAGTAGCTTAATCCATACCCTTATCCATGAATTATAGGTAGGACTTGATCTTGGAGGTTGGCGTTGGGCTCTTGGTGGTGCTGCCAGCCCGCCGCCTTCCCTCAGCGCTTGAGTAGGCGATCAACTCCCTGTAGTACGCCATCCTTGCGTTCATACTCATAGCAAGGGCGGTAGACCGGGAGGGCGCACTCATTGCAGGCGACAAAGACATCGCAAGTGGCCGAAATGCCAAGAGTGTCACCACATATCTGGCAGGCCTGACCACCCGCGCCTTTCAACTCCTTACCCTGCATCAGCAAGATCAAAACAAGGTCAGCACACACCCCTACGAAATTAACACAACTTGCTAGGAGACACAGCAATTCCTCATGTAGCATAGTCGGTCCATCAGCAATTGATCATCTGCTTGGCTTATAGTTGAGACTATGATCCAAGTGGCATCAATTGCATGATGTTATGGTAAGGTAGGATCATCAGTGAATACTAAACAAGTCCCAATATATCAGTGAGGTCTGGAACAGAAAACATCTCTCAATTGCTCCACCACTCATGAATTAACAGAGAGGGGAAATGCGCCAAATCAACGAATCCAGATCGCAACTACGCGCACCCCCACAGATTCATACATAACCGGGGGGAATTGGAGCTGTTACACCTAACCCCGCAACCTAGATCCACCGCCTCGCGTGCGCCAGATCCACGGACGCGCGCACCGCATGAAGGAGCTGTGACGAGCAGAGATGACACCGACAAATTAAGGCGCCGAGGCAGGCACGAAGGGTGAGAGAGGGGGGAGACAAACGTACCCATCATGGTCGGAGATCCGTGGTCACCATGGCCGGAGATGGACGGCTGCCGGCGCGCGTGGTGGAGGTCGACGAAGAACCGACATCGTGGTTGAAGCTGTAGACGACGGCGTCGTGGTTGAAGCAGTAGACGACGCAATAGCTAATCACCAGGGCCATCACGACAGGATGCTCCGGGACCCACCGAGAGAAGGTGGGTGCGGATACACCGTCACCGCCCTGTCCCTATCCATCCATGGGCGATGGGTGGGTTTCGGGCGCTGTCGCCACATCCGTACATCTCAGGAGGGAGGGAGGGAGGTCGCCGGTGGGGGTGGTAGTCGGCCATCGACGGGATTGGAGAGGAATCGGGGGAGGGAGAGGAATTGAGTGGATCTCCAGCCAGGGAGGGAAGGGGAGGTGGATGCCATGGTTGTGGTCGCCGACGGTGTTGAAGTGGTGAGTGCCTCCATGGGAGAGAGAGAGGGGACGCTGGAGAGAGGTGGCCATGGCGTCGATCTAGGGTTTCGACGTGGAGAGAAGGAGAGGGTGGAGTGGAAGGCGGAGGTCGCCGGCGGGTATGAAGTAGAGGATGTCGCCAGGGCAGTCGAGGAGTGAGGGTGGAGGTCACCGGCGGGGCCGGGGCTGGGTTTGGGGAAGTGGAGATCGGCGGCGGGGCCGGGTTTGGGGTTGCGGGAGAGGAGAGGATGGATCTGGGGGACCGAGGGGGGGGGGGGGGAGTGGGGGTGGCAGCGGGTGGGAATCTGGGGGATCGAGGGGAGGGTGGGTGGGTGGGTTAGGGTTTTTGATTCTCGGGATAAGCTCCACCGTTGGATGGATGCGTGATGGATGGCTCAGATTGCGTCCAATTTGGTGATCCGCATGAAAGCGGTTCCTCGCGTCTCATTGGCCGGCTATCTCGCACTTGAATCTCAAAATTTTGGACCCAAAACTTTGAATTTTTTTAAACATAACAATGGCATAGTTTGTCAAAATGATCTCGTTTTTTTCATAAGTGTGCATCTTAGAATGGCAAACGATGCCATAGTTCGACGCCTTTTATTTTCTTTGCACAAAAAGACAATTTTCCATTTTTCGAGTGCATAAAAAGGTTTTTTTGTGAAGAAGCTACCAAATATTTGTTCCAGAATAGCACAACTCCATGTTTCAAAAATATTAGACCACATTTTATGTAAAATTGACCAAATAGTTACATGTCAAAAGCATTTGATCCACCTCTTATAAAAAAACAAATTTCACCCATTCAGTAGGAAGCGGGGAAATTTGAACGAAAATTTGTTCAAATGATTTCATATTGTGCACAAGGGTGCATATTGGAATGGCAAACAATGTTGCCTAAGGAAGTTTTCATTTTCTTTGGACGAAAAAAATCATTTTCCATTTCCCGAGTGCCCAAAATGAGTTTTTTTGTGACGGACCTACCAAATAATTGTTGCAAATTTGGACCAAATCAATTTTATAAAATACTAGGCCATATTTAATGAACAATTGACCAAATTGTTGGGTGTCACAATCTTTGATCCACCTCTGGTGAAAAAGACAAATTTCTGCCGATTCAGTTGGAAGCGGGTCAAATTTGAACTGCAGCTGCCTCATAGTTTTCTCTATATTTTTTCCAAAAATCATTTTAGGTACAAAAGTATCTATTTAATCAGAGAAACAACAAATTTTTTCCAAGATTCAACCACTAGCTAGGAACGGTCAAGCCGGCCGTTTTGACCGCATTTTGAAACGGGCATACAAAATTCAAACAAAATCAAAAAATGGAAAACCTTCGCATTGTGTCATTATATGTGGCCAAGTTACCAGGAAAAATAATAAACTTGTAATACGATAATTATTTTAAAAAAGTGTTCTCAGAAACGAGCTATCATGTGTGGAGATCAATGGCTTTCAAGCCAAATGATCAATCTTATGGCCACATTCATGGCATAGTTTGTTCAAATGATCTCATATTGTGCACAAGGTGCATATTGGAATGGCAAACAATGTTGCCTAAGGAAGTTTTCATTTTCTTTGGACGAAAAAATCATTTTCCATTTTTCGAGTGCCCAAAATGAGTTTTTTTTGTGAAGGACCCACCAAATAATTGTTGCAAATTTGGACCAAATAAATTTTATAAAATACTAGGCCATATTTAATGCACAATTGACCAAATTGTTGGGTGTCACAAGCTTTGATCCACCTCTGGTGAAAAGACAAATTTCCGCCAATTCAGTTAGAAGCCGGTCAAATTTGAACTGCAGCTGCCTCGTAGTTTGCTCTATATTTTTTTTCCAAAAATCATTTTTAGGTACAAAAGTATCTATTTAATCATAGAAACACCAAAACATTTCCAAGATTCAACCACTAGCTAGGAACGGTCAAACCGACTGTTTTGACCGCATTTTGAAACGGGCATAAAAAATTCAAAAAAAATCAAAAAAATGAAAAACCTTCGCATTGTGTCATTATATGTGGCCAAGTTACCAGGAAAATAATAAACTTTTAATATGATTATTATTTTAAAAAAGTATTCTTAGAAACGAGCTATCATGTGTGGAGATCAATGACTTTCAAGCCAAATGATCAATCTTATGGCCACATTCATGGCATAGTTTGTTCAAATGAACTCATATTGTGCACAAGGGTGCATATTGGAATGCCAAACAATGTTGCCTAAGGAAGTTTTCATTTTCTTTGGACGAAAAAACCATTTTCCATTTTTTGAGTGCCCAAAATGAGTTTTTTTGTGAAGGACCTACCAAATAATTGTTGCAAATTTGGACCAAATAAATTTTATAAAATACTAGGCCATATTTAATGCACAATTGACCAAATGGTTGGGTGTAAAAAGCTTTGATCCACCTCTGGTGAAAAAGACAAATTTCTGCCGATTTAGTTGGAAGCGGGTCAAATTTGAACTGCAGCTGCCTCGTAGTTTGCTCTATATTTTTTCCAAAAATCTTTTTTAGGTACAAAAGTATCTATTTAATCAGAGAAACACCAAAAAATTTCCAAGATTCAACAACTAGCTAGGAACGGTCAAGCGGACCGTTTTGACCGCATTTTGAAACAGGCATAAAAAATTCAAAAAAATTAAAGAAAATGGAAAACCTTCGCATTGTGTCATTATATGTGGCCAAGTTACCAGGGAAAATAATAAACTTGTAATACAATAATTATTTTTAAAAAGTGTTCTCAGAAACGAACTATCATGTGTGGAGATCAATGGCTTTCAAGCCAAATGATCAATCTTATGGCCACATTCATGGCATAGTTTGTTCAAATGATTTCATATTGTGCACAAGGGTGCATATTGGAATGGCAAACAATGTTGCCTAAGGAAGTTTTCATTTTCTTTGGACGAAAAAAAATCATTTTCCATTTTCCGAGTGCCCAAAATGAGTTTTTTGTGAAGGACCTACCAAATAATTGTTGCAAATTTGGACCAAATAAATTTTATAAAATACTAGGCTATATTTAATGCACAATTGACAAAATGGTTGGGTGTCCAAAGCTTTTGATACACCTCTGGTGAAAAAGACAAATTTCTGCCGATTCAGAAGGAAGCGGGTCAAATTTGAACTGCAACTGCCTCGTAGTTTGCTCTTTATTTTTTCCAAAAATCATTTCTAGTTACATAAGTACATATTTAATCAGAAACACATGGTTTGGGGGCGATACATCAAGGTTTGGACGGTGGTCGAGGGCCCCAACTCCAGAGCGCGTAAACTCGCATGCCCGCCGCATGGTCACCGCGTGACCGTGGCGTTGCCTTGCGTTCTGGGCGGCCTAGGCATGTCTAGTGGGTTGGGCACTCCCCAGGTAGGTGCTATGAAGAAAATTACAACATAAGATTCTCACGAGGAGACCGAACTGTGCTCAAGCATGAATTAGCAGCCAAGTGTTTGATTAGCGGTACGGGAAATGCGCATGGCCAATGGGCGTGAGTTTTGGCTGAGGATTATCACCTACTAAGAAGACTGTCTTCACAGATTTTTAGCTCAAAAGGAGGAGCCTAGGTAGTACTTGCTTTGCAAAGTACCACACTGGACAGAAATATGAATGTTGAAGCTGGGCTCAAAATAATGAATGGACTGAGCTGAAATTTTGTGGAGGATGGTTATTTGGGCATAGGAAAGCACTGTACAAAATTGATACCATTTGGACATGCCAAAGTGGTACTTCCTTCACAATGCTCCTCTCTTGACAGAAACTTGGGAAAATTAGTGAGAGAAGTTGGATAAATGAAATGAGCTCAAATTTGGTGTAGGTAAGTTACATAGGTATGGTCATGCCCTGGTAAATTTTGAGATCATTTGGGTAAGCCTAGCTAGTACTTACTTCACAAAGCTTCTCTCTAGATAGAAACTTTGGAAATTTTCTGAGGAAGATTTACCAGGAAAATGGAGCTGAATATTATCATGTGGCAATGATTTGGGTATGGAAGAGTGCCCAAAAAGTTTGAGGGTAATAGGAGGGGTCTAGATAACACTTGCTTTGCAATGTGCCAATCTGGCCATAAAATAGAAATTGAACCTGGGCTCACACAGATGATTTGAATGAGCTGCAATTCGGAGGAGGGTTATAATTTGGGCATATGAAGGAACTGTAAAAATTTCATGTCATTTGGATATATAAAAATGGTACTTCCTTCACAATGCTTCTAGGTGGACAAAAACTTTAGAAATTTGCCGAGAAAGATTTACTAGGCAAATGGAGCTGAATTTTGTCATGAGGGAATGATTTGGACAGGAAAGAGTGCCCAAAAACTTTGAGGGCAATCGAGAATATAAAAATAGCACTTCCTTCATAAAGTGTTGTTCTGAACAAAATAGGAAAATGTTATATTTTAACTAGACGAGGAAGGTTTTTCACATATTTGACGAAGATATGATCCAAAGAATTTATGAGATTTTTTTTTTCGGAATTTTGGGACTAACAGAAATATAGGTTGCTACACAACCTAGGGCAAAAATTGACACATGGACATGACACATAGGCAAAACTGATGAGGTGGTGCCTAGGCATAGCAATCCACCACAACTTACAAGGTTATGACCATCTATATTGGTCATGATCAGCTAGAAATAAGGCAGCGAATCAGTGCTGTCCGCTTTTATTTCCATTTCGTTACGACCTTTATGGCCAAAATGGTCGATATAGTTGAGGGTTTGGAGCCCCCCGAGCAGCTTTTGACCAATTGGCCTAAAATGGTCGTAGATCTATGACCAAATCTTACAGGGTCACTGACAGAAGGTCACTAGTTGACATATTTCTTGTAGTGCAGGATAAGGGCATATTAATCCCGATTCACTCACGAACCGAGACCAAAGGGTGCATCACTCCCGGTTTGTGAGGCCAGGGCGCCGGCCGGGCCTCGAGGGCCATTGGTCCCGGTTCATTTGACACGTTTGGTCCCGGTTCCAGACACGAACTGGGACCAATGGACCTGGCTCCTGGCCCAGCACCTTTAGTACCGGTTGGTGGCTGGAACCGGGACCAAAGGTTGTCCTTTAGTCCTGGTTTTAGCCACAAACTAGGACTAAAGAGAAGCCTATATATACCCCCGCCCCTGCCCGCTCAGTGCTATGTTTTTTGGCCGACTGTGTGGGAGAGGTGTGTGTTGCTCTAGCTCTCACCTTCTATGCACATAGTGTTGGGGATCGTAGCAGAATTTTAAAATTTTCTACGCATCACCAAGATCCATCTATGGAGTTTACTAGCAACGAGAAGGAAGGAGTGCATCTACATACCCTTGTAGATCGCGAGCGGAAGCGTTCAAGTGAACAAGGTTGATGGAGTCGTACTCGTCGTGATCCAAATCACCGATGACCGAGTGCCGAACGGACGGCACCTCCGCGTTCAACACACGTACGGAGCAGCGACGTCTCCTCCTTCTTGATCCAGCAAGGGGGAAGGAGAGGTTGATGGAGATCCAGCAGCACAACGGCGTGGTGGTGGAAGTAGCGGGGATCCCGGCAGGGCTTCGCCAAGCGCAAGCGGGAGAGAGAGGTGTCACGGGAGGGAGAGGGAGGCGCCAGGGGCTAGGGTGCAGCAGCCCTCCCTCCCCCCTTTATATAGGCCCCCTGGGGGGGGCGCCGGCCCTGGGATCCCATCTACATGGGGGGGCGGCGGCCAGGGGGGGGAAACTCCCCCCCCCAAGTCAGGTGGGGCGCCCCCCACCCCCAGGGTTTACAACCCTAGGCGCAGGGGGAGGCCCATGGGGGGCGCACCAGACCACCAGGGGCTGGTTCCCCTCCCACTTCAGCCCATGGGGCCCTCCGGGATAGGTGGCCCCACCCGGTGGACCCTCGGGACCCTTCCGGTGGTCCCGGTACAATATCGATAACCCCCAAAACATTCCCGGTGGCCGAAACTGGACTTCCTATATATAATTCTTCACCTCCGGACCATTCCGGAACTCCTCGTGACGTCCGGGATCTCATCCGGGACTCCGAACAACTTTCGGGTTTCCGCATACTAATATCTCTACAACCCTAGCGTCACCGAACCTTAAGTGTGTAGACCCTACGGGTTCGGGAGACATGCAGACATGACCGAGACGCCTCTCCGGTCAATAACCAACAGGGGGATCTGGATACCCATGTTGGCTCCCACATGTTCCACGATGATCTCATCGGATGAACCACGATGTCGAGGATTCAATCAATCCCGTATACAATTCCCTTTGTCAATCGGTACGTTACTTGCCCGAGATTCGATCGTCGGTATCCCAATACCTTGTTCAATCTCTTTACCGGCAAGTCACTTTACTCGTACCGTAATGCATGATCCCGTGGCTAACTCCTTAGTCACATTGAGCTCATTATGATGATGCATTACCGAGTGGGCCCAGAGATACCTCTCCGTCATACGGAGTGACAAATCCCAGTCTCGATCCGTGCCAACCCAACAGACACTTTCGGAGATACCCGTAGTGCACCTTTATAGTCACCCAGTTACGTTGTGATGTTTGGCACACCCAAAGCACTCCTACGGCATCCGGGAGTTGCACGATCTCATGGTCTAAGGAAATAATACTTGACATTGGAAAAGCTCTAGCAAACGAACTACACGATCTTTGTGCTATGCTTAGGATTGGGTCTTGTCCATCACATCATTCTCCTAATGATGTGATCCCGTTATCAATGACATCCAATGTCCATAGTCAGGAAACCATGACTATCTGTTGATCAACGAGCTAGTCAACTAGAGGCTCACTAGGGACATGTTGTGGTCTATGTATTCACACATGTATTACGATTTCCGGATAACACAATTATAGCATGAACAATAGACAATTATCATGAACAAGGAAATATAATAATAACCATCTTATTATTGCCTCTAGTGCATATTTCCAACAGTCTCCCACTTGCACTAGAGTCAATAATCTAGTTACATTGTGATGAATCGAATACCCATAGAGTTCTGGTGTTGATCATGTTTTGCTCTAGGGAGAGGTTTAGTCAATGGATCTGCTACATTTAGGTCCGTATGTACTTTACAAATATCTATGTCTCCATTTTGAACACTTTCACGAATGGAGTTGAAGCGACGCTTGATATGCCTGGTCTTCCTGTGAAACCTGGGCTCCTTGGCAAGGGCAATAGCTCCAGTGTTATCATAGAAGAGTCATCGGGCCCGACGCATTGGGAATCACCCCTAGGTCGGTAATGAACTCCTTCATCCAGATTGCTTCTTGCGCTGCCTCTGAGGCCGCCATGTACTCCGCTTCACATGTAGATCCCGCCACGATGCTTTGCTTGCAACTGCACCAGCTTACTGCCCCTCCATTCAAAATATACACGTATCCGGTTTGTGACTTCGAGTCATCCAGATCTGTGTCGAAGCTAGCGTCGACGTAACCCTTTACGACGAGCTCTTCGTCACCTCCATAAACGAGAAACATATCCTTAGTCCTTTTCAGGTACTTCAGGATATTCTTGACCGCTGTCCAGTGTTCCATGCCAGGATTACTTTGGTACCTTCCTACCAAACTTACGGCAAGGTTTACATCAGGTCTGGTACACAGCATGGCATACATAATAGACCCTATGGCCGAGGCATAGGGGATGACACTCATCTTTTCTCTATCTTCTGCCGTGGTCGGGCATTGAGCCGTGCTCAATTGCACACCTTGCAATACAGGCAAGAACCCCTTCTTGGACTGATCCATATTGAACTTCTTCAATATCTTGTCAGGGTACATACTCTGTGGAAGACCAATGAGGCGTCTTGATCTATCTCTATAGATCTTGATGCCTAATATATAAGCAGCTTCTCCAAGGTCCTTCATTGAAAAACACTTATTCAAATAGGCCTTTATACTTTCCAAGAATTCTATATCATTTCCCATCAATAGTATGTCATCCACATATAATATGAGAAATGCTACAAGCTCCCACTCACTTTCTTGTAAACACAGGCTTCTCCATAAGTCTGTGTAAACCCAAACGCTTTGATCATCTCATCAAATCGAATGTTCCAACTCCGAGATGCTTGCACCAGCCCATAGATGGAGCGCTTGAGCTTGCATACCTTGTTAGCATTCTTAGGATCGACAAAACCTTCCGGCTACATCATATACAATTCTTCCTTAAGAAAGCCGTTAAGGAATGCCGTTTTGACGTCCATTTGCCATATCTCATAATCATAGAATGCGGCAATTGCTAACATGATTCGGACGGACTTCAGCTTCGCTACGGGTGAGAAAGTCTCATCGTAGTCAACCCCTTGAACTTGTCGATAACCCTTAGCGACAAGTCGAGCCTTATAGATGGTCACGTTACCATCCGCGTCTGTCTTCTTCTTAAAGATCCATTTATTTTCTATGGCTCGCCGATCATCCGGCAAGTCAGTCAAAGTCCATACTTCGTTTTCATACATGGATCCTATCTCGGATTGCATGGCTTCAAGCCATTTGTTGGCATCCGGGCCCGCCATCGCTTCTTCATAGTTCGAAGGTTCACCGTTGTCTAACAACATGATTTCCAGGACAGGGTTGCCGTACCACTCTGGTGCGGAACGTGTCCTTGTGGACCTACGAACTTCAACAGTAACTTGATCCGAAGCTTCATGATCATCATCATTAACTTCCTCCCCAGTCGGTGTAGGCACCACAGGAACATCTTCCCGCACTGCGCTACTTTCCGGTTCGGAAGGGGTGACTATCACCTCATCAAGTTCCACTTTCCTCCCACTCAATTCTTTCGAGAGAAGCTCTTTCTCTAGAAAGGACCCGTTCTTGGCAACAAAGATCTTGCCTTCGGATCTGAGGTAGAAGGTATACCCAATAGTTTCCTTGGGGTATCCTATGAAGACGCATTTTTCCGACTTGGGTTCGAGCTTTTCAGGTTGAAGTTTCTTGACATAAGCATCGCATCCCCAAACTTTTAGAAACGACAGCTTAGGTTTCTTCCCAAACCATAATTCATACGGTGTCGTCTCAACGGATTTCGACGGAGCCCTATTTAAAGTGAATGCGGCAGTCTCTAAAGCATAGCCCCAAAATGAGAGCGGTAGATCGGTAAGAGACATCATAGATCGCACCATATCCAATAGAGTGCGCTTACGACGTTCGGACACACCATTTCGCTGAGGTGTTCCAGGCGGCGTGAGTTGTGAAACTATTCCACATTTCCTCAAGTGTGTGCCAAATTCGTGACTTAAATATTCCCCTCCACGATCTGATCGCAGGAACTTTATTTTCCTGTCGTTGATTCTCAACCTCACTCTGAAATTCCTTGAACCTTTCAAAGGTTTCAGACTTGTGTTTCATTAGGTAGACATACCCATATCTACTTAAGTCATCAGTGAGAGTGAGAATATAACGATAGCCACCGCGAGCCTCAACACTCATTGGACCGCACACATCAGTATGTATGATTTCCAATAAGTTGGTTGCTCGCTCCATTGTTCCGGAGAACGGAGTCTTGGTCATCTTACCCATGAGGCATGGTTCGCACGTGTCAAATGATTCGTAATCAAGAGACTCCAAAAGTCCATCTACATGGAGCTTCTTCATGCGTTTGACACCAATGTGACCAAGGCGGCAGTGCCACAAGTATGTGGGACTATCGTTATCAACTTTACATCTTTTGGTATTCACACTATGAATATGTGTAACATCACGTTCGAGATTCATTAAGAATAAACCATTGACCAGCGGGGCATGACCATAAAACATATCTCTCATATAAATAGAACAACCATTATTCTCGGATTTAAATGAGTAGCCATCTCGAATTAAACGAGATCCTGATACAATGTTCATGCTCAAAGCTGGCACTAAATAACAATTATTGAGGTTTAAAACTAATCCCGTAGGTAAATGTAGAGGCAGCGTGCCGACGGCGATCACATCGACCTTGGAACCATTCCCGACGCGCATCGTCACCTCGTCCTTCGCCAGTCTCCGCTTATTCCGCAGCTCCTGTTTTGAGTTACAAATATGAGCAACCGCACCGGTATCAAATACCCAGGAGCTACTACGAGTACTGGTAAGGTACACATCAATTACATGTATATCACATATACCTTTGGTGTTGCCGGCCTTCTTGTCCGCTAAGTATTTGGGGCAGTTCCGCTTCCAGTGACCACTTCCCTTGCAATAAAAGCACTCAGTCTCAGGCTTGGGTCCATTCTTTGACTTCTTCCCGGCAACTGGCTTACCGGGCGCGGCAACTCCCTTGCCGTCCTTCTTGAAGTTCTTCTTACCCTTGCCTTTCTTGAACTTAGTGGTTTTATTCACCATCAACACTTGATGTTCCTTTTTGATCTCCACCTCCGCTGATTTCAGCATTGAATATACCTCAGGAATGGTCTTTTCCATCCCCTGCATATTGAAGTTCATCACAAAGCTCTTGTAGCTCGGTGGAAGCGACTGAAGGATTCTGTCAATGACCGCGTCATCCGGGAGATTAACTCCCAGCTGAGACAAGCGGTTGTGTAACCCAGACATTCTGAGTATGTGCTCACTGACAGAACTATTTTCCTCCATTTTACAACTGAAGAACTTGTCGGAGACTTCATATCTCTCGACCCGGGCATGAGCTTGGAAAACCATTTTCAGCTCTTCGAACATCTCATATGCTCCATGTTTCTCAAAACGCTTTTGGAGCCCCGGTTCTAAGCTGTAAAGCATGCCGCACTGAACGAGGGAGTAATCATCAGCACGTGATTGCCAAGCGTTCATAACGTCTTGGTTCTCTGGGATGGGTGCTTCACCTAGCGGTGCTTCTAGGACATAATCTTTCTTGGCAGCTATGAGGATGATCCTCTGGTTCCGGACCCAGTCCGTATAGTTGCTGCCATCATCTTTCAGCTTGGTTTTCTCTAGGAACGCGTTGAAGTTGAGGGCAACGTGGGCCATTTGATCTACAAGACATATTGTAAAGATTTTAGACTAAGTTCATGATAATTAAGTTCATCTAATCAAATTATTCAATGAACTCGCACTCAGATAGACATCCCTCTAGTCATCTAAGTGAAACATGATCCGAGTTAACTAGGCCATGTCCGATCATCACGTGAGACGGACTAGTCAAGATCGGTGAACATCTCCATGTTGATCGTATCTTCTATACGACTCATGCTCGACCTTTCGGTCTTCCGTCTTCCGAGGCCATGTCTGTACATGCTAGGCTCGTCAAGTCAACCTAAGTGTATTGCGTGTGTTCCGAGGCCATGTCTGTACATGCTAGGCTCGTCAACACCCGTTGTATGCGAACGTTAGAATCTATCACACCCGATCATCACGTGGTGCTTCGAAACAACGAACCTTCGCAACAGTGCACAGTTAGGGGGAACACTTTCTTGAAATTATTATAAGGGATCATCTTACTTACTACCGTCGTTCTAAGCAAATAAGATGTAAAACATGATAAACATCACATGCAATCAAATAGTGACATGATATGGCCAATATCATTTTGCTCCTTTGATCTCCATCTTCGGGGCGCCATGATCATCTTCGTCACCGGCATGACACCATGATCTCCATCATCGTGTCTTCATGACGTTGTCACGCCAACGATTACTTCTACTTCTATGGCTAACGCGTTTAGCAATAAAGTAAAGTAATTTACATGGCGTTATTCAATGACACGTAGGTCATACAAAAAATAAAGACAACTCCTATGGCTCCTGCCGGTTGTCATACTCATCGACATGCAAGTCGTGATTCCTAACATCTTCTGGACATATCACATCACAAGGCACATGCTGCAAAAACAAGTTAGACGTCCTCTAATTGTTGTTGCAAGTTTTTACGTGGCTTCTATAGGTTTCTAGCAAGAACGTTTCTTACCTACGTAAAACCACAACGTGATATGCCAATTTCTATTTACCCTTCATAAGGACCCTTTTCATCGAATCCGTTCCGACTAAAGTGGGAGAGACAGACACCCGCTAGCCACCTTATGCAACTAGTGCATGTCAGTCGGTGGAACCTGTCTCACGTAAGCGTACGTGTAAGGTCAGTCCGGGCCGCTTCATCCCACAATACCGCCGAAACAAGATAAGACCAGTAGTGGCAAGAAAAATTGACAACATCTACGCCCACAACTGCTTTGTGTTCTACTCGTGCATAGTAACTACGCATAGGCCTGGCTCATGATGCCACTGTTGGGGATCATAGCAGAATTTTAAAATTTTCTACGCATGACCAAGATCCATCTATGGAGTTTACTAGCAACGAGAAGGAAGGAGTGCATCTACATACCCTTGTAGATCGCGAGCGGAAGCGTTCAAGTGATCGGGGTTGATGGAGTCGTACTCGTCGTGATCCAAATCACCGATGACCGAGCGCCGAACGGACGGCACCTCCGCGTTCAACACACGTACGGAGCAGCGACGTCTCCTCCTTCTTGATCTAGCAAGGGGGAAGGAGATGTTGATGGAGATCCAGCAGCACAACGGCGTGGTGGTGGAAGTAGAGGGGATCCCGGCAGGGCTTCGCCAAGCGCAAGCGGGAGAGAGAGGTGTCACGGGAGGGAGAGGGAGGCACCAGGGGCTAGGGTGCAGCAGCCCTCCCTCCCCCCCTTTATATAGGCCCCCTGGGGGGGCGCCGGCCCTGGGATCCCATCTACATGGGGGGGGCGGCCAAGGGGGGGAAACTTCCCCCCAAGGTCAGGTGGGGCGCCCCCCACCCCCAGGGTTTCCAACCCTGGGCGCAGGGGGAGGCCCATGGGGGGTGCACCAGCCCACCAGGGGCTGGTTCCCCTCCCACTTCAGCCCATGGGGCCCTCCGGGATAGGTGGCCCCACCCGGTGGTCCCGGTACAATACCGATAACCCCCGAAACTTTCCCGGTGGCCGAAACTGGACTTCCTATATATAATTCTTCACCTCCGGATCATTCCGGAACTCGTCGTGACGTCCGGGATCTCATCCGGGACTCCGAACAACTTTCGGGTTTCCGCATACTAATATCTCTACAACCCTAGCGTCACCGAACCTTATGTGTGTAGACCCTACAGGTTCGGGAGACATGCAGACATGACCGAGACGCCTCTCCGGTCAATAACCAACAGCGGGATCTGGATACCCATGTTGGCTCCCACATGTTCCACGATGATCTCATCGGATGAACCACGATGTCGAGGATTCAATCAATCCCGTATACAATTCCCTTTGTCAATCGGTACGTTACTTGCCCGAGATTCGATCGTCGGTATCCCAATACCTTGTTCAATCTCGTTACCGGCAAGTCACTTTACTCGTACCGTAATGCATGATCCCGTGGCTAACTCCTTAGTCACATTGAGCTCATTATGATGATGCATTACCGAGTGGGCCCAGAGATACCTCTCCGTCATACGGAGTGACAAATCCCAGTCTCGATCCGTGCCAACCCAACAGACACTTTCGGAGATACCCGTAGTGCACCTTTATAGTCACCCAGTTACGTTGTGACGTTTGGCACACCCAAAGCACTCCTACGGCATCCGGGAGTTGCACGATCTCATGGTCTAAGGAAATAATACTTGACATTGGAAAAGCTCTAGCAAACGAACTACACGATCTTTGTGCTATGCTTAGGATTGGGTCTTGTCCATCACATCATTCTCCTAATGATGTGATTCCGTTATCAATGACATCCAATGTCCATAGTCAGGAAACCATGACTATCTGTTGATCAACGAGCTAGTCAACTAGAGGCTCACTAGGGACATGTTGTGGTCTATGTATTCACACATGTATTATGATTTCCGGATAACACAATTATAGCATGAACAATAGACAATTATCATGAACAAGGAAATATAATAATAACCATTTTATTATTGCCTCTAGGGCATATTTCCAACAGTCTCCCACTTGCACTAGAGTCAATAATCTAGTTACATTGTGATGAATCGAATACCCATAGAGTTCTGGTGTTGATCATGTTTTGCTCTAGGGAGAGGTTTAGTCAACGGATCTGCTACATTCAGGTCCGTATGTACTTTACAAATATCTATGTCTCCATTTTGAACACTTTCACAAATGGAGTTGAAGCGACGCTTGATATGCCTGGTCTTCCTGTGAAACCTGGGCACCTTGGCAAGGGCAATAGCTCCAGTGTTATCACAGAAGAGAGTCATCGGGCCCGACGCATTGGGAATCACCCCTAGGTCGGTAATGAACTCCTTCATCCAGATTGCTTCTTGCGCTGCCTCTGAGGCCGCCATGTACTCCGCTTCACATGTAGATCCCGCCACGATGCTTTGCTTGCAACAGCACCAGCTTACTGCCCCTCCATTCAAAATATACACGTATCCGGTTTGTGACTTCGAGTCATCCAGATCTGTGTCGAAGCTAGCGTCGACGTAACCCTTTACGGCGAGCTCTTCGTCACCTCCATAAACGAGAAACATATCCTTAGTCCTTTTCAGGTACTTCAGGATATTCTTGACCGCTGTCCAGTGTTCCATGCCGGGATTACTCTGGTACCTTCCTACCAAATTTAGTTGAAAAAGAAAACAATTACTTGAAGAAAAAATTGAAAATAATTGAGGAGGAGAAGATGAAATTGGAGTTGCATGTTGCGGATGTCGTTGATGATCACAAGATCAAGATGGATGCAATGCGCTTGAAGATTAGAAAGATTAGAAAATATACCATTCATACCGAGGCTTGGTATAATTATGCCGATGGATCAATTGTTACCTTAGTTGCGATTATGATCGCATTTGTTGTTGCATTTAAATTTTTACATAGTTTCAATGTATGTTTTAATTAAATGCTCTCGAGAGCTACATATATGTTGTTCAATGAGAACTATGTATGAACTTTATGTTTTTATTTTTTCAATAATAACATTTGATCACTACTGTACTTTGGTTTTAATGTGATGATGAACTTCTATTAATTTGGTCACTTCTCTATTCATGATGTTTTGTAATGGTTTTTGACACACTTAATTATATATAATGCACGCAGATGGACCGACAATGGATGTATGGTGACAGACACACCTCCGAGTACATTAAGGGCATGCATAATTTTCTCAAAGTGGCTGAGGCAAACAAGCAGAATGATTTTATGTGTTGTCCATGCCCTATCTGTGGGAATACGAAGGCTTACTCTGACTAGAAAACCCTTCACATCCACCTGCTTGAGAAGGGTTTCATGCCACACTATAATGTGTGGACCAAGCACGGAGAAAGAGGGGTTATGATGGAAGACAACAAAGAAGAAGAGGAGGATGACAACTATCCGCCCCTGAATACGGTGATGCTGCAACGGGGGAAGCTGAAGATCAAGAGGAACCAGACGATGTGCCCGATGTTGATCTTCGCCGGGTCATTGTTGATGCAAAGAGACAATGCCAAAGTGAAAGGGAGAAGTTGAAGTTCGATTGCATGTTAGAGGATCACAAAAAAGGGTTGTGCCCAAATTGCGAGGATGACAACACAAAGCTCGGTACCACACTGGAATTGCTGCAATGGAAGGCAGACAATGGTGTATCTGACAACGGATTTGAGAAGCTATTGAAAATATTGAAGAAGAAGCTTCCAAAGGATAACGAATTGCTCGAAAGTATGTACAAAGCAAAGAAGGTTCTATGGCCTCTAGGATTGGAGGTGCAGAAGATACATGCATGCCCTAATGACTGCATCCTCTACCGCGGTGCGTACGAGGATTTGAAGGCATGCCCGGTATGCGGTGCATTGCGGTATAAGATCAGACGAGATAACCCTGGTGATGTTGAGGGTGAGCACAACAGGAAGAGGGTTCCTGCCAAGGTGATGTGGTATGCTCTTATAATACCACGGTTGAAACGTCTGTTCAGAAATAAAGAGCATGCCAAGTTGATGCAATGGCACAAAGAGGACCGTAAGAAAGACGGGAAGTTGAGAGCACCCGCTGACAGGTCACAGTGGAGAAAAATCGAGAGAACGTGGGGGACTTTGCAAGGTGACACAAAGAACGTATGGTTTGGTTTAAGCGCGGATGGCATTAATCCTTTTGGGGAGCAGAGCAGCAATCATAGCACCTGGCCCGTGACTCTATGTATCTATAACCTTCCTCCTTGGTTGTGCATGAAGCAGAAGTTCATTATGATGCCAGTGCTCATCCAAAGCCCTAAGCAACCTGGCAACGACATTGATGTATACCTAAGGCCATTATATGAAGAACTTTTACAGCTGTGGAATGGAAAAGGTGTACGTGTATGGGATGAGCACAACTAGGAGAAATTTGACCTACATGCATTGCTGTTTGTAACCATCAATGATTGGCCTGCTCTCAGTAACCTTTCAGGACAGACAAATAAGGGATACCACGCATGCACGCACTGTTTAGATGACACCAAAAGTATATATTTGGAAAAATGCAGGAAGAATGTGTACCTGGGACATCATCAAGTTCTTCCGACCAACCATCAATGTCGAAAGAAAGGCAAATATTTCAAATGTGAGGCAGATCACCGGAAGAAGCCCGCCCTCCGTACTAGTGATTACATACTTGACATGGTCAATGATTTACAAGTAATCTTTGGAAAGGGTCCTGGCGGACTATCTGTTCCAAATGACGCTGAGGGACGCGCACCCATGTGGTAGAAGAAATCTATATTTTGGGACCTACCCTATTGGAAAGACCTAGAGGTCCGCTCTGCAATCGACGTGATGCACATGACGAAGAATCTTTGCGTCAACCTGCTAGGCTTTTGGGCGTGTATGGGAAGAGAAAAGATACACCGGAGGCATGGGAGGACAAGCAACGTGTGCACAAAAATGACGACATGCATCCAAAGCAGTATGAATGTCCTGCCAGCTACGCTCTTACCAAAGAAGAGAAGGAAATCTTCTTTGAATGCCTGCTCAGTATGAAGGTCCCGTCTGGCTTCTCATCGAATATAAAGGGAATAATAAATATGGCAGAGAAAAAGTTCTAGAACCTAAAGTCTCATGACTGCCATGTGATTATGACGCAACTGCTTCCGGTTGCATTGAGGGGCTTCTACCGGAAAACATTCGATTAGCCATTGTGAAGCTATGTGCATTCCTCAATGCAATCTCTCAGAAGGTAATCGATCCAGAAATCCTACCAAGGTTAAGGAGTGATTTGGTGCAATGTCTTGTCAGTTTTGAGCTGGTTTTCCCACCATCCTTCTTCAATGTCATGACGCACGTCCTAGTTCATCTAGTCGACGAGATTGCCATTCTGGGCCCTATATTTCTACACAATATGTTCCCCTTTGAGAGGTTCATGGGAGTCCTAAAGAAATATGTTCGTAACCGTGCTAGGCCAGAAGGAAGCATCTCCATGGGCCGGCAAACAGAGGAGGTCATTGGGTTTTGTGTTGACTTCATTCATGACCTTAAGCCGATTGGTCTCCCTCAATCACCGTATGAGGGGAGACTGACTGGAAAAGGCACGCTAGGAGCGGACTCAATAATATGTAGGGATGGGCATTCTTGGTCACAATCACACTACACAGTTCTATAGAATTCTACTTTGGTGACCCCGTATGTCAATGAACACAAGAATATTCTGTGCTCCAAACACCCGGAGCAGTGTGACGACTGGATTACATGTGAACACATCAGGACTTTCGGCAGTTGGTTGCAAACACATCTCATGGGTGAAAAAACTGTTGCAGATGAGCTGTACTCATTGGCCAGTGGACCATCTTCGACTGTATTGACTTACAAAGGGTATGAGATAAATGAGAATACATTTTACACGATCGCCCAAGATCAAAAGAGCACCAACCAAACGGTGGTGTCCGCTTTGATGTAGTAACCAACCTGGGAAAGGACACATATTATGGTTACATAGTGGACATATGGGAACTTGACTATGGACTTGATTTTAAGGTCCCTTTATTTCGGTGCAAATGGGTCAATCTGTTAGGAGGCGGGTGTTGGGAACGCAGTAATTTCAAATAATTTCCTACGATCACGCAAGATCTATCTAGGTGATGCATAGCAACGAGCTGGGAGAGTGTGTCCACGTACCCTAGCACCGAGAGTACGGCACCTCCGCGATCTGCACACGTTCAGCTCGGTGACGTCCCACGAACTCTTGATCCAGCTGAGTGTCGAGGGAGAGCTTCGTCAGCACGACGGCGTGATGACGGTGATGATGAAGCTACCGGCGCAGGGCTTCGCCTAAGCACTGCAACGATATGACCGAGGTGGATTATGATGGAGGGGGGCACCACACACGGCTAAGACAATGTCTCTTTTTGTGTTCTAGGGTGCCCCCTGCCCCCGTATATAAAGGAGCAAGGGGGAAGGCCGGCCGGCCTCTGGGGCGCGCCCCCAAGTAGGATTCCTACTAGGAATCCTATTCCTAGTAGGTTTCCAACAAGGGGGAAAGAGGGGGAAGGAAGGAGAGGGAGAGAGGGAGAAGGAAAGGGGGGCGCCCCCCCCCTTCCCTTGTCCTATTCGGACTCCAAGGGCGGCGGGGGGGGGGGGGGGGGGGGGGGGGCGGCCGGCCCTGGCCTCCCTCCTCTCTCTCCACTAAGGGTGAAAAACTACAGAAATGACCCTTTTCAAAAAGTTAAGCACAAAATGAATCTGATTTGTAAAAATTTCAGAAAATGACCCTTTTTCATGACGCCCGGCCTCGGGGCGCCATGCAAGATTGCATGACGCCCTGGTCAAAGGCGCCGTGTTATCAGACAAGAGCTGCCAAGTCAGACTCGGCTAGACGCATGACGCCCTTTCCCAGGTAGCACAACGCCTTGACGCAGGGCGCCATGCATCTGCTAAAGTTGCTGCTCGCCATTGCAAAGTTAAACAGTGGATATTGCATGAGACTTCCGAAGCCTAGTACGTATATGGCAAGACTTCAAGGGAAAAAAATTGATCCAATAACAAGCCTAGGCCGATGCCAATCTATCTATCTATTATATATAAAAAGTAATTGACGGGTTAACTAGAAGAAAGAGAATTATGCTAAAAAATTCCACGTTAATCAGAAAATATTGACCCTTGATCAGATAGATCAGTTATTATTTTTAATCTCTATCCGTTTGATCCGCGTACCATAATATTCATTTATATATAAAAAGTTGGGTCATTTATTTTGAAACGGAGGGAGTAGATTCATGCCCATGATTTAGATCTCTCACATGCATGCACGTTAAAAAAATTATTCCACCTCAAAAAAGAAACTAACTTGGTCAGGTTTACTCATCCATGCACGTAAAAAAAAGAGGGCTAACCTAAAGAATCATGACCAATTTTGGCACGTTAACTCATGCATGCACGTCACCCCATAAAAAAAACTCATGCATGCACGTCAAAGGAAAAAAGGGATCTGTCACCTAAAAAAGGATAACCAACTTGCACGTTAACTACCTCTTCCATATATTTTGCATGCATGCAGATTTTTTTGACACATGTATGCACGTCAAAAAAAAAAATCTTACCTGAAGAAAATAACCAAGAATTTGTTGGACAGGGATCTTGCATGTGTGATCGACTCCACAAGAAAGGAATGAAACAAATATCCATGCGTGATTGCATGCCCCAATTTGTCATCAATATTTTCCCACATAAAAAAACATTTCATCAGCGGGTGGTGCTTGACTGCTTCGGCAAGTCTATTTCGATCAATACTCCCACGTGCATAAGGCATCAGAAAATAAATTAAAAATCACAAATACCTCATGTCACGGACACTTTCCTGCTCGGCATGCTAACATTATATTCCGTCCTATGAGGCACGACAACCAATAGCACCGGCATAGTGTACTTTGTCTACGAGCCATGTACATGTTAGGAGCCAGCACCGTCTAGGCGTGCGACTAGCATCGAGAGCCGGAACATAGCTAAGGCATGCGGTGCACTCCAGAAAAAAGAGAAACAGGCTAGAAAATCCCAAAAAGAATAGAGAAATCCAAGCATTTAATTTATGGACTAAAATACAAGGGCCGTTAGATTAGTTTTAAGTGGAAAAATTACCTACCAATTCCATTAAAAAAGAAACCATTTCATTCACGTTTCCCTATGATAAAGAGAACTAGCATGCGAACAACTAGCGCGGGACTGTTCTCTCAAAAAAGCTAGCGTGGATCTTTGACTATACAATAGAAAAAACAATAGCGTGAAAAAAATACTAGGGTCGAACTTTTCATATTCGATAGAAAAAGAACGTGGGACTCTCCCTAGAAATAGCTAGCGTGGACTCTTTCCTCAAAAGAAAAAACTAGCATGGAACTACATGAAAAAATAAAACATCATGGTACTAGGATGTGCTGCTAAAACAACTAGGGTACTAGGCGGGCAGATGCATTCAACTAGCGTGGGACTCTTTCCCAGAAAATGAATAGCGTGGGACTCCACAAAAGAAAAAATAGATAGCATGGGACTAGGACGTGATGGTAAAAATCTAGGTACTACGTGGGAAGATACCATGATGTATATGCATGCATGTATTCTCCCATAAAATATGGACGCATGAAAAAAAAGCAAGCATCATGTTCCATTATTCCTTGCGCCCTATTGCCTATTAAGAGCTACATCTTTCTAACATCTAGCGGAACGACCAAACTAAAAGTATGCGCTCGTGTGACAAGGCCAAAACCTATTAAGAGGAACTGACTAATTAGCCCCACGTCCTTTCTCCTTGTGACATATTCCATGGAAAGGAATGCGCCAAGCAAAGAATGATGCAATACACAGTTTGGCCTCATGGGGGTTGAAAGCAAAGTATGTAGTGTCAACAACAACCACAAGTTGAAGCATCTGCTTGATATATTCTAAAATCATCTAGGACTCCCATCATTGCATTTCTCCTTGCATGTGCATGCCTACCTTTTAGTTTTTAGTCAAGAGGACACATGAGAAAAGCTTGATATGCAATGCCTACTCGAATCACATGCTTACGCACCTACATGAACTTCCCGTTCATAGACAAAAAAAGCTAATAGTATCATTATAGGTAAAAAAGTAAATCCGTTTTTGAGGGAAAACTATTGTTTTCCACCACATGGTACCCAGAAAATGAGACGAAAGGAGAATGAGCATGAGAAAAAAATTTATTGGTTCCTGCTTGAGTAATTAATGATGGACTTAACAGCCCGTAAATTTGATTGGTTCCACAAATATTTATTATGATTAACCTGTTTGGCTTTATTCCATTGTAGATGGCG
The DNA here is from genome assembly GCF_018294505.1 of Triticum aestivum. Classification (NCBI taxonomy): domain Eukaryota; kingdom Viridiplantae; phylum Streptophyta; class Magnoliopsida; order Poales; family Poaceae; genus Triticum; species Triticum aestivum. The sequence goes on from NC_057814.1 coordinate 29,161,989, forward strand.
GTAAACTATGGTGGCTCATGGTATGGAGCAGGATCAAGAGACATAAGAAGATAAAGTGAAACGTGGATGAATCACGGAGTAATCATTGGAAAATAAAGTTTTCACAATATTGCTTCATGTATGTATCATGGTGTGATGCCGCCAATAAATAAGTCAACTTTTGCTTGTGCCATGGTGACCTTAGGTGATGAGTGAGGTTTCAAAATTTGATGGAGGTGGAGCCAGATAGTTCATTTCCTTGATAAAAAACAAGTAAGAGCATATGTGTTTGTTTTTAGCTGCACTGTACTCTTTGTGCCCTATTGGTTGATTTGGAGCACTCAAATGAATCATGGTGAGCACTTGCATATAAAGCTTAAACATGGGTTGTTGCCCCTTCATATTATTTACAACTTCAAGTAGTTTTCCCTTTCCTATGTTTGCTTACCAAGACTATATGTGTTTTGTAATTAAGTGAGTTATCTTTTTCCGATATCTTGATTGTTTGCTTCTAGAATACTGGACAATGGACAACATGCCGTTTGAATGCCCTTACAAAAAAAAACTTGATAAAAGTTGATATGGCTTTGTTGGCATGGTCCATATTGCATACGTATTGTTTTCAATGTGCAGACATTTACATTTATTCGGCTAAGCTAATATCCACTGTCTTTTTATTCCATTACTCATGAATAGAATATTCAAGTACTTAGGTATTACAATGTTAAGTTTTCATTTAGGAATTTTCTCTTCCTATGTTTACTAATATATACACATTATTTGACAAGTTTAAAATTTCATGTCTTCTTTTAATTATTTTCTTACTCTCCATAAAAACAGGCCATGATATTTATTTTGGCTTCTCAAATCGATAGAACAGGACTGACATAATTGGTGAATATTATACATACAAAAATGTTCAACTAAAATATTAATATGTAAATCCTACACAACATTAGAAAATATACATATCACAATCTTTGTTTAAATAAAGTACTTAGAAAAACAAAAAAGATAAAAAGGCAAGAAAATGATACGCATATATACTGCAAAATAGAACAAAGTATGATATTTTAGTATAGCATGCATAACAAGCAGATATATGCATGCTTAATTCATAAGATATATATGCCAAACATACCTATGGGAAAACTGTTAGCAAAAGTTTCATATTTTTTAAATATGAACATTTGGTTCCAATAATTTCTTTAGAAAATCAAATTAAAATGTTCTCAACTTTATAAAATTCTAGCCCTCGCATCGAGCGGGCCACTATGCTAGTTCTTTTTAACAAGCCTAGGCTTCCACGAGATATATGTAGCACATACGTATTTTTGTAAGTGCATGCATGTATACATAAGTTGGGTGGGGTGATCTAGATGTCGATGTGTGTCATAAGAGAAATTTTTTGACCATGCAAACTTTGCATACTTAGAGCATCTATAGCTGGACTCCCTCTCCCCGCTCCGCTCTCCATCGCTTTCCTTTCTCTTCCCTTCCCGTCCACTCTTCTCTCACTATCGAGCACCGGCAGCGGCGGCGGCGCCGGATCCGGCAGCGATGATGCACTAGTAGAAAAAGGGGCTTTCGTTCGGGCCTGGCCAGCCCATTAGTCCCGGTTCTGCCACGAACCGGGACCAATGGAGGCATTTGTCCCGGTTCGTGAGCCCAGGGGGCTGGCCGGGGCCTCGTGGGCATTGGTCTCGGTTCGTCTGGGCCCATTTGTCCCGGCTCTTGGCACGAACCGGGACCAATGGGCCTCGCTCCTGACCCACAACAATTGGTCCTGGTTCGTGGCAGTAACCGGGACAGAAGGATGGCCTTTAGTCCCGGTTCCAGCCACGAACCGGGACAAATGAGTTGCCTATATATACCCCATCGCCGGTGAGCAGAGCACTCCACAGTGCTCTGTTTTTTGCTGGCCGGCGAGGAAGGGCATTTGGGTGCTCTAGCTCACCTCTTATGCATGTGAGGTGTTCGATGAAATGCCCGATCCACACTAGTTAAGCTTTCTCCTCTCGAAGCTCGACCTCCGAGCTCCATTTTTTTCGAGATTTGTCTAGGTTTAGCGGTCCGTCACGCCCCGTCCTCGTCTTCACTGCCGTCGATCGCCCGCGCCGATCTCGTCGTCGGCACCACCGTGGTGAGCCTCTTGTTCTTATCTTCTTTCTGAAAGAAAAAAATCTTACTTTAGATAGATACTTGTCTAATTTTCTTACTTTTAACACACATAATTATATATAATGCACGCAGATGAACCGGCAATTGATGTACGGTGACAGACACACCTCTGAGGCAAACAAGCAGAATGGTTTTATGTGTTATCCATGGCCTAACTGTGGGAATACGAGGTCTTACTCTGACAAGAAAATCCTTCACACCCACCTGCTTTATAAGGGTTTCATGCCACACTATAATGTTTGGACGAAGCACGGAGAAATAGGCGTTATGATGGAAGACAACGAAGAAGAAGAGGACGATGACAACTATGTGCCCCCTAAATACGATGGTGCTGCAATGGGGGAAGCTGAAGATCAAGAGGAAGCTGAAGATCCAGAGGAACCAGACGATGTGCCCGATGATGATCTCCGCCGGGTCATTGTTGATGCAAGGGAAAAGTGCGAAAGTGAAAAGGAGAAGCTGAAGTTTGATCGCATGTTAGAGGATCACAAAAAAGGGTTGTACCCCAATTGCAAAGATGGCAACACAAAGCTCGGTACCGTACTGGAATTGCTGCAGTGGAAAGCAGAGAATGTTGTGCCTGACAAAGGATTTGAGAAGCTACTGAAAATATTGAAGAAGAAGCTTCCAAAGGATAACGAATTGCCCAACAGTACGTACGCAGCAAAGAAGGTCGTATGCCCTCTAGGATTGGAGGTGGAGAAGATACATGCATGCCCTAATGACTGCATCCTCTACCGCGGTGCGTACAAGGATTTGAACGCATGCCCGGTGCATTGCGGTATAAGATCAGACGAGATGACCCTGGTGATGTTGAGGGCGAGCCCCGCAGGAAGAGGGTTCCTGCAAAGGTGATGTGGTATGCTCCTATAGTACCACGGTTGAAACGACTGTTCAGAAACAAAGAGCATGCCAAGTTGATGCAATGGCACAGTGAGGACCGTAAGAAAGACGGGAAGTTGAGAGCACCCGCTGACGGGTCGCAGTGGAGAAAAATCGAGAGAAAGTTCTGGGCTGAGTTTGCAAGTGACCCAAGGAACGTATGGTTTGCTTTAAGCGCGGATGGCATTAATCCTTTCGGGGAGCAGAGCAGCAATCACAACACCTGGCCCATGACTCTATGTATGTATAACCTTCCTCCTTCGATGTGCATGAAGCGGAAGTTCATTATGATGCCAATTCTCATCCAAGGCCCTAAGCAACCCGGCAACGACATTGATGTGTACCTAAGACCATTAGTTGAAGAACTCTTACAGCTGTGGAATGGAACAGGTGTACGTGCGTGGGATGAGCACATGGGGGAAGAATTTGACCTAAAGGCATTGATGTTCGTGACAATCAATGGTTGGCCCGCTCTTAGTAACCTTTCAAGACAGACAAACAAGGGATACCACGCATGCACGCACTGTTTAGCTGACACCGAAAGTATATACTTGGACAGATGCAGGAAGAATGTGTACCTGGGCCATCGTCGATTTCTCCCGACCAACCATTAATGTCGAAAGAAAGGCAAGCATTTCAAAGGCGAGGCAGATCACCGGAAGAAGCCCGCCATGCGTACCGGTGATCACGTACTTGCTATGGTCTCTAATTTACACGTAATATGTGGAAAGGGTCCCGACGGACTAGCTGTTCCGAATGACACTGAGGGACGCGCACCCATGTGGAAGAAGAAATCTATATTTTGGGACCTACCCTACTGGAAAGAGCAAGAGGTACGCTCTTCAATCGACGTGATGCACGTGACGAAGAACCTTTGCGTGAACCTGTTAGGCTTCTTGGGCGTATATGGGAAGACAAAAGATACACCTGAGGCAAGGGAGGACCTACAACGTTTGCATGAAAAAGACGGCATGCCTCCAAAGCAGTACGAAGGTCCTGCCAGCTACGCTCTTACCAAAAAAGAGAAGGAAATCTTTTTTGAATGCCTGCTCAGTATGAAGGTCCCGACTGGCTTCTCGTCGAATATAAAGGGAATAATAAATATTCTAGAGAAAAAGTTCCAGAACCTAAAGTCTCATGACTGCCATGTGATTATGACGCAACTGCTTCCGGTTGCATTGAGGGGGCTTCTACCGGAAAACGTCCGATTAGCCATTGTGAAGCTATGTGCATTCCTCAATGCAATCTCTCAGAAGGTGATCGATCCAGAAATCATACCAAGGCTAAGGAGTGATGTGGCACAATGTCTTGTCAGTTTCGAGCTGGTGTTCCCACCATCCTTCTTCAATATCATGACGCACGTCCTAGTTCATCTAGTCGATGAGATTGTCATTCTGGGCCCCGTATTTCTACACAATATGTTCCCCTTTGAGAGGTTCATGGGAGTCCTAAAGAAATATGTCCGTAACCATGCTAGGCCAGAAGGAAGCATCTCCATGGGCCATCAAACAGAGGATGTCATTGGGTTCTGTGTTGACTTCATTCCTGGCCTTAAGAAGACAGGTCTCCCTAAATCGCGGTATGATGGGAGACTGACTGGAAAAGGCACGCTAGGAGCGGACTCAATAATATGCAAGGACATGCATTCTTGGTCTCAAGCACACTACACAGTTCTACAGAACTCTAACTTGGTGATCCCGTATGTCGATGAACACAAGAACAGTCTGCGCTCCAAACACCCAGAGCAGTGTGATGACTGGATTACATGTGAACACATCAGGACTTTCAGCAGTTGGTTGGAAACACGTCTCAGAGGTGACACCACTGTTTGTGATGAGCTGTACTCGTTGTCCAGGGGACCATCTTCGACTGTATTGACTTACAAAGGATACGAGATAAATGGGAATACATTTTACACGATCGCCCAAGATCAAAAGAGCACCAACCAAAACAGCGGTGTCCGCTTTGATGCAGCAACCGAGAGGGGAAAGGACACATATTATGGTTACATAATGGACATATGGGAACTTGACTACGGATATGATTTTAAGGTCCCTTTGTTTAAGTGCAAATGGGTCAATCTATCAGGAGGCGGGTACAGGTAGACCCACAGTCCGGAATGAAAACAGTGGATCTGAACAATCTTGGGTACACTGACGAACCGTTCGTCCTAGCCAATGATGTGGCACAGGTTATCTATGTGAAGGACATGTCTACCAAACGGAGAAAAACAAAAGATAAGGAAGCAAATACATCATATGATGAGCCAAAGCGTCACATAGTTCTTTCAGGAAAAAGGGACATAGTGGGAGTGGAGGGCAAGATAGACATGTCTGAAGATTATGAAAAGTTTCATGAAATTCCTCCCTTCAAAGTCAAGGCTGACCCAAGCATCCTGATAAACGATGAAGATTATCCATGGTTACGGCGCAATAAGCAAAGCACACAAGCGAAAAAAGTGAAGAATTTCTCTCCACAACTATTATGATGATACCATGCCAACTTTCAACCTTTTCGTAGTTCATTTGAAATGCCTGTTGTAACAGACGAGTTTCCGTATGAAATCCTGATACTTCGAAACAGATTGTCCGTTTTGTACACGAAGTGCATCTGGTTTTTGCCGTCACCCTCTCAACATTCTTGCACATGCTATGTGGGTGAAATGATGATACCATGCCAATTTTCAACCTTTTCGGAGTTCATTTGAAATGCTTTTCAATTTCCGGGTCTTATAGCTCAAAAAAGCAGTAAATGCATGAAAAATAATAAAATGCATAAAACTATAATATTTGTTATGATCAACTAAAAAACTTATATAAACCTCTAGTATTTTTGAAACTAAAATTAAATAAAATTTATGCAACTTATATTAACAAAGCATTTTTTGTTCAAAACATTAATAGCAAAAAAGAATTTAATAGCAAAAAAATGAACAAAATATGATTTTGATTAAAACTGATATTTAAAACTGATATTTAAAACAGATAAAATTTAATAAAATATATAAGTACAAACCAAATAAAAAAATAAAATAAACTTTAATAACATAAATCAAAAAGAATTATCACTAGTAGAAAAAGAGGCTTCCATACGCCCCCATTAGTCCCCAAAACAATCGAACCGCGACAAAAGGGGCCTTTAGTCGCGGTTCGGGAGGAGACCCGCGACCAACTATCTGGACCCAGCGCGCTCGGTCGACAGCTGGCGGACGGGAGGGGCTTTAGTCCTGGTTGGCCTGGCCAACCGGGACTAAAGGTCCCCGAAGGCCTTTAGTCGCGGTTGGCCAGGCCAACCGGGACTAAAGGCCCATCAGCTGGCGGACGGGAGGGGCTTTAGTCCCAGTTGGCCTGGCCAACCGGGACTAAAGGTCCCCGAAGGCCTTTAGTCGCGGTTGGCCAGGCCAACCGGGACTAAAGGCCCATCCCTATATATAGGACTCAGCTCACTTCACTTCACTCAGCTCACTTCACAATTTTCAGAAGGGGGTGGTGGGTTTGCTTTTGGTTCCTCCTATGCACACAAGGTGTTCGATGAAATGCCCGAGAGCCTGAAACAAACATGATATGAAGTGTCCGAGCCACACTTGAGCTTTCTCATTTATTTTTCCTCCGCGATCGCGGTTAGCAACTTGAACCTTTCATGTGCCATTGATAAAATACACATGTGTGTAGTTCATTGTTTAATTTGTATTATTTCTAGCTAGTTAGTTTAACAAATGCATGATGGTTAATTATATACTTATATAATAATAATGCAGATGAATCGGCAATGGATGTACGGTCCCCGACTCTCCGGCGAGTTCACTACGGGTTTGAAAGATTTCCTCGTAGTGGCAAATGCGAACAAGCAGCAAGGTTTTATTATCTGTCCATGTGCTGTCTGTAAGAATCAGAAGGGTTACTCCTCCTCAAGAGACGTTCACATGCACCTGCTTCGGCACGGTTTCATGCCAAGCTATAATTGTTGGACCAAGCATGGAGAAAGAGGGGTTAGAATGGAAGAAGATGAAGAAGGGGATGATATCGATGACAACTATCATGATCATTTCGGTGATACTTTCATGGAGGATGATGCTGAAGGTGGGGAAGGGTTAGGTGAAGGTGAAGAAGAGGCACATGATGAGCCCGCTGATGATCTTGGTCGGACCATTGCTGATGCACGGAGACGCTGCGAAACTGACAAGGATAGGGAGAATTTGGATCGCATGTTAGAGGATCACAAAAAGTCGTTGTATCCAGGATGCGATAATAGTCTGAAAAAGCTGGGCTGCACACTGGATTTGCTAAAATGGAAGGCACAGGAAGGTGTAGGTGACTCATCATTTGAAAATTTGCTGAAAATGTTGAAGAATATGTTTCCGAAGAATAACGAGTTGCCCGCCAGTACGTACGAAGCAAAGAAGGTTGTCTGCCCTCTAGGTTTAGAGGTTCTGAAGATACATGCATGCATTAACGACTGCATCCTCTACCGCGGTGAATACGAGAATTTGAATGAATGCCCTGTATGCACTGCATTGCGTTATAAGATCAGAGGCGATGACCCTGGTGACGATGTTGAGGGCGAGAAACCCAGGAAGAGGGTTCCCGCCAAGGTGATGTGGTATGCTCCTATAATACCACGGTTGAAACGTCTGTTCATGAACAAAAAGCATGCCAAGTCGTTGCGATGGCACAAAGAGGACCGTAAGTCCGACGGGGAGTTGAGACACCCCGCTGATGGAACGCAATGGAGAAAGATCGACAGAGTGTTCAAAGATTTTGCAGCTGACGCAAGGAACATAAGATTTGGTCTAAGTACTGATGGCATGAATCCTTTTGGCGAGCAGAGCTCCAGCCATAGCACCTGGCCCGTGACTCTATGCATCTACAACCTTCCTCCTTGGTTGTGCATGAAGCGGAAGTTCATTATGATGCCAGTGCTCATCCAAGGTCCAAAGCAACCCGGGAACGACATCGATGTGTACCTAAGGCCATTAGTTGATGAACTTTTACAGTTGTGGGCCAGACCTGGTGTACGTGTCTGGGATGAGCACAAAGGAGAGGAATTTGACCTACGAGCGTTGCTTTTTGTAACCATCAACGATTGGCCTGCTCTCAGTAACCTTTCGGGACAGACAAATAAGGGATACAATGCATGCACGCACTGCTTACATGAGACTGAAAGTGTACGTTTGGTTAATTGTAAGAAGAACGTGTACCTGGGTCATCGTCGATTTCTTCCCCGAAATCATAACGTAAGAAAGAAAGGCAAGCATTTCAACGGCAAGGCAGATCACCGGCCGAAGCCTGCGGAACGTACTGGTGCTGAGATATTTGATATGGTCAAGGATTTGAAAGTCATCTTTGGAAAGGGTCCTGGCGGACAATCAGTTCCGCGGGGAGTTGACGGGCACGCACCCATGTGGAAGAAGAAATCTATATTTTGGGAGCTAGAATATTGGAAAGTCCTAGATGTCCGCTCTGCAATCGACGTGATGCATGTTACGAAGAATATTTGCGTGAACCTGCTAAGCTTCTTGGGCGTGTATGGGAAGACAAATGATACAAAGGAAGCACGGCAGGACCAGCAACTTTTGAAAGACCCAGATGACCGGCATCCGGAATGGTTTCAAGGTCGTGCCAGCTACGCTCTTACCAAAGAAGAGAAGGTCATTTTTTTTGAATGCCTGAGCAGTATGAAGGTCCCGTCTGGCTTCTCGTCGAATATAAAGGGAATAATAAACATGGCGGAGAAAAAGTTCCAAAACCTGAAGTCTCACGACTGCCACGTGATTATGACGCAATTGCTTCCGATTGCTTTGAGGGGGCTCCTACCGGAAAATGTTCGAGTAGCCATTGTGAAGCTATGTGCATTCCTCAATGCAATCTCTCAGAAGGTAATCAATCCAGAAGATCTACCACGGTTACAGAACGATGTGGTCCAATGCCTTGTCAGTTTCGAGTTGGTGTTCCCACCATCCTTCTTCGATATTATGACGCACCTCCTGCTCCACCTAGTCGAAGAGATTTCCATTCTCGGTCCTGTATTTCTACACAATATGTTCCCCTTTGAGAGGTTCATGGGAGTATTAAAGAAATATGTTCGTAACCGTGCTAGGCCAGAAGGAAGCATCGTCAAGGGCTATGGAAATGAGGAGGTAATTGAGTTCTGTATTGACTATGTTCCTGACCTTAAGCCGATTGGTATTCCTCAATCGCGGCACGAGGGGAGACTAAGTGGAAAAGGCAAGATCGGAAGGAAATCCACGATATGTATGGACGGTCATTCTATGACTGAAGCACACCACACAGTTCTGCAAAATTCCAGCTTTGTGGCTCCGTACTTCGAGCAACACAAGAATATTTTACGCTCGGACAACCCGGGGAAGCCTGAATCCTGGATTAGAAAGGCCCACATGGAGACTTTCGGCAGTTGGTTGCGAAAACATTTAATGAATGACAATGATGTTGGAGATCAGCTGTACATGTTGGCCAAGAAACCATCTTCGACTATAACGATTTTCCAAGGGTACGAGATAAATGGGAATACATTTTACACCATCGCCCAAGATAAAAAGAGCACCAACCAAAACAGTGGTGTCCGCTTTGATGCAGCAACCGAGAATGGGCGAAAGGTCACATATTATGGTTACATAGAGGAGATATGGGAACTTGACTATGGACCCTCCTTTAAGGTCCCTTTGTTCCGGTGCAAATGGTTCAAGCTAACAGGAGGTGGGGTAAAGGTGGACGAGCAATACGGAATGACAATGGTGGATTTCAACAATCTTGGTTACCTTGACGAACCATTCGTCCTTGCCAAAGATGTCGCTCAGGTTTTTTATTTGAAGGACATGAGTAGCAAACCGAGGAAACGGAAAGATAAGAAAACGATCAGTACATCATGCGATGATCCAAAGCGCCACATTGTTCTTTCAGGGAAAAGAAACATCGTGGGAGTGGAGGACAAGACAGACATGTCAGAAGATTATAATATGTTTGGTGAAATTCCGCCCTTCAAAGTGAACACTGACCCAAGCATTAAGTTAAATGATGAGGATGCTCCATGGATACGGCACAATCGTAAGCAAGCAGGGACACAAGGGAAGAATTGATGTGTAATAATTTATTGTACCAAACTTTGTATTTGGTCGATGAACTGAATGATGTATCAAACCTTTTGTCAAACCTTCAAGGGATTTTAAAATGAATTAGTTTTATTTTTCTGATTTTTTTGATATATAATTGTATTTTTAAGATTTTAAAATGAATTAGTTTTATTTTTCTGATTTTTTTGATATATTATTTGTATTTTTAAGATTTTAAAATGAATTAGTTTTATTTTCTGATTTTTTTGATATATAATTGTATTTTTAAGATTTTAAAATGAATTAGAAACAAAATAATATAAACTTTAATAAAATATATAAGTACAAACAAAATAAAATAAATTTTAATAACATAAATAAAATTTATGAAACTAAAATTATCAAAGTATTTTCTGTTCAAAACATTATAAGCAACCTCTAGTATTTTTGAAACTAAAATTATATAAAATTGATTCAACTAAAATTATCGAAGTATTTTCTGTTCAAAATCATTGAAAGCTGAAAGAATTTTCATATAGAACTTTTTTTGTTAGAAACTTTAATAGCAAAAATAATTGTCATAAAGTAAAATAAATAAGTAATTAGAAACAAAATAAAATAAAATAAATAAGTTTTTTGTTGTAAGTAGAAACAAAACAAAATAAATAAAGCAAAAAAGAAAACAAAAAACAGGCAAAAAATAGAAAATATGCCACCTACTGGGCGACCACGGCCTGAATACGACTAGAAACCCATCGACGGGCCAGGATTCAGGCCCGCAGAAGGCCTAGTAGGCCCATCAGGCATAGCAGTGACAATTAGGCCCGTAAGCCTGCAATGGAGACGAGCTCAAGAGGGGAGCGGCAGTGGGGCTTATAAACCACTGCGCGCCCCTCTCAACTAGCGAGGTGGGACTAAACTTTCGACGCGGGCGTAGCAGCACAATGCCTTTAGTCCCGGTTGGGGAGGCGGACCGGGACTAAAGGGTACCCTTTAGTCGCGGTTGTTGTCCCCAACCGCGACTAAAGGCTCTTTCTGCGCGGGAACGAAAGTGGCGCCAAAACCCTTTAGTCCCGGTTGGGGAGGCGGACCGCGACTAAAGGTGCCCTTTAGTCGCGGTTGGTGTGGCCAACCGTGACTAAAGGTATGTGTATATATACTGCACTTAGCAGTTTCCGCCACTTCCCATTCTCCTCTCTCGACGCCGAAGCCCTGCCCCGACACCGATCGACGCCGAAGCCCTGCCCCGACGCCGACGCCGACGCCGAAGCCCTGCCCCGACGCCGACGCCGACGCCCTGCGCGCCGCCGCCCCCGTCCCCAGTGAGCGCCGCCGCCGCCCGTGCCCTGCCCTTAGCGCTCCGCCGCCGCCGCAGCGTGCCCCTGCCCTTGCCCGCCGCAGCCCCTGCCCTTGCCCGCCGCCCGCCGCCCGACGCCCTGCGCGCCGCCGCCCCCGTCCCCAGTGAGCGCCGCCGCCGCCCGTGCCCGCCGCCCGCCCGCTGCCCCTGCCCGCCGCCCGCTGCCCTGCCAAAAGAAACCAAAAAGAAAGAAGAAAGAAAAAGGAAGAAGAAAAAAGGAAGAAGAAATAAAAAGGAAGAAGAAAAAAGAAACAAAACAAAACCAAAAGAAAGAAGAAAAAAAAGGAAGAAGAAAAAAGGAAGAAGAAAAAAAGGAAGAAGAAAAAAGAAAGAAGAAAGAAAGAAGAAAGAAAAAGGAAGAAGAAAAAAATGAAAACAAAACAAAACCAAAAGAAAGAAGAAGAAAGAAGGAAGAAGAAAAAAGGAAGAAGAAAAAAAAGGAAGAAGAAAAAGGAAGAAGAAAAAAGGAAGAAGAAAAAAAGAAAGAAGAAAGAAAGAAGAAAGAAAAAGGAAGAAGAAAAAAGAAGAAAGAAAAGGAAGAAGAAAAAAATGAAAACAAAACAAAACCAAAAGAAAGAAGAAAAAAAAGGAAGAAGAAAAAAAGGAAGAAGAAAAAAGGAAGAAGAAAAAAAGGAAGAAGAAAAAAAGAAAGAAGAAAGAAAGAAGAAAGAAAAAGGAAGAAGAAAAAAATGAAAACCAAAAGAAAGAAGAAAGAAAAAGGAAGAAGAAAAAAAGAAGAAGAAAGGAAGAAGAAAGGAAGAAGAAGAAAGAAAGAAGAAAGAAAAAGGAAGAAGAAGAAAGAAAGAAGAAAGAAACCAAATGAAAAAAGAAGAAAAGAAAGAAGAAAGAAAGAATAAAGAAAAAGGAAGAAGAAAAAAGGAAGAAGAAAGAAAAAGGAAGAAGAAAAAAAAGAAAACAAAACAAAAGAAACCAAATGAAAACCAAAAAGAAAGAAGAAAGAAAACCAAATGAAAACCAAAAGAAAGAAGAAAAAAAAGGAAGAAGAAAAAAAGGAAGAAGAAAAAAAGAAGAAGAAAGGAAGAAGAAAGGAAGAAGAAGAAAGAAAGAAGAAAGAAAAAGGAAGAAGAAGAAAGAAAGAAGAAAGAGGAAGAAGAAAGGAAGAAGAAGAAAAAAAGAAGAAAAAAGGAAGAAGAAAGAAACCAAATGAAAACCAAAAAGAAAAACAAAGAAAACAAAACAAAATACTTGGCAGTGCTCAATAATCTTATTTTTTAATTCCTCCTCCTCTATGTCCCCTTAATCTTATTTTTTAATTCCTTTATACTTAAAGAATTTTTACTACATGCAGGAGTGACATATGGCGGACGATAGAGCCGAGCCGCTTAGGGATCCGGAGGCTGAACGTTATTTAATGGGCATCATCAACAACGAGATTCCTTATGTGCCGGGCTCAGAATATGAGCAAGAAGAGGATGTAGTCTCTTCTTTTCTGAACCTTGACGGTGGAACAGAGATTGTCGATGATCAAGAAGGTGAAGGAACGGACATTGTCGACGGAGGTCAACCGTCAACAAACGACGATCTCGAATTGCAAGTAGCAACCACCTCCGGCGAGGTATATATATACATTGAGCCTCTCGTGATACAAACTTACTGAAATGTGAATACATATGTATTAACGCGCGCGACTCTCTTTCTTTTTTTAGCCCTCCGGATCGAGTACGACAAAGCGTGGCAAATCCAAGGCGATGAAAACAGGAGAAACATATGCCATTGAGTTTGTCAGTGAAACCGGCAAGCCCCTACAGCACACCTCAAAGTTTATCAACCAATGCGGAGTCGTTGTTAGAGACAACGTCCCGATCACCGTCCAGGAATGGAAGGAGCCAAAGAAGGCACGTCTTGGTTTCAGTTTTGTCGACAAGAGAACGAAAAAGGATTGCTGGAGAAAGCTTATGGAACATTTCATTCTACCTCCGGAATACAACAAAGTCGATGAATTCGGTAACGAGGTTCCGGGTGGACGTCAGAGGAGGAGGCTAGTTAAAGAGTTCGCTCTTCAGAAGATGGGCGAAGCATTCCGGAACTTCAAGAAAAATTTAACCCGTGACTATGTCAACAAGGGCAAGACTCCGGATTTCAATGGACAACATGAGAAACTGAAAGATGATTGGCCAGAATTTGTGAGGCAAAAGCAATCGGAGCATTTCAAGGAAATATCGAAAAAAATAAGGATAATGCGAGTAAGAAAAAGTTCCATCATATTATGGGGCCAGGAGGATACCGCCTTTCGGAGCCTAGGTGGCAGAAGATGGAGGAGGACCTGAGGGTGCGAGGAATCCCTCTAGGTACAGAGGGATGGGACCCAAGGGCCAAAAGCTGGTGGTACGGGCATGGGGGATCGCTAGACCCGGAGACAGGGGTGTGTGTTCACCGGCAGAGACAGTTTGCTCCCACCCAAGCCCTTATTGACGCAATGACCCAAGCTCAAGAGGGCTTGATCAAGTTCAACAGAGAGAAAGACGCACTGACAACAGCCCTCGGGAATGATGAACACGGAGGACGTGTACGAGGCAAAGGCAAAGTTCCGTGGAAAGTAGGGTTTTCCCAGGACAATGACCCGTACTGTTACAGAAGCCGTAAGAGAAAGACGGACCGGGATGCAGATCTTATGACGAAGTTTGCATCGGAACTCCATGAGTTGAAGCAGACCGTGCATGAACTAGTAAAAGAAAAATCGGCTGCAGGGCCGCATGAAGATCATGAAGCGGATCGCGGAAGCCAGCAGCGGAGAAGCAGCGTGGCTTCCACGGATGCCCCGCCTGGTGCTAGTGCACCGATGATCGAGATTCGTGCACCGGAGCCTCACTACCCCGTGGATGATGTAAAGGAGATGAAAGAATGTGATCTGCATTATCCCGTGGGGAACGTTTCCACGAAGGTAGCTAGCGGCAGTGCTTTACCCTGTACACCTGGAGCACTCCACCACAACAACCCCATTGCATATGGCTATGCTCGTGTCACGGTGGAAGACATAGTCCAAGGGTTTGAGGACCTGGAGATTGACAAACCTACACCCGAAGGGGAGAGAAGACTTGGAGATGTCAAGCGCCAGATCATTCTATGGAAAAAGAAGTACATAGTGTTTCCAGGCGAGGCGCCAAGGCTAGCAAGTCCACCCCCCTCCGATGGTGGTGTGGTGGTGGTGGCGGTGGTGGCGGTGGTGGTGGTCGTGGTGGTTCACCTACACCTCCTTCACGCCATTCGACGCCGTCCCCCGATCCACAACCTCCGGCGGGTACGACGCCCCCCAATCCTCCTCCGGCGGGTACGACGCCCCCCAATCCACCTCCGGCGAAGAAGCAGAAGCAGGCGGACAACAAGGAAACCCGCTCCTGGACTATTAACCCGGACCCTTATGTACCTAAGACCACAAGGGTACCGGAGCCATCACTGAAGCCTCTCCTCCCAAGGCCTGGGGAACTTAGTGAAGCTGAAACCAAATTGGCCGCGTCTGCTGATTATGAGAAATGGAAGGCGGATATGAAGGCGATAAAAGAGCCTGAGCCCAAGCAAGTATTCACTGAGAAGCAAAAGAAGTGGGCTAAGGATTTTTTGACGACACCGTCCCAAGCCGAGCTGAATATGCCTGACGACTATGGACATGAACTTCGTAGGCAAGCAAAAATATTGAAGGAGGAGAAAGAAAAAAGTAAAAAAAGCGGGAAACAAGTTGACCAGCTCGGGATGCAGAAGAAACAATCGATCCCCCCGCTCATAGTGAAAGCCGGTCCGGAAGAGGACCCCGAGATCATAGCAGCTGCGGCAGCACTTGGATTGACTGTAGCGAGTGCCATGAAACAAGCGTCCGAGATGGGTTTGACTCTTCGTGCCTTCTTAGGCCTTGAGGATGCGCCAGTATGTGAGATAGCATTACAATATGTGCGGAATGGGCCTCTCGTCGAGCCTGCGCGGGAAAAGAGTCTACCACCACAAATGCGAAATCTGCTACGTTGGTACAAGCAATTCATAACATGGGCCGACAAAGAATATGTTTATGCGGATGTTACAGATGAGCATCACACCAAACGGTACTCTGTACAAGTTCATATGAGTGAATTGTTCCAGCTGTTCAATCTGCGCGACCTCGACAAATCTATGCTGAGTTGCTACGTTCTGTAAGTGATTTATTTCTACCTCATCTCGTTCTTCATTGCCTGCACTATATATATATATTGTCCTAACTATATTGTTGCGTACGCTATTATGCAGATTGAAGATTTGGGAATGCAAAATAAGAAACATCCATGATGTTGGGTTCATTGACCCACATATCGTTAATGGACATGTGTTACAACATCACCCCGAAGACGTGGAGAAAGACTTGTACAAGTTTCTTAGAAAGCATCAACTCAAAAGTCATATTCTATTTCCTTACCATTTTGGGTGAGTGTTTCTCTCTTGTGCCCATTCTCTTTTGTTTACTCCATGCATGGTATGTCTAATCGATGAGTTATGCATGACTGTGCATGTAACGTGTCCGCAGGTTCCACTGGATTCTGCTAAATATTGAACTTCACACCTCCAGAGTTCTAATCATGGACTCTATGGATTCGGATCCAAAGCGTTGGGCCGACATGAGAAAAATGCTGCAAAAGTAATTATTTTCAATCATTTGAGCTCTATATCGATCGGTCTCTTTCGTTCATTTCCTAATATCAAGTAACTAATAACTCCCTTGTTCATTTAATTTTCTTTGCCCTGTAGGGTTTGGAGACGGTTCTCAGAAGAAATTGTCGGTGAATTCAAACATGAGCTAGATTTCAGAAGGTTAGTTAATGTGGATAAGCAGCCACCGGGGACCAATCTATGTGGATACTATGTTTGTGAGAACATCCGGAGACACACCTCTGAGCGGAAGGCATCGGATAGCGTGCGGAACGCGACGGATAACTTGCGGAGGAGGCTTAGTCCAGAAGCTCGCTTCCGACCAATTCAAGAAGAATTAGCAGGATTTTTCATGAGGGAAGTCATCAATCCTAAAGGAGAACACTATACCGAGGACGAAGAAATTTATATGCATACCCGAGATTGAAACTTGTTCGAAGTTGTATATGGTCATCCATCCTAATTGTGTATGGAAACTTGTTCGAAGTTGTATATGGTCACCCGAGATTGAATATATATTATATATTCCTCTTGAATTCTTCTTGTTTGAAATTTCATATGCATGTATATAGTAGCGTAGAATATGTGTACTGAAACTTCATCAAAATTAAAATAAAACACAAAACAAAATATAAAAGAAATAAAACACTCCAAACTAAAAAGAAACCAGGTTTAGGGGGGCTAAAACCCTAAACCTGCGGAGGAGGCCTTTAGTCCCGGTTGGCCACGAGAACCGGGACTAAAGGTCCTCCGCCCCGACGGACCACTGGCGCCCACGTGGACGGGCCTTTAGTCCCGGTCAGCCACAAGAACCGGGACTAAAGCCTTTAGTCGCGGTCCGTAAGAGGCGCGACTAAAGGGGGGGTCTTTAGTCGCGCATATTCAGTCCCGGTTGCACAGCCGGGACTAAAGGCTGTTGCGAACCGGGACTAAAAGGCTTTTTTCTACCAGTGTATCATAAAGTGAAATAAATAAGTAATTAGAAACAAAATAAAATAAAATAAATAAGTTCTTTGTTGTAAGTAGAAACAAAACAAAACAAATAAAGCAACAAAGAAAACAAAAAAAAAACAGGGAAAAAATAAAAAATATGCCACCTACTGGGCCACCACTGCGTGAATACGACTAGAAACCAACCAATGGGCCAGGATTCAGGCCAGCAGAAGGCCCAGTAGGCCCATCAGGCATAGCAGTTTCAATTAGGCCCGTAAGCCTGCAATGGAGAGGAGCTCGAGAGGGGTGCGGCAGTGGGGCTTATAAAGCACTGCGCGCCCCTCTCAAGTAGCGAGGTGGGACTAAACTTTCGACGCGGGCGCAGCAGCACAAGGCCTTTGGTCCCGGTTGGTGGCACGAACCGGGCCTAAAGGGGTGCATTGGTACCGGTTCGTGGCACTAACCGGGACCAATGCCACCCCTTTAGTCCCGGTTGGTGCCACCAACCGGGACCAAAGGCCGCCGCTTCCCGCCCTTTGGGCTGCTGAAAACAGGCCTTTGGTCCCGGTTGGTGGCACTAACCGGGACTAAAGGGGTCTTCGGTCCCGGTTGCTGCTATGAACCGGTACCAATGCTTCGTCTGTATATACAACACTTGTGAAAATTTTCGTTCAGTTCTTCGATCCCGCCCCGACGCCGCCGCCAGGCTGCCCCTCTGCGCCTCGCCGTCGCCGTCGTCGCCCTCCCTCTGACGCCGTCGCCGCCCCGCGCCCCCTGCCTCCTCGCCGCCCGTCGCCGCGCCCCTCAGCGTCGCCGTCGCCGCCCCTGCCTCCTCATCGCCCGTCGCCGCGCCCCTCACCGTCGCCGTCGCCGCGCCCATCACCGTCGCCCCGTGCCCTGCCTCCTCGTCGATCGCCGCCCCGTTGCGTAGTGAGAGCTCCATATATGAATTTCCTAATTTAGATGTGTAGTTAATTTACATGCGTAGTTTAGATGTGTAGTTAATTGAGTTGTTGTAATTTGTTCATAAATGAATAATATGCAAAAGTTAGAATTTTTTCTGTTCATAGATTTTTTTGGTGATATTATTGTCGAATATGCAAATGTTTGTGTGTTCATATATATGCAAAGAATATGTCAATTTTTTTCATAGAATTTTTATGATTTTTTTCTGTTGATATTTTGTTCATAGAATTTTTATTTTGTTCATAGAATTTTTATGATTTTTTTCTATTGTAATTTTGTTCATACAATAAGAAGAGAAAGTGTTTAATATAATTAGTTAGAAAAATAATAGAACTAGTTAAACTAGTTTATTTTTAATTAGTAAGTACTGCTTTATTCTATTTATAGTAAGTGCTTAGTAGTTGAACTAGTTGATTTAACAAAACTAGTTTATTTTACTATAGAAGTAGTTTATTTTTAGCAAGGAAATTAATAGAACTAGTTTATTTTTTTAGTTAAAGCAATTATTCCCGCATCGACGTCGACGATGCCTATCCCGCATCCTCGTCGTCGACTCGACGGAGGAGGCTGGCTTGATCAGAGGGGCCATATCCGGGACTGGGCTCCGCCGGACTGGTTTTGGGAGGTGCTACCTTCCGGGGGGCGTAGGTTGGTGAGGAGCCAGCCCGTCGTTGACCCGATCCTTGTTTGGTGGCAGTCGCGTGGGCCAGTGACGGTGCCGAGGCTTTCGGACACCGCGGAGGTGGTACGTCACCGTGTCAGCGAGGAGGACGAGCACGTCCGTCGCTACATGGTTGCGTTGGAGGGCAGGTTCGACAATACCTGACAGGTTCTTCAGGGATCTCACTGGAGCGATCCTGTGATGGTTCCTTCTCTTTGGGTGTCCACCGCCCGCGCCGATACCCACTGGGCGCTACGGTTCTAGCTGTACTGGCGATGCTATATGTATGATAGTATTCGAGGTGTATTAGTGATAATATTCGACGATGTACGGACGCATGGATATGATGTAGTTTTGCTTATAATTGAATGCATCCTAATTTGAATACTACTTTATTTTGCGATTTGATTTTGCTTATTGAATGCTCAAATTGGAAAACTACTCCTACTTTGAATGCTAAAATTGGAGAGCACTATGCAAGGCGTATGCATATGATTAGTTGATAGCTTACAGGGTTTTTGTTTTCGCAGAAATCTAGGAGCCCCCGGCCCCTCCATCATCCCCGCCGTCATCCCCGTCACCGACCCCTCCGACCTCGAGGTGAGACCAGCCAAATCCTCTTTTAGAAAGATAATTAAACGATATTTTGGGTTGACTTTAAGTCTGTCGAGTCTCCACCATATATGAGAGGACGAAGAATCCCGACTGTTGTCATGGGGGTAGCTTCTCCTTCGTTCCCGTGTGCTAGACAATTTGGTGTAATGCACTCGGGAACAAAAGGAGGAGCTACCATCACCGACGGTCGCAAATGTCAGAGAGGAATCGGTGAGGGAGAGTTCCACCATATATATATGAGAGGACGAAGAATCCCGACTGTTGTCGTGGGGGTCGCTTCTCCTTCCTTCCCGTGTGCTAGAAATTTTGGTGTAATGCACTCGGGGACAAATGGAGGAGCGACCATCATCAACGGTCGAATGTATACACCACGTGAGCTGAGAGTTTCAAGAAAAGACTCGACAAACCGATAGTCAACCCGTGATGAATAATAATGATCTAATTTAGTTTTTGTAGTACATATATTTAATTGTACAAGTTTAATCTTTGAATTATGAAGGTAGGAAATGTCGCCACCGGACGACGAAAGTCTCCCAGGGGAGTGCGGCTGGTGCCACGCCGATCGAGGTTTGTGCGACAGGCCTCACCTGGACGATGATCGGCGCTTCAGCATTAAGCTCGAGGAGACCTTCGATGTTGAAACGGTACGCAACGGCGACAAGTGTTTTTTTCGTAATTAAGCATGACTTCAACTATTTCAACTTGTAATTTTCATCTTTTACAATTCGAGTGTAGCTTATCCCATGCCATGCAAGACGCTATGTCTTGGAGAGGATGGATTTTGAAGACCATGAAAATTTTGAAACGAAGAAAATTCACCTAAGGACCCATCATGATGTGGATTTTGAAGTAAATCTGTATAATGCTGAGAGCGTAACCCATTTTGGTTGCAAAAATTGGGAAGCATTTTGCAAGATGTATGGTTTTGATGAGGGTATGCTTGTCACCATGGATCTTGGTGATCCTGACATCGACCAAGACAATATGGACATTTGGGTCCTTGTTGATACGCCTCCAGTTCTACCGCTATGTGAGTTTCTCAAACATAGTTAATTATTAACTAATTTATATTGTTTATTTGAAAATAGTTGACTGCTTATTTCCATTGACAGCTTATTTTGATTGTTCAAACAATGTGCGGAACATGGTAGACAAAACCCACTACACCGATGGCTCCGATTTAACTTATGAGGAGAAAAATCATCTGGTCGGATTTTGTACTGATCTTGAGAAGTACAATATCTACAATCAAACTCCTCAACATTATGGTCAATACGTGCCACTAGTGCACGTGTTGAACTATGGTAACTACCATGGAGATACCCTGGTAAGATTTTTTACTATTACAACATCCGTGCATCTTTTGCATACTTCTAAAACTAGTACATCATTGCTAACTATGAAGTTATTACTATGTTTTTCAACAGAGAATCACAGAGGATTATTGTGTGCCTCATTTGATGTATCATAATGACAGCCTTCGTGTTTTGAACATATATCCAGGTCATCCTACAAATCTCAACTGTCCATACTGGATTTCTAAAAGAAGTGGAGACATGCTAATCAGAGAATGGAAAAAATGTATGGACAGTCGTAAGGAGGTTCTTGGAAGCAAAAGGAAGCGCCGCGCAAGAATTGGAGACAGGATGATCTCCATTCTCCATAATGGAGAGTCAGGGTCTATATTGTTTTATGCAATTTTACCTTAAATAGGGTATTTAGGTCCTGCATAATACTGATGATCATGTGCTAAGAACAATTAAGTAGGGTTGGTTCGATGACTATCAGGATGATGATCGTATGACTTGTTATTAATAACGAGCAGAAGTTGTATGATGATGATTAGTAGGACTTGTTATTATGATGATGCATGATGCAAGCATGAAGAGTTATTATATATCTGTGGGTGAAATGAACATGGATTGGATTGAAGTGAAGCCAACATGCATGTGGTGCATGTCGAAAGTAGTACAATCCAACTTGATCAAGTTAGGATTAGTATTACTTTCGACATGCACCACATGTTGCCTCACTTCAATCTAAGTCATGTTTAGAAATAATAGTATAGCAGTAGCATGGAGATAAGAGAGGACACATCTCTCTATTAGCTACCGATAACAACCTAAATTAACCCCCAAAACCCCAAAACCACCTCCTTTCAAAAAAAAACCAGCCCCTGAAATGCTGACGCGTGGAAGCTTATTGGTCCCGGTTGGTGCTACCAACCGGGACCAAAGGCCCTCCTGCCTGGGCTCGCCGGAGCGGCCACGTGGAGGCCCATCTGTCCCGGTTGGTATAAGAACCGGGACTAAAGGCCTAGGGCATTAGTACCGACCCTTTAGTCCCGGTTCCACAACCGGGACAGATGGGCCTTATGAACGGGACAAATGGCCCTTTTTCTACTAGTGATGATCCCCTCGACTAGGATGCCGTTGTTCGTGGGGCGGAGGCGGGCAGTAGCTCAGGCTCCGCTCCGTCCCTTGTCACAGGGTGACACAGCACGGATGCCGATGTTGGCCCATCCCGCATCGCATGCAGCTCTGTGTGCTCAATCTGCTCCATATATGAGTTGGATATGAGGAGTACCGGTCAGTCCAGGCGTATAGGCTCCGTTCCGTCCCTTGTCACCCGGCGTCACAACGCAAACGTCGGCGCCGGCCCGTCCCGGGTAGGAGGGCATCGGGGCAGTAGAACAGAGCTAGGTAAGCGAGCAGAGCTGCGCATGGTGCGGGACGGGCCGGCGTCGGCGTTGGCACTACAACACCGGGTAACAGGAAATGGAGCGGAGCCTGAGCTACCCCCGTGTAGTCGCCCACTTCCGCCTCACGAACGAAGGCATCCCGGTCGATGGGATCATCCTCACTGCCGGATCCGGCGTCGCCACTGTTGCCGATGCTCGACATTGAGGCAGGAATGGATGAAGATGGAAGGGGAAGCGACGCAGACCAGAGAGGGAAGAAAGGGAGTCCGGTTGTAGATGCTCTAAATATGCAAAGTTTGCATGGTCGAAAGACTATTCTTACCACACACGTATGACACCTATATCATTCCACCCAACTTATGTATGTATGCATGCACTCACAAAGATACGTATGTGCTACATATATCTCGCCATCTAAGACAGCCTAGGCTTGTTAATTCTTTCTTTCTGGCATCGGCCTCGGCTTGTTATTGGTTGAAAAAAAAATACTTGAAGTGTTGCCATATACAGTATGTACTGGTACAACATCCACTACCTTTGCTTTGAAGTCCCATGCATGCACCTTTGCTTTGAAGTCCCATGCATGCACTAAGGTAGATATAACATGATGGATGTGACTCCCACTGTTTAATTTTGGAATGGCGACCAGCAACTTTAGCAGATGCATGGCGCCCTGCGTGAAGGCGTTGTGCTTCTATGCATGACGCCCCTATTCAGGGCGTCATGCCTCCAGCCCGGTCCGGTCTTCTCTGATCATATGGCGCCTTTGACCAGGGCGTTACGATATCTAACATGGCGCCCCGGGCGCGGCGTCATGCGGGTAGGCCATTTCGTGTTTTTTTTGAAAAAGGGTCCAATTTGTGCTGAACTTTGGCCAAAGGGTCGATTTGTGATTTTTCACCCACTAAGGCCCATGGTGGCGCATTAATTTCCCCGGGGGTTCCGGTAACCCCTCCGGCACTCCGGTTTTCTCCGAAATCACCCGGAACACTTCCGGTGTCCGAATATAGTCGTCCAATATATAAATCTTTATGTCTCAACCATTTCGAGACTCCTCGTCATGTCCATGATCACATCCGGGACTCCAAACTACCTTCGGTATATCAAAACACATAAACTCATAATACCGATCGTCACCGAACGTTAAGCGTGCGGACCGTACGGGTTCGAGAACTATGTAGACATGACCGAGACACGTCTCCGGTCAATAACCAATAGCAGAACCTGGATGTTCATATTGGCTCCCACATATTCTACGAAGATCTTTATCGGTCAAACCGCATAACAACATACGTTGTTTCCTTTGTCATCGGTATGTTACTTGCCCGAGATTCGATCGTCGGTATCTCAATACCTAGTTCAATCTCATTACCGGCAAGTCTCTTTACTCGTTCCGTAATGCATCATCCCGTAGCTAACTCATTAGTCACATTGCTTGCAAGGCTTATAGTGATGTGCATTACATAGAGGGCCAGAGATACCTCTCCGCCAATCGGAGTGACAAATCCTAATCTCGATCTATGCCAACTCAACAAACACCATCGAAGACACCTATAGAGCACCTTTATAATCACCCAGTTACGTTGTGACATTTGATAGCACACAGGGTGTTCCTCCGGTATTCGGGAGTTGCATAATCTCATAGTCTGAGGAAGATGTATAAGTCATGAAGAAAGCAGTAGGAATGAAACTGTAACGATCATAATGCTAAGCTAACGAATGGGTCTTGTCCATCACATCATTCTCCTAATGATGTGATCCCGTTCATCAAATGACAACACATGTCTATGGTTAGGAAACATAACCATCTTTGATAAACGAGCTAGTCAAGTAGAGGCATACTAGGGACACTTTGGTTTGTCTATGTATTCACACATGTACTAAGTTTCCGGTTAATACAATTCTAGCATGAATAATAAACATTTATCATGAAATAAGGAAATAAGTAATAACTTTATTATTGCCTCTAGGGCATATTTCCTTCAGTCTCCCACTTGCACTAGAGTCAATAATCTTGTTCACATCGACATATGATTTAACACCAATAGTTCACATCACCATGTGATTAATACCCATAGTTCACATCTCCATGTGACCAACACTCAAAGGGTTTACTAGAGTCAGTAATCTTAGTTCACATCGCCATGTGATTAACACCCAAAGAGTACTAAGGTGTGATCATGTTCTGCTTGTGAGAGAAGTTTAGTCAACGGGTCTGCCATATTCAGATCCGTATGTATTTTGCAAATTTCTATGTCAACAATGCTCTGCACGGAGCTACTCTAGCTAATTGCTCCCACTTTCAATATGTATCCAGATTGAGACTTAGAGTCATCTGGATCAGTGTCAAAACTTGCATCGACGTACCCCTTTACGACGAACCTTTTGTCACCTCCATAATCGAGAAACATATCCTTATTCCACTAAGGATAATTTTGACCGCTGTCCAGTGATCTACTCCTAGATCACTATTGTACTCCCTTGCCAAACTCAGTGTAGGGTATACAATAGATCTGGTACACAGCATGGCATACTTTATAGAACCTATGGCTGAGGCATAGGTAATGACTTTCATTCTCTTTCTATCTTCTGCCGTGGTCGGGCTTTGAGTCTTACTCAATTTCACACCTTGCAATACAGGCAAGAACTCCTTCTTTGACTGTTCCATTTTGAACTTACTTTAAAAACTTGTCAAGGTATGTACTCATTGAAAAAACTTATCAAGCGTCTTGATCTATCTCTATAGATCTTGATGCTCAATATGTAAGCAGCTTCACCGAGGTCTTTCTTTGAATAAATCCTTTCAAACACTCCTTTATGCTTTCTAGAAAATTCTACATCATTTCCGATCAACAATATGTCATTCACATATACTTATCAGAAAGGCTGTAGTGCTCCCACTCACTTTCTTGTAAATACAGGCTTCACCGCAAGTCTGTCTAAAACTGTATGCTTTGATCACACTATCAAAGCGTACATTCCAATTCCGAGATGCTTGCACCAGTCTATAGATGGATCGCTGGAGCCTTGCACACTTTGTTAGCACCTTTAGGATCGACAAAACCTCACTACAAAAAAAAGACACATCCGTGACATTTTGGGCCGAACCAATTTTTTTTCTGTCATACATATGACACTTCTATGACGATAATTGTGACAAAACCCGGTATCATCATAGATGTGGTGGGCTCCTACTTCTATGACAAAAAATCATGACAGAAAATGGGCTTTTCATCCTGGGCGGGCCGGAGACGCAGCTGCATGACATTCTTTGGGCCGTCCATGACAGAAAAAACCGTGGTAGAAGCGAGGGCGAGGAAAATTTCGGGGAGTTCCCAGTTACGGTGAGAGGTCGGGGGCCGAGCGATGCGCGTTTCTCTCGTACACGTACGCGCGTGTGTGCGAGGCGTTGGCTCTAACTGAACCCGAGCGAGGCGTTGGGCTCTAACTGAACCCGAGCGATTGCACTGCAGGCTACGCGTTACTGAACCCGAGCGATCGATCGATGGCTGTTAACTGAACCCGATAGAGCGATTCCTTCGCTACTGCTGCTAACTGAAGCCGATCGATGCTGCCTCTCGGATGAACAGTGAGCGTTGCAGGGGGGGTTGGATGAACAGTGAGCGGTGGCGTTGCCTCTGGATGAACAGGACCCCGTGGTGTGGTGGAGGGCTGGATGAACAGTAGACGGTGGAGGGGTGCCCGTGGAGGGGTGGTTGAACAGGACCCCGTGGTGTGGAGGGCTGGATGAACAGTAGACGGTGGAGGGGTGCCCGTGGAGGGGTGGTTGAACAGGACCCCGTGGTGTGGAGGGCTGGATGAACAGTAGACGGTGGAGGGTGCCCGTGGAGGGGTGGTTGAACAGTAGCCGGTGAGTAGCGCGCGGTGGAGGCTGGATGAACAGGAGCCCGTGGAGGCTGGAGGAGGTCGACGGTAGCCCGTGGAGGCTGGAGGAGGTCGACGGTGGAGATGAACAGTATCCCGTGGAGTCCCGTTTTGCGGTACGCCACACCCCTCCCGATGAACAGGACCCCCGTTTCGACCGTAGGAGGTCCGTTTCGTCCGTTTTGCGGTACGCCACACCCCTCCCGATCAACAGGACCCCCGTTTCGACCGTAGGAGGTCCGTTTCTCCGTTTTGCGGTACGCCACACCCCTCCCGATCAACAGGACCCCCGTTTCGACCGTAGGAGGTCCGTTTCCTCCGTTTTGCGGTACGCCACACCCCTCCCGATCAACAGGACCCCCGTTTCGACCGTAGGAGGTCCGTTTCCTCCGTTTTGCGGTACGCCACACTCCTCCCGATCAACAGGACCCCCGTTTCGACCGTAGGAGGTCCGTTTCCTCCGTTTTGCGGTACGCCACACCCCTCCCCATGAACACGACGCATTCGTGCCCCTGAACACGCATTCCGTTGCCTCCCCATGAACACGACGACGACGCTGTTTCTCCGTTCCGACCCAGCCATGTACACGAGCCCTGGCCGTACGTATGCGCGAGTAGGCGTTCGAGACCCCGCCCGTATGTACACATACGTGGCCGTATTTTCTTTCTTGCACCCTGGCCGCTGTACGTACGTGTACATGCTACGTGCGCGCCTCTACTACGACACGTACGCGCCTCTACTACGACACGTGCACGCCTCTACATCCACCAGTATATATGTACGTACACGTTCGCGACCAGAATGACAACGCTACGTACGCTTCGACCAGGTGGGTCCCGACTGTCAGGCACTTCCTTGCCTGCGAAGATGTAGCTGGTGGGTCCCAGCAGTCAGGGGGCAAATCGTTTTTTTTGCCCGGACGCACTTCCTTGCATGCGAAGATGTAGCTGGTGGGTCCCAGCAGTCAGGGGAAAACGTTTTTTTCACGAAATACAGTGGCCCGTCCGGTGGGTCCCAGCTGTCAGGTGGAGGAATAATTATTTTCCGCGTAATAAGGAGGCACTTCCTTGCTGCGGCCGTGGACCCAGCTGTCAGCCTCTCCACGTACAGTCCACGTCCGATGTAAGTCGTTCCTTGACCACGTTGACCACGCCGCGCCGAGAGCACCAGGGCGGTGGACGACGGCGAGGCCTAGGAAGGGGACGACGGGGAGCCGGGGAAGACGCGGCAGTGGAAGCCCGCGCGGAGAGGAGTACGAGGGTTCACTGGTTCGGCTGCGGTGTGAGGCTGCCGTCGCCGCAGGGCCTGGCCAGCGGTGGGAATAGTAGGGGCGGTGAGGCCTCCGCCGCATCGCAGCCGGCCACGGGAGGCAGGAGCACGAGGCACGACCGGCGCTGGTTTGGGCGGCTGGAGCAAGAAGACCAGAGGTTGAAGAAGCACTACGGCCGTTGGATGGACATCGTACGGTCACTGGAGCTAGAATCGTGCATATTGACTAAGTTGACAAAGCCCTCCGTCCCCGTCAACTTAGTAGGCCCACAAGTCAGCCTGCCACTATACTGGGTCCCAGCTAACAGGGGGAGTATTCATTTTTTTGTGCGTAATAAGGAGGCACTTCCTTGCGTGCGAAGATATAGCTGGTGGGTCCGAGCTGTCAGCGGCGGTAACGTTTTTTTCGCGAAATACAGAGGCCCTTTCGGTGGGTCCCTGATGTCAGGTGGAGGAATCATTATTTTGCGCGTAATAAGGAGGCATTTCCTTGCGTGCGGCCGTGGACCCAGCTGTCGGCCTCTCCACGTACAGTCCACTTCAGATGCATGTCGGTCGTTGACCACGTTGACCAGGCCGCGCCGAGAGCACCAGGGCGGTGGACGACGGCGAGGCCTAGGAAGGGAACGACACGGAGGCAGGGAAGACTCGGCAGTTGTTTCCCACGCGGAGGGGAGTACGACTGTACGAGGGTTTACTGGTTCGTCTGCCGTCGCCGGAGAATAACAGCAGGTGTGGGTGAGTAGAGGGATGGCTAGGCCAGCGATGGGAGTACGGTGGGGCGGTGAGGCCTGCGCGGCAGCAGAGCCGGCCGCGGGGAGGAGGGAGCAGGCAGTCCCGCCGGCGCTTGTTTGAGCGGCTGGAGCAGGAAGAGCAGAGATTGAAGAAGCACGACGGCCGTTGGATGGCCATCCAACAGTCACTGCTTGTGCGTCAACCTTTTTTTAGGAAAGCCTCAAATCTGTGGAAAACAGCATACAACCCATCTGCCATTATTTCTAATAATTTACAGCCCATTTGCTAATTATTAAGGTTTTTTTGGAGCCCATATTCTTTTTGTTAGCATTACAGCCCATATTGTGGCCACGGTTAAAAAATTATACGAAATTTTGCATATTTCGGTGCGGTCCGAACTGTTTTTAATCCCGAAATTTCGACTCACATTCAAACTGATTTTAAAAATAAATGTATATCAATATAAAATCCAACAAATTCTCCACGCATAAAAATTAATGTAATTTAAAATCTCGAAATGAAAAAAAAGATATTTGAAACTAATTGCCGGTTTGATGTGTTTTAAAAATGTACAGCCCATTTCTCATTACTGATGGGCCATTTTCTCGGCCAGCCGAATGAAAGCTCTCCTCGTCTTGAAAGATTTGCAGCCCAACAGGCCTGACAAAGCGACTTACTTGGCAAATCACAAAAAAACTGGGCTGTGGCCGTGGACCCAGCTGTCAGCCTCTCCACGTACAGTACTCTTCCGATGGAAGTCGTTCCTTGACCACGTTGACCACGCCGCGCGGAGAGCACCACGGCGGTGGACGACGGCGAGGCCTAGGAAGGGGACGACGCGGAGCCGGGGAAGACGCGGCAGTGGAAGCCCGCGCGGAGAGGAGTACGAGGGTTCACTGGTTCGGCTGCGGTGTGAGGCTGCCGTCGCCGCAGGGCCTGGCCAGCGGTGGGAATAGTAGGGGGCGGTGAGGCCTCCGCGGCAGCACAGCCGGCCACGGGAGGCAGGAGCATGCGGCACGACCGGCGCTGCTTTGGGCGGCTGGAGCAAGAAGACCAGAGGTTGAAGAAGCACTACGGCCGTTGGATGGACATCGTACGGTCACTGGAGCTAGAATCGTTCATATTGACTAAGTTGACAAAGCCCTTCGTCCCCGTCAACTTAGTAGGCCCACAAGTCAGCCTCCCACCAAGGTGGGTCCCAGCTAGCCGGGGGAGTATTCATTTTTTTGTGCGTAATAAGGAGGCACTTCCGGTGGGTCCGAGCTGACAGCGGGGGGAACGTTTTTTTCGCGAAATACGGTGGCCCGTCAGGTGGGTCCCAGCAGTCAGGGGGCAAACGTTTTTTTCGCAAAATACGGTGGCCCGTCCAGTGGGTCCCTGCTGTCAGTTGGAGGAATCATTATTTTCCGCGTAATAAGGAGGCACTTACTTGCTGCGGCCGTGGACCCAGCTGAGACTCTCCACGTACAGTATACTTCCGATGGAAGTCGTTCCTTGACCACGTTGACCTCGCCGCGTTCCGTTGCATGCATGCGTCCATGGGCGTGGTGCGTCCCCACTGTCAGCCTCTCACGTACAGTCATCTTCCGATGACTCTCGGTTGTTGACCACGTTGACCACACCGTGCCGAGCGCACCCAGACTGGAACGACCCGGAGATGGGGAAGACGGGGCAGTGGAGTCGCAGATGGAGAGGAGTGGGAAACTTCACTGGTTCGGGTGCGCGGCAGCACAGCCGCGGTGCCGCCCACGGGAGACAGGAGCAAGAACAGAGGTTGAAGAAGGAGCACGGCTGTTGGATTAACATCCAACGGTCCAGCTGCTAGAATCATTTGTTGATTAAGTTGACAAAGCCGTGCGTACACGTCCGCTTAGTAGGCCCACAAGTCAGTCACCAAATCTGACGGGTCCCAGCTGTCAACGGGATGAATAATTTTTTTCGCAAAACAAGGAGGCACTTCCTTCCGTGCGAAGATACAGCCGGTGGGTCCCAGCTGTCAGGTGGAGAAATAATTTTTTTCGCAAAACAAGGAGGTCCCTCCTGTAGCTGGTTCGAATCCAAACCTAGACTATGACTATATATGGTGCTATGCTACTCTGCAAGTAATGAAACTGACATATCCAACGTTCGCTTCTCCTCTTCTCTACTTACTCTGCCTAGCATCAGAAGCTCTGGCCGCAGCAACCATGTCCGCTGGCTGCTCGTCCACCTGCTCTTCAGCAGGCAACAACCAGATATGCGCCAAGTCGCCACCCGTACCATCGCCTGTGGGTCTCATCACACCCCCGCCGGCACGCGCACCGCAGCCGATTGCTCATCGCAACCCGCTGCCGTTGGTGTGGTGCCACTGCTGCAAATCACGCAGAGTCATCCGTCGCGTCTCAACCACAATCCGCAACCCTGGCCGAGTCTTCTACAAATGCCCGAATCATGGGGTAATAATATGTTTAAGTGTTGTTCTGCTGCTTTCAGTTGCTGATTTTTTAATAGTTTGGTTGATGATCTTCCAATTTGATTCGTGCAGAAAAGGGAAGATTCGTGTGATTTGTATTTCTGGGAAGTTGCTGATGTGGGGGAATGCAACTACGCTGATTATTTGGTTAGCCGAGGAATCCCAATACCAGCAGGTTGGGGTGTTGGACAAGTAACTGAAGGAACGGCAGAAGAGGAAGATGCAGAGCAGAAGGTTAAAGATGCAGTTCCTCTGATCATGGCCAAGCAACAGCTGCTGAACGGCCTTGACAGCAATGAGGAGATGAAAGAGCTTGTGAAGATAATGGGCAAAATCGATGTGCTCTGTAGGATGATTGTCTCTTTATTTGCAGTGTATGTAGCACTCGTGATGTATTCAGTGGCTACGACATGAGCACTTTGCTGAAACTAGTAATGAATGAAACCTGTGTAGCAGGCTGGGCGTAGTGTTGTGAACATCTAATGATTTCTATTAACGGAAATCAGGGGGTATCCCCTTTTGCTCATATAAATAAATAAATAGCAGAGGCCCTGTCGGGTCAGCTTTGTTCTCATTCGAAGACGTCGAGCAAATTGCAGTCCAACAGCAAACTATGTCATCAAATTCAAGTTTCACAGCCAAATATGAGTACAACTAAACAACAATGTCATCATGTTTTAGTTGTCATACAATCACCAAACACAAATCAGCATACATAACAAGTGATGTTCTCACAGCAAAATACTAAACAACATGTTCATCAGGTTTCAGTTGTCATAGCAAACACAATTTCACATAGTAGATAAAAAACGTCTTCTGACAGGCAAATACGACAAAAGCAATGTAATCATCATCCGCAGCAGCAGCGTCAACATCTTCGCCATGTGTATCAGTCTGAATCGTAATTCCCCACGGTGTCATCTTCTTCTTCGTCCTCAACGTCCTCGAACGTTGGCTTCTTCTTGATCAACTCTTGTATGTCCACAGCACGACAGGCAATCTTTTCGCCGGCGTCATTGACGTGATGGTTCTCAAAGATATTAGGAACATCTGTGTTATCTTGTACATCAGGAGCAGTGTAAGCATCATCTTGTTGTGCAACTTCATTAAACGAATTCCTCTGCTCAAACCTTTGCAATACTCTCCAGTCATCGCTACGTGCAAATGTGTCTTCCAAGAAAAATATCTGTGTTGCTTGATTTGCCAAAATAAAAGGCTCGTTGGTCTGGTACGCCGCCTTGACATTGATGGATTTGAAATAATCATCAGCTCTGGGTTTTGCGATCCTGGAAAACAGGTTATACCAACGACAGCACAACAGAACCACACACCGATGATCCTCGAAACTGGAGATATACTGCAACTGAACAATGTCTGTTATGTTAGCATACATTTCAGTTGTCTCTTTGTCATACGTATCCGTGCTCATGATGGCACTGTTTTGTGTCTTCCTGCCTTCGTCTCGTGCAAGGGTGTTGTAGCGCACATCTCCAACAACGCAAGATTCATAATGTCTTACCCGAGTATCAGGACCCATTGCTAGTGAGTAAAGGGCATCATCAACTGCCTGCCCATCCTCCCGCATCTTCTTAACCTATGGTTAGAAAATAGACAAGCTGATCATCTTATGTACTCAATATATTAAAAAAACTGACAGTGCACTTCAAAAGCTTACATGGTTCTTGAACCATTTCGCAAATCCTGCCATAACCAGTTTGTCAATGTTTCTTGGATTTTGCGGCAGTAACTCCTCTTTGTAGATGCTGCACAACATAGTGATCGCGTCAAACATCTAAATATATAAGAATGTGCTGCAAGTTTAGTAGATTACGATGTATAAGCTGCAGTACTGCACTTACTTGATATAAGGTAGTATCTCAGGACAGTTATTCAACACATACCAAACCATTTTGTCCAAATCTTTAGGTTTGTCCTCTTGTCGACTCTTCCCTGTAACTCGAACAGAA
The DNA here is from genome assembly GCF_018294505.1 of Triticum aestivum. Lineage (NCBI taxonomy): Eukaryota > Viridiplantae > Streptophyta > Magnoliopsida > Poales > Poaceae > Triticum > Triticum aestivum. The sequence goes on from NC_057814.1 coordinate 29,194,267, forward strand.
TAATCGAAAACATTGAGCCCGGGATTGTCTTCACCCACCTCTTTGCTAAGCTGATCAGCTGTTTCAATGTATTTTGAGCAGAATGTCAACGCTTCTGTAGCAATGTAGGCCTCTGCAATGGAACCCTCGGGTCTAGCTCTGTTCCTAACATAGCCCTTGAAAGTGCCTAGCCGCCTTTCAATAGGGTACATCCAGCCATACTGTACTGGACCTCTAAGTAGTGCCTCATCAGGTAGATGAACAGCCAAATGCACCATCACATCAAAGAAGGCTGGAGGATATATCTTCTCAAGGTCGCATAGGATAGTTGGTATCTTGTCTCTAAGACGCTCCAAAGCATCTATCCTGATATTCCTACTGCAGAGTTCCCTGAAGAATTGTCCCAACTCTGCAACTGCTCTGTATAAGTCAGGGCGGCCCAATCCTCTAAGGATAACAGGTAAAACCCTTTGAAGTAGGACGTGGCAGTCATGAGTTTTCAACCCTTGTACCTTGTTTCCATCTGCACTGACTCTCCTTTCAGGGTTGGAAGCAAATCCATGTGGGAATCTCACACGTGACAGGACCTCGCAGAATTCTTTTCTTTTTACCTTGTCCAAGACGTACACAGCTGGTGCCATATCCCGTGGTTTACCTTCATCTTGCACCTGCAAATCCTTTCTGATACCCAGGTGTGTCAAATCAATCCTAGATTTTAAGGTATCTTTCGTCTTGCCTTCAATATTAAGAAGTGTGCCGATAATGCTGTCACATATATTTTTCTCGATGTGCATCACATCAAGATTATGCCGCAGATCCAAATCTTTCCAATACTCCAAGTCCCACAAAGTGGACCTGCGGGTAAACAATAATCTCTCTTCTACCCTGCCACGCTTCCTTTTCCCGCTACCATTACCAGGATGGTTTCCTGGTGTAATATGCCTGACCTTCTCTAATTCCACTTGCAACTCATCGGCGGTGAGCCTCTTTGGCGCATCACGGTTTTCATGCTTTGCATTGAACACATGTCTTCGGTATTTTCTAGGATGCGGCTTGTCCTTGGCAAGGAAACGGCGGTGTCCAATGTAACAGATCTTGCTAAGTATTGCGTATGACAGCGGATTCCTGTCACAGCGAACACATGCATTGTAACCATGTGTCGTTCGCCCTGACATAGTGCCCAAAGCCGGATAATCATGGATGCACCAAATTATAACAGCACGCAGAAAGAAATCAGCTGGTGGGCTGCTATATAGGTCTCGAGTGAGAACACCCTTCCATAGCTGTTGAAGTTCCTCCACAAGAGGCTCCATGAACAAATCAAAATCCTTTCCAGGACTTTTTGGACCTGGGATGAGCAAGGCCATCATGTAGTTTGATTCTTTGGTGCAGACATTTGGAGGCATGTTGTAAGGGATAACAAGCACTGGCCACATGCTATATGTGGCGCTCTGGTGGCCAAATGGGTTAAATCCATCTGAAGCTAAGCCAAGTCTAATGTGTCTCGGGTCAGCAGCAAACTCTTTGTGTTTATCATTGAAGCTTTTCCACTCACTACCATGAGATGGATGGCTCATTACATTCTGATCTCTGTACTCCTGGTTCCTAGAATGCCACAGTACATCCTCTCTTGTTTCAGCATCATGAAACAACCTCTGCAATCTTGGTATAATTGGAAAATGTCTCAGAACATTATGAGGAATCCTCTTCACAGCATCGCCATCTTTCCATCTTGATGATTTGCATTTCGGGCATTCACTTAAGTTGGCATAATCCTTCCGGAACAGAACACAATTATTCTTACAAACATGGATCATATCATATCCAATTCCAACTGCACGAAGGAAATTCTTCATTTTACTGTAGGTGTGTGGCAGCTCAGACGCATCTGGGAAAGATTCGCGGAAAGCAGCCAACATCGCATCGAATGATTTGTTGGTCATCCGCTCAGATGTCTTCACCTGAAGAAAGGTGACCATAGCTGAGAATACTGACAGCTTATTTCCTGGGGTGACAGCAACGTTGCATTGTTCCAACATGCGGGCCCACCGTTTTTCTTCTGCAGGTGAAAGTTCACGGAATGCACGAGCATTTCGTAGCATTGTTTCAATGTTGGTCAAACTCACTGGCTCCGCCACCACCACCTCCTCCTCCTCTTCCACCTGAGCATCAGGCAGATCAAGATGGTGATCTGCTGCTTCCACGTAGTCAATAACATTGACGTTCACAGCTTCACCATGATGAACCCACCTAGTATATGTGACCGACATCCCATACAAGTGTAGATGATTTTGCACAGTTGACTGGGGTCTTGTAACTGAATTCATACAACTGCTACACGGGCAGAGCACATCTGATTTCGGACCACCGTACTCAGCTCTGATAAAGTTCATGAAGTTTTCAACCCCCTCGACATATGCAGCGGAGAATCTTCGAGCAGAAGTTATCCAAGTCCTGTCCATCTGTTAGACATACAAATTAGTTCTTCTACTAGATATTACAGGAAAAACATATATGCTTTTTTATGAAGTCCAGAAAAAAATACCTAGGTCGATGTCTAAAGCTATGGCAAGATATTTGGACGAGCAGATCTAAGTAACGAAATATATGTAAAGCTAATTCAGCAAACAGATTTGAGTGCCAAATTATGGCAGGCTGTTTCAGCAGTCAATGAGGCCGAGCACACAGCCATCGAACTATCGAAGGCCATCGCAGCAACAAAGATCGAGTATAAAACGGTGTAGAGCTATTTCACCTAACAGATTGGCTACTAGACCATGGCAATCTACGTCACAATAAATATATGGCAGGATATTTTAGCAACTAATCGGCCTTGGCATGCCATCTCAGCTAAGCAGATTGAGTGCAGAACAGGGCAAGGAAGCTTCTTAAGCAGAGCATATTGACAGTAAACTACTTCGACAAACAGTGAGATTAACAGCGTCTATCAGCTAACATTCAGCGCTACACCGACATGAACGGGGCCTCAGTCTAGAATGCGCGTACCGTGGGAGAAGCTGACCGCCGTGCGTCTCCACACGAACGTCGCCAGCGGTGGCTGCGCTGACCGCCGTGCGCCTCCACAAGAACGTAGCCAGAGGTGGCGGCGCGGCTAGAGGACGGCAGTCTACGAGAGCGTACTGTGGGAGCGAGAGGATCGCCGAACCGCGGCGACGACGTATCGGCGCGGCGGGGAGGGCGGCTTTGGCGGAGCGAATGGAGTGGAGGGGGATGGGGGGGTTTGGTGAATATTATTGGCTAGTTGGCCGAAGGGCGGTTAAATCGGATTTGGGGGGAATTTTTGGGTGTGGGGGGGGGAGGATTTTCGCGCGGTGGGCGGGGGGAGTTTGGCGCATGGTCGGTTTCTCCAAGTGCAGTACCACGTGTCAGTGAAGAGGCAAGCCGAAGCGCGTTCCGTTTGCGTGAGCCGTGTGCAGGACCGAACGTGTGTGGGGTGCAATGCGATCGCGACAGGAGTGCTGTGAGTGTACCGCCTTTTTCCCTTTTAAACTAGGTGCTTCGCCCCCTAAAAAAGATTTTTTTGTTGCTTCGCGCGATCCATTGATACTACTACTAGTAATCCGGTAATCCCGACTAAAACGGCATGGCCGGGTCTTTTCCCGCGCGATATGCTGGGAGGTTGGCTTAGTTGGGTTTTTAGGACGAGTAATGCTACACCTACGTAATCCCAGTTACGTAATTAACGTAATGTGAAACGTGTGAGCTGTTGATTGTAGATTGGGGGGAGGGAGGGGCCCACCACCATGAAAATCAGGGGAGGAGAGAGAGAGGCAATTTACGTTAACCCTTTCGTAGGTTCCCGTAGATGTAGAAAGATGTGAAATGCGTGAATGTGTAGTGGACGTACTATTGGAGTGCCTAAGATAATTTGTGTATGTATAGACCCTATGTGTTTATTTTACTTCACATGTTAGATTTGTCTCGGTTCAATAAAAAGCAGAGTTGGTGATGATGGTGTGCCTGTCATCCTGCAATATAGGCCGTCCGATCTATATCTAACGGATAGGAAGGAAACTATGACAATTTACCCGCAGTCCTCTCCACATTTGCAGATAAGGCTTTCCCTCGTTCATCCTTTTCTCTCACAAGATCTTGATCTTCCGTGCAATGCACGGGCATCTTGCTAGTACTCCTACAATATGTATATTATTGTGAAAGTTCATATACACCGGCCGAGATTAATGCAAACACGTCAGATTTTCATTACATTTCGAACTTTTATAGGACAGAAAAATAAAAGAAACCCGACCCTAAACCTATGCTACGGCGGCGACCGACGTCCTCCATCTGCGATCTCTATGTAGGGGGGCGGGGTTCAAGACCCGTGAAGTGAAGGTGCGGTCTCCGGCGAGGAAGAGTAGAACACGGGATACGGACCGGCCAGTTGGCACACCATGCCCTGCCGCCTCCCATGCCCTACTCATCCTCGGAGGAGTCCCCGACCTCGGCGGTGAAGGACGTTGGACGGCGGCAAGTAGGACGCGTGGCCGACGGTGCTCCCGTCGTCGGCCGCCAGCGTGGCCACCGCTTGTGCGGTCGCGTCCGCGTCCGGCTACGCCGCTATTGCGTCGCGAGAGGCGACTTGAGCGAGGGCGGGGACCTCGAGCTTCATCCCTGAAGACAAGCTCTCCCGCAGAGCGTTCGCACTTGCGGTCATGGCGGATGTGGTGCCAGGTAGGAGGACGATGCGCTATGGTGTGGAGGTTAGCTGGGCGTTGCCGCTTTAAGTAGCGCATTCCGGTGAGGCCAAGCGTCCGGGTGCGTCATTAAGTCACCGGAGTTGGTTCCTCGGGCACCGAGCCTCTTAACGACGACATACGAACGGACGTCATGAATGCGGGCAGCTGGCGCCGGCTGGGAACGCACCGCGCGACGGCGCGAGGGACGAGGGTTTTGCTGTGCCAGGGTAGTCAGCTGCGGTCGTGGCAACGTTGGAGATGCCCTTTGCTCACATGCGATCCCCGCATGTCATTGAAAAAGCAAGACGACCCGACATGGTCTCAGGTCCAGAGGATGTAGTTGGCCGCGCTACACCACTCCGCGGACGCGTCGCGGCGCCCCTTGCATCCTCGACGAGCCGGGTGTTGGGGTGTGTTTGGATTGTGGCCAAAGTGCACCTTACCAAAATTTTGGTCATGACCCAAAGATTGGTCTTTGTTTGGATGGTTGCCATTTTTTGGCATGCCAATGAACTCTAGCCAACTCTAGTTTATTTTTCTTGCCAATGTCGGCCAAATCATGGGCAACCAATACCTCAACCAAAATTTTGGTCATGACCCAAAGATTGGTCTTTGTTTGGATGATTGCCATTTCTTTGGCATGCCAATGAACTCTAGCCAACTCTAGTTCATTTTTCTTGCCAATGTCGGCCAAATCATGGGCAACCAATACCAGAACCAAAATTTTGGCTACCCAATGCTTTGATGGGGCAACCTTGGGCACAAACCAAACATACCATTGGTCGTGCCACATCACTAACGCCACCCTCGGCACACTGAAACCGACCGTGTCTAGCGACGATATGAGCGTGTTGCTCACCGCGGTCGCCGTGTCCAGAGGCGGTGTTGGAGCTGCGCCCCATTGTTGTCCCCAACGACCCACATGAACGGTTGTCGGTGGCGAGGAGGTCGTGGGCCAGCTCCTCCATTGGACTAGCCTGCGCTACATCGTCCCGACGGGTGTGCCCCACATGTCGGTTTCCCTGTTTTCCCAGCCATATTCGAGCGTCAGTGCTCCGCGTTGCACATTAGGCCTTTCACTATGTAGGCCAAGCGAGACAACTTATTGTTTATTTGAGCCGTTCAAGTATAATCATGCGGCGTTTGCTTATTTCTCACTCCTCTCCAACCCTCTTCTCCATCGATCATGTCGCCCTCCAGTCGAGTCCATCCTCCCGCATGCCTCATTTGAACATTCCGCCGAGTATCATTCGCATGTACCCACCCTAGTCCTCTTTCAACAGATCTCTGGACCCCGAGATGAAATCGAGAGGGACGAGTGGGGGCACGTGATACCTAAGGCGGATTCAAAATTTTGAACCGGTGATCATAGCATCCGCAAATCATATATAAAGGGTATTCAATGTCCGTTTCGTTTTTGAACGTACAATATACTCCCCCTATCCTTTCTAGTTTACATATAAGTTTTATGTGTAGTCAAAGTATCTCTACTTTGATCAAAAAGGTATCAACATTCAACAACGCCCAATCAATATTGTTAGATTCGTACGTACTCCTAGATTTGTACTCGAGATGGTTTCCAATTTGACTATTGACAAGATTAGTAGTACATGAGATGTATAATGTGAAAATTATATCATTGGAAACTCCTTTCACATACGAATTTGACCGTATGCTTTGTGTAAGTTGCATGTCATATATTATTACTCTAACATTTGGTCAAAGTTAGCCTTGAAAAACGCATTAGACCCTGTATGCTTTGTGTAAGTTGCATGTCATATATTATTACTCTAACATTTGTGTAAGTTGCATGTCATATATTATTACTCTAACATTTGGTCAAAGTAGTATAGTGGAAGTGGATCCTCTGACGTAGGTATCCCTGCCTTACCCTCCCTTTGGGTCATTTGCTGGCAGACCTCCATGCTTGCTAGGCCCCGCATGTCAGTTACTCAATGGGTTCGGCCACGTCAGGGGATCCTCATCCGTAGTATACTCCCTCTGTTTTTCTTTACTCCGCATAAAACAGAGGGAGTGGTGGTATAATAAATGACGCGGGCGGGGGAGGGGGAGGGACGTCGGTTTGCTCTCAACTGCGGTCCCACAAGACATTCGGTGAGCGACATGGAGGGTCCAGCGTGCCGGGCTGCAACGCGAACGCGACAAGAGCGATGTACAGTCAAAACCGATTGACCGGTCGTCACCGGAACCACTATTCACACCAGAACCTTCGCTGCTCGGCCTACGCCAGCCACTGCCCTAAAACCACACCAAATCTCCAGCCCATTCCCCCACCTTTCGATCCCTTAGCCCGCATCAAGCGTCCCCTAGTTCGCCGGAAAGCCATGGTGCGCCGCAAGATCACTTACTACAAGATGCTGACGCCGGAGCGCCGCGCAGAAATCGCGGCGGCGTTCGGCGCCACAGACCTCCGTTCCCAAGCTCGCTTTGCGGCGGGCCAATCCCCGAGTTCTCTGGACCCAAGCTACAAGGAGGATGAAGCCGATCCAATGTTCATGGCGGAGGTCGCGGCGGAGAAGGCCCCCGATGGGTATGAGACGATGGACGTCGACTTCGTGCCGGCGTCCGAGTCCCCCATGGTGCAGGCGGACCAGCGGTTCAACATGGCGATACTAAAGGAGGACCGGGAGGCAGAGGCTCAACTCAACGCGGAGCGCGCGCATGCCGCTGCCATCGAGGCTCTCCTGCAGGCAGAACCGGATGTCGTGGATGTGAACCGAGCGGCGGAGGCTCAACTTGAGGCGGAGCGCGCGGATGCCGCTGCCATCGAGGCCCTCCTGCAGGCGGAAACGGACGTCCTGGACTTGAACCGGGCGGCAGAGGCTCGACTCGACGCAGAGCGCGCGGATGCCGCTCTCATCGACGCCCTCCTGCAGGCGGAACCGGACGTCCTGGACTTGAACCGGGCGGTGGAGGCTCGACTCGACGCTGAGGGCGCGGATGCCGCTGCCATCGAGGCCCTCCTGCAGGCGGAACCGGACGTCCTCGACTTGAACCGGGCTGTGCTCTTGTCTGTGAAGAGCGCCCGCACGCTCCGCTTGAACGAGTAGCTGGAGGCCGAGGACAACCACGGTGCGGAGACACACGTCGGCAGCGACGGCTGGTTCGCGCCGGCAGCCAAAGACGACGAGGCCGTCTATTTCCGCGAGCAGTGATAGTTTTTCTTTATGTTGTTGTTTTTATGGATCTTTTGCTGTGTAAAAACATATATTTGTTATGCAAGTCGCCTGACTTGGGTCAGTCTACCATTTCAGGCGGTTGGATGAATATCCTACGTCTCCTAACCCTTCTTTCCTTCTTCCTCACCTCTTCTTCTTCCCCAACAGACCACCGCACGGGCCGTACGGATACTCCCCAACATGCGGTTGGATAAACATACTCTATGAACGAAAATTATGTGTCAGCGATAGGATGGCTGAGTTTGGTTTGTTCACATGCGACAGCACGTGTCAGTGAGCGTGCGTTCCCTTGGTTGGGTTTGCGGCGTGCAGGAGCGACTGTGTGAGGGTGCGGTGTGACCGCGGCGTGCAGGAGCGATCGTGTGAGGGTGCGGTGCGACCGCGACAGCCGTGCGCAAGTGTACCTCCTTCTTATTTTGAAAACTTTAGGCAAGCTTGGCAAAAATGTGTGGCGAAGTTTGGCAATGCAAGGCCTAGACCCAAACAGGATAAGTACGTACGTACTAGGAGTACTAGTGTTAAAAAAGAAAGGCGGGGTTTTCCTTCGCGGGATTTAATCGATACAAATCCTTGTTTCACGTGTCAATTAATGCGTATTTTTTTCTCCAAAGACCAAAGAGCTAACCGTCTCACTCCTCATCGCTTGATTAATGCAGCGCCATGCAAACCAACCTTCTCACTTCCGCATGCATGCAGGGGATATTAATGTCCTTGGTTGCTAACCCCATCAATTTTGCCTCGATTAGTGTTAGTGGCCCTTTGCAAATTGTAATTTTGATATACTGGCCTTGTGTACAAAAAAATGGAGGTAGTAACTATATTTGACTTCCTTCCCCATTGCGGTGACGTCGATGATATCTTTTTTTTGGTGGTTTGGCGAAGTGCGTTCGACGGAGAACACCATTGAGGGAGACCACGGTAAGTCATTCGCAAGTGCCTCCTGCAAGCCGAGACAACCGCCTTATTTGCATCCAGGAAGTCCTTTACTAGTACTACTAGGAGTACTAGTGCGGTGAGATGGTTTCTCGAAGAAGACGATGGAGAAGCGGAGTCAGCGAAGAGTGAAATGATGGTTGCTTCGTCCGTGCTTTTGTTATTTGACGCCTCACTGCTTTGTGATTTGTGATAGAAGGGACAGGGGAGTAGACTCTGTGCTCTATACTGTACTACATGCGTCCAAGCATGGGAGAAAGAGGAGAGACGTTGCATTTTTCTATTCCTTCAATCAATCAATCAGGGAGCTTCGGTTCCATCTTTTTGGCTTTGGCAACACCGTCCACAATGGTTCCCACGATGCCAAAAGCTATTTTCACATTTGGCTACACATTGTGGATGCCCTTAACCGTACCACTTGGTTTTGCTCCTGTGTGCTATCTATACAAATCTCAATTATATTGATCTAAAAAATTATAGAATCAAGATTAGTAAAAAGGAGGTGATTTTGCCGCGCGGATGGCGGGGGAGGTTTCTTATTTGAGCAATGCTACATCCACGTAATGGTTTACGTAAAGTTGCGAACTGATGTGATGTGGGACTATTTGATTGGATTAAAGGAGAGGATTAGGCCCACCCCACCTGAAAATCAGGGGGGGCATATATAGATTAGATGGAAAGTATACGTAGCAGCTACGTAGCCCTTTGTAAGTCTAGGATTAGGCTTCTTATTTTCGGAGGACGTTGTCCTGGCGGTTTGCTAACATGCGGTCCCACGTGTCAGTGCTTTACCAAGCCGATCCACGTCCCACATGAGGCAGAACAACGGCAGAAGCAACACGTGGTTAAGTTGAAGAAGATGAGGGAGAAGCGGATTCAGCAACTAGTGAAATGATGGTTGCTTCGTCCCTCCAACTTAACTGCGGGAAAGGTGCAGCTTGTGATTTGACGCCTCATTGCGCATTACTACGCCGGCGCCATGACTGGGGTGCTTCACCCCGGCTGTTCTGCACTGTATTCCGGTATGGCACGTGGACCCGGTAGCTTGATGTCCCACATGTCGGCGAAAGGGAATAGAAGATTTATGAAAGCGAGTGCTCCACTCTTACGACGGAGGAGTAGACGACACGACGGCCCAGTGAACTGTCACTTGTAGTACTGTATAGTACTATAGTTTTGCTGTTTCGCACGATCCATCGATACAAACCCGATTAAACAGGAAAGGGCGGGACTTTTCCCGCGCGGTAGATGATACTGGCCATACATTTCAAAGGAAATTTTAATGTATACAAACTGAATAATTATAAGTAACAATATGATATCTAGTAAAACTAAAAACACATATGATTTATTGTGTTAGAGTGTAGTAGTAGTGTTGTATTGCATAGTTGTTAGATGTAACATGCGAGAACATGTAGAGATGTAGTTTTGGAGGGCCTACAGAGAGAAAAGCGTACTACAGTCACCGAACTTCAGAATAAGCTGATTACGGTCACTATATACGTTTTGCGGTGATTATACGGTCACTTGCTCACTGTTCAGCATCGGATTGCACTCTGTTGACTGGCCAAATAGTCTGCGTGGCGCCATGTTGACTAGTTAAATAGACCACATTCCTTGTGGGTCCCACCTGTCAGTTCGCATAGGCAAAAGGTCAGATAAACACAAATTTACGCAGCATGACAAGGCTCCAACCCGTGCGCGGGAATCACCTGGTTGTGTATGTGTCTGTCAGGGCCTGATGTGTGCGCATGCACGTGTAGGTTGAGCACTTGAGCGTGAGAGTGTGTGTTGGTCGTGTGGTGTACTGGTGTGTGCATGCATGCGTGTGTGTGTGCGTGTGAGTGTTGCGTGCGTGCGTGTCAGTGTTGCGTGCGTGCGTGGCTGCGTGTGTACGTGTGAGTGTTGCGTGCGTGCGTGGGTGCATGTGTTTGTGTGAGTGTTGCGTGGATGCAGTTCGTGTGCCTGCGTGCGTGTGTGTATAATCATTACACCAGCTCCTGTGTGTTAAAACAGACGGCTCAACATACCAATACAAGGCCACCTTGTCCGCTGTGCCCGCGGTCATGACTTCGAACCACCGTCCAAATATTTTTTTGTCGTTTGTTTTCATTCTTACTAGCAAGATGCCCGTGTGTTGCACGTAACATCAAGATGCATTTGTATGACTTGTTTATCTTGTGAGAGAAAAGGATGAATGAGGGAAGGCCTTATTTGCAAATGTGGAGAGGTGTGTGGGTACCTTTTTGCAAAATTGCCATAGTTTCTTTCCTATCCGTCAGATATAAATCGGACGGCCTATATTGCAGGATGGCAGGCACACCATCATCACCAACTCTGTTTTTTATAAGAGTGTATTTTATGTATTTTATAAGAGTGTAGATGTAGAGTAGATACAAGTCGACAGGTGGGCACGATGGTAGTGAGATAATGTGATGCAACACTAGAGGTGCCACGTGGAGCGTTTAACTGGTCAACTAGTCATGTCATGAGCAAATACAGAGTTGTACGGTGAGCCCATGACTGTATAATAACCACTAAACGTAAATGGTGACTGTAATGAGTGGATTCTGAAGTCCGATGTATGTATCGTGCTTTCGCTTCAAATACAATGATCGTCATTGCATATATCGCGAGAGAAGATGAAATATGCGTGAATTTTCTGGGGGCTTACTTTTAGAGGACCTGGAGATAGTTTTGTGTGCATACGTGAAAGGGGCGTACAGGGGGGTATGCGATGGAGAGAGAGATGCTCTTCGTTTCTCTTTATTATGACTAACTTTGTATATAGTATAAAAATATACAAATTCACAGTGCGGAATAAATATCATTGTGGGCACCATGCAATGCAAATTAGCGTTCGTACTCCTCCATATAACTTTGTAATGTTGTATATATGTAGAAACTCTAAAATAATTTTTTGGCCACACTTTATTCAAAAGGAATGTTTATGCGAAATAAACGAGAAGAGAGGGCTTTTTAGATCAATGGGGTACGTGATGTAACATGTGTGAATGTGTAGTTGATGCATTTGGCGGAGCCTCGTGAGTTATGTGTGTGTATTACGTATTCGAGAGAGGCATGGATAGAG